>NC_139036.1:57727595-58204859 GCF_964662115.1 Mustela nivalis
TAACGGGAAGTCATGGTTGATGTAAAAGATGGTTCGTTTCCAAGACTTGTCATAGTAGTGGTCAGAAAAGCGCTCGTGGCCCTCGGTGATGAAGCCATAGGCGCTCACCTACGTGAAGGTTGGAGGAGAAATGAGGCCCGAGGTCACTCCCTCCTAGGCTTGTGCTCAAGGGCTACGTGTTATTGGGGGGCTGGGAGGCCCTTCGACCTAGGGGGCCGGGCGCAGGCTCCCTGGTGTACACTTGCACACGTGTGTGCTTACACACTCACACCCCTCCCCCGCCCCAGCCGTGGTCCCCCCGAGGGGCCAGTCCAGGGACCCCCCAGCTGCTTCTCCAGCAGCTCCCGCCGTAGTCTCACCTGGTCACAGAGCTGAAGGGCCGTGAGCAGCAGGAGGGCTCCCGTGGTGGGACGGTAGATTCTCCAGTGTTTAGTGTCCAGGGTCTTCGATCTCAGAAACCTGGGAAATAGCCCAGCCCCCCTCCCCGCCGTCAGGAGGCGCAGGGATGTGAGGCACCCGGTGCCTTCCACACGCGCCGGCCGCTCTGCTCTCACCTGTTCTTTATGTAGCGCATCAAGTCTGGGTGCATCAGCAGGTACCTGTCCATCCGCAAGCTTTCCCGGAAGGCCTCCTGGGGCCGCCGCCTGTGGGTGGCGGTGGGTAGTTCACCTTCCCGACTCAGGCCAAGTCAGGGACAGGGGCATGGCAGGGGGGCCCCTCTCCAGGTGATCGCTAAGGTGGTCCCCACTGGCCCAGCCTTTCACAGCCGCCCAGGACGCAGCTCGGCCAGGGGAGAGGGAGGGGCGGTGGGTACCTGAACCATAGAAGGCTTTTCACCAGCGTCTGATTCAGAAGCAGCGCTTCCAGCCACTCGTAGTCTCGGGTGCCCTCCAGGAAGTGCAGGTAGCGGACATCCTGAGGACCAAGGACAGCGGCTCCGGAAGTCCTGCCTTCAGGACCCCGGGGTCGGGGGCGCCTGGCTCCAGTACCAGCCTGCCCGCTTGCCCTCCGCAGGCCTGGCTGCCCATCCTCCCTGCCCGGGCCCCTCGGATGAACAGAGCCCGCGTCAGCCAGACTCCAGACACGGGACGCTGGGCTCCCTTTCTCCTCTCGTGCTCCCCATTCAGATTCTGCGTGTGGGCAGGCCGGGTCCTCTTTGCTCACCTTCCCCAGGGGCACGTGCCGGAAACCCCGACCACCCAAGGCAAGCAGGGACTGCGTTATGGAGAAGGCGGTGAAGCCGTAGAAGGACGTCCGGGTACCCACATCCTGTTCGTAGCCCTTGGTGATAGCGCCACTCAGTCTGCGGGCAGACAGGGCCACACACAGGACAGACCCCGTGAGTGCAGGAGGGACAGGCGTGGAGGCGGGTGGGGAAGGCAGAGTGAGATGGGGAGGAAGTGGGTATAAAGGGAAGCTCTCCGGACAGCCCAGGCCTTCCACCTTCTGCATCGGGGCGTAGAACACCCTCCTGGGTCTCTCAGTCGGGATGGGGCGCTTGGGGTGCGACCGCTTACCGGAACACGTAATTGTGGCTGTCTATCTCCTGGCCCATGCGCGAGTTGTTCAGGATGCCCCCGTTGCCCACCACGGCACAGGTGATGCACTGGGAGCTCCCGGGGGGCAGGGCGGCCAGGAGCAGCTGCTGCTGGGGCACCGGAGGGAAGCGTTTCACCACCTTCTGCACCACTGCAACGAGGGGCTCCGCTCAGAGCCCTGGAGGGGTCGGCGGCGGGGGGGGGGGGGGGGGGCCCACCATCTCTCCCAGCGCCAGGGGGAGCCCCCTAGGGAAGAGGCCAGGCCAGAGCCAGAGGCTCAGCGGCTCAGGCTCCTCGGGGCGGGGGGCGGGGGGGGGGGGACAGACTCACGGGAGTGGTTGAGCTCCATGAAGCCGAAGGGCGGTGCGAAGTGCTCCAGGCGCTCCCACTCCCTCTGGTTGAAGCGGTTGGAGTCCAGGAAGAGGGTGAGGTTGGCCAGAAAGAGCTTCTGGAGCCAGGGTGACTTGGAGGCCTTGACCTTCACTGAGTCGGGGCAGCTCTACATGCAGGAGGGTGGGTCAGGCAGGCAGAGGCCCAGGAAGGCCATGGCCAGGGGCCGGGCTGGGGGCAGGGGCAGAAAGCGGGCCTCAACGTCCGGAAGGCGCCACTTCTGCGGCCTCTCCCGTCATCTTCCGAGGGCCCGCTGATCCTCCTCGCCCTTGTCCTGGCTGCTGGAGCCCCGAGGGCCCCAGAGAACGGGCCCTTCTTGGGGCTGCAGGGGATGCACCCTGGTGGCTGGGAGGGGGCGGGGCTGCGGGAGCGCCTGGAGCAAACATACGGATTCTGAAGGTTTCCCTCCCGCCCGTGGGCCCAGGCTGCTTTTCTTAGGGATGGAGGACGGGGAAGGCGGGCGAAGCCAAGGCATTCCCACGAATCAGGGTCGGCATCAGGCTGGGGGGTCCTCAGCTATCAGTGCTGCCTCTCCTTGCCCCCTCTCAACCCTTGCCCCTTCCCCCGCCCGAGGAGGGCCCCAGAACAAGTAGACGTCTCTCCCCCTGCTCAGTGACCTTCCAGACCTTCTGGGGGGCTCCTGGGCAGGGCTCCTCTCCCTCACCCCTTCCCACGCTGCCTGGGCTAGGATCTGGGACCTGCCTTCTCCTCCCACTTTGAGCACTTAAGGAAAGAAGGTGGGGGTCAAAGCAGGGTAGGGTAGGGCACTGCGCCGTGGCAGGGGATAAGGCAGAGCCTGAGGGCAGAGCCTGGGAGGTCACGGAGGTTGGGGGGAGCTGTCCGCAGGGGGCTTCAGAGCAGGGAGGCTGTGGCCAGACTCACCGACTGTAGGGCCCCCGTGTCAAAGCTATATTGTTCCTCAAAATCCCACTTGGGCTCAGACTTGAAGTTGGTGGCCTGTAGACTTAGCTTTCTCTCTGTGGTGCGGTTCCGGAAGGGAGTGGAAGGTGGCGTGGCTCGGGCTGTCTCCCGGTGGGGGACAACCACTGTGGTCACTCCTTTCACTGTCCTCCCCCTGGACCCTGCTCCTGGCATGGTCAGTGCCTTGGCCTGACTTTTTGGCACGGGTGTCCTTGCTGTGGTCTGCGCTTTGCCCTGAGGCTTTGGGGACTCTGTCCTGGCGGCTGTGGGCTCCTTGTTCTGGTCCTGCCTTCCTTTGATGGTCCTGGGGTCCTGACTGCTCGGCGACCGTGTCTCTGCCCCATCAGAGGCCACGGCCCTGTCCCGCGCCTTCGGAGGCAGCGTGTCCTGCATGGGGTCCTTCTTCTCACTGGCCTCTGCTCTGGTGTCCTTCTGGGTGGAGTGGGCGGTGGCCTGGGCCAGGGGGGCCTCTGTGCTGTTCTCCTGCGCTGACAGCGCCCCCGGGAGAATTGTCCTTCCTCCTGCGGTGGTGACCTGCCATGCCGTCTTGTGGAGCAACCCTGGAGACCTCTTCTCGTCCAGCGTGTGCTGATCCCTAGGGACAGATGGAAGTCTGGATGAAGGCCAAGGATCGTATCCACAGGTTTTTAAACATGAAGGCAAGGCGTGTCACCGTCCATACCCCCAGATTAAGCTGCACCCGTTGGCGATGGGTCTAGAAACTTGCCTCTGACCCCTAGAGACCGTGGTGGACTCGCCCTGGGGAGCACGTGTACTCGGTGGGCACAAGGGAAGGGGCTCTGTCTGGGCAGGGGCTGGTCCCAAACAGGTGGGCAGAACCCGATTAGTATCTGCCTCGTAAGTCACACTGAGGAGTTTGGACTTTATCATTCGTCTTCTTGTCCAGGAGAAGCTACTGGAGAATGTCAGGTCGGAGATAGGGATTGGGACAAGGGTCTGGGGGCACAGGAGCTGAATCCAGCCGGCCATGCTTTCTTCTAGCAGTGGGAGAGGACCGGTGCAGGGTGCCTGGCCTGGCTTCTGGCGCCCCCGGTTTTTGGCTCCGAGGATTAGATTTCTCTTCATTTCCCCCTTTTGACCGAGGCTGCCAAAAGTATCCCTTCATTTATGCAAATTAGCATCAGGTGTTCCGCTGAGGAAAGCGTGGGGCCTCCACTGGGCAGGTTTCCCCAGCTGGACTTCAAGATGGGTTCTCTGTGCCACACAGGTTTTCGGGGGATTCCTGGGAACCGTGGGAAAAAGAACCGTCCTTTCTGGGGACCCACAGCCATCACCCTGGTGGATTTCCAGATGTCCTTAACTCCTGCTCCTTTCCCTGACATCCTTGGCCCTCCTGGCTCACTTGACGCCTCTTGGCCCAAGTAGCTCCCCTTTGTCTGCTTCTACCCTTCTTCTTCCGAGCCCTGCATCTCAGACTTGCTGAGGCCGCAGAAAGAGAAGGAGAGAGAACATGAAATGTGTAGCCAGAGAGACCTGAGTGAGAATCCCTAGCACTTTCCATGTCTTAGCTGGTGTGGCTGGGAGAAATCTTAACCCACCTGCCCCTCAGTTTTTGTATCTGTAAAATGGGTTGCTGCCTTTTGTTTCTGCAAGAAGTCTCTGTGAGCATTAACAAGGGCTTAGCCTCTGGCACAAAATACGCGCTCAGTTCCCGGCTTCTCAGCACTGCCTTGGTGCTCTGCTCCCAGTCACTCATGGTTTGTCCTGTGCAAGGTGGGGGTCTCCTAAGTCTGGTCTCCTCCTTCTCTGGTTGCAGCTTTGACTTCCCACCTCCCAACTCCATGGCCTCTAATTTGTTCTTTTATGCGGCAAATATTTATTGAGCGCCTCCTATGTACGGTGGTGTGCTAGTTCCTGGGGCATCTTCCTTCCCCTGATGGAGCCCAGGATGTAAAGGGGACGACAGATCATCACACAGATAGACGTCAAGTTGTCCCCTGGACATGGGCTGGGGAATGGGCGAGCATGAAGGAGCCAGGGGAGGTGGCCTGACCCACAGCTCCGTCTCCTGGGACACACGACAGGACTAGAAACCTACGGGCTGCCGAACTGGGCATGCCTGGGGATTATGTTCATTCAAGGGCAAGGTTAAAAACTCCTCCCTAAGTAACAAAGTTGGAGGCAGTCACACCCAGCAGCCCTTCCCACGAAGCCTGAAGCCCGCCACCACTTCCCACATCGTCACACAAAAGCTTTCGGAAGGCTCTCTGGACCCACCAGGAAATGGATTTAAACCAGCGGAATAGAACAGACTCTGAAATATGTAAGACGGAGAACATCTCATTCAACAGATGTTCGGTGCAGCATGCTGTGTGGGTCCCGGGAATGCAGATTTGAATAAGGCACAGCCTTTCACCTGTGGAGGACGCTGTAGACATTGTTATTACAGGCGGAGGATGGAGGAGATGTTCATCACTAGAGAAATACAGGGCAGGCCCCCATGGTGGTCTGTGCACGAGGCAGATTATCTCTGTCGATCCTTCCTCATTTAGGGTCTCCCTCCCGCATCACCGCCAGCCCTTGTGGCAGTCCCGTATGTCCTGCTCTCTGGGCACCAGGGAAGCACCTTCATTCTGGTTTTGCAAGAAGGGCGCTCTCTGGCCTGACCTTGAAACAGAGAAGGCCTTACTCCTCTGGGAGGTTGTTAGGGAAAAGGCTAGCAGTGGGTCCTTCCGAAAGGCTAGCAGTGGGTCCTTCCGTCTTGGAGCACACGCATTTTTAACTGGCCTCATGTAGCCAATGCCTCTGCCTGTTACCAGGCTCAAAGAAGCGATGCGGAGAGTTATCCCCGCCCAGAGGGTTGAGGAAGGCGGTGACACCGGGCCAGACTGTGACATGGAGCAGCCTGGAAAAACTAATAGCCTTCGAGACTTTTAAGCCTTTATTCCTTGTTTTCCATTTTTAACTAAGAAAAAAAAAAATGGAGGGAGGGATTTATCATAAGGATAGAAAATGTCTTGAGGACCCAAGCGCAAGATGTGGCGGAGCTTCTAGAAGGGTCTGGAACCTGGAGTCTCTCTCTTAGGCTGCTTTCTGCTCTCCACTCCTCAGCCCGCGTGACGGCGGAGGACGGCCGCCCCAGAACACCTCCTCCCGGGACTCATGACTCTCTGCTCCCAGTGCTTAATTTTTATGGTTCCGGCCCACTTGTGTCCCTTCCTGTGCCTGACCAACATGGCAAGTGACCCAAGCCCTGGGGTCCACCCTGGGCAGGAGAGGAGGACAGTTTCAAGAGAAAGAGACGGCTGTTGGCTCGTGAACTGGATAGACATTGCTGAAGTGTCCATTCTGGAAGGGTACCCTCCGCGCAGAGGGGAAACCCTGAGATAGTCCTGATCTTATTCACTTTTAAAAATTATTTATTTATTTATTTATTTAAGTGGGGGAGAGAGAGAAAGAGAGAGAGTGCACGAGCAGGGGGACCAGGAGACAGAGGGGGAAGCAGACTTCCGTTGAGCAGGGAGCCCAAAGCGGGGCTCGCTTCCAGGACTCTGGGATCACGACCTGAGCCGAAGGCAGATGCTACATCAAATGAACCACTCTGGCGCCCTAGTCCAGAACATTCTTGAGGGATCTGGGCCACCTTATGTTGGTGCTGTGAAGTCTGAGTACCGTGAGACTCACTCTTCTCCCCTCCAGTGGCACCAGGGAGCTGAAGCTTCAAGCCAGAGGCACAACCAAGGCCTAGGCGTTAGCTCAGCGAGCAGACAGCTCTTGTTACCCACCCGTGAACCTCGGAATCGCCTCCCCCTGCGTTTCCCACCTCCAAACTGCAAGAGGCCTCTAGAAGTTTCCCTTCCAAAGTGCAAACACCTCGGCACGGCTGTGATCGGGGAGATGGCGCGGCAGGGTGGGCTTCTCCACGAGACGTCTCACACAGGCGACGGCCCAGAGAGCTGGCCGTCCGCCTCGTGGCCACGCCAGCCCCAGGGAACGGAGCTCCTCTCTACAGTCCCTCCCAGAGGCAGAAGGCGCAAGGTCCCTGGCAGGTGACCAATGACTCCTTCACATTTTACAGGGAGTCGCAGCAATGACCTAGGTACTGACAAAATTATGGAATTAAGTTTCATTTCATTTCCCTATAATTAAATACAACTATGATTGCTAGGAATGTGGGTGTCTATGTAGGCATTTCCTTATGCTCATGCATGGTATTTACTGAATGCTCAAATGCCTTCCGTCTGTGTGGTGGGTGCCCTGTATTCGCCTTGTCCAGACCTTGGGCGATCCTGGGTTTGAACAGCATGAGTAAGGCCAGGGTGGGGTGAAGGGGGGAGCCTGTTTTCTATTAAGGGTTCAAAGGGTCAGATAAGTCACGCTTGGATCTCATCCAAGCAAAACAACAACTCAGTATCAAAGTCTGATCTATTTGGGAGGTAAAAATATAAAATGTAGCACTTTAAAAAGAAATTTATCATTAGCAGGGTTTGTTTACCTGGCTCTGTGCAATAAAGAAAATGGATACAAAAGATTAATTATCTGGCATCCTCTTTCCTCTTAAGTCTGAATTACCCAACACCATGGGAAACCTGGAAGCGAAGAAAGGGCAAAAGGCTCAGAGTTTATTTATACTTGAAGTCATGAAAAACTGTGGGCAAGAGAGCAGAGTTTTCCCACAAATATGGCAGAGGTGATCCTTGAATACTGTGTGGATTAGGGGCACTGACGCACACACTGTCGAAAATCTGCACATGACTCTTGGCTCCCCAGTACTTGACTACTAATAAACAATAAATAATAATAAAATAAATAATAAATAATAATATAAATAAAATAATAAATAATAAATAAATAATATAAATAAAATCTTTAAAAATATCTATGTACATAATACATATAACATACAAAATATATGTTGACTTGTTTATGCTGTTGGCCAGAATCCTTGCCAATAGCATAAACAAGTCAACATATATTTTGTATGTTATATGTATTATGTACATAGATATTTTTAAAGATTTTATTCATTTATTTGACAGAGAGAGACACAGCGAGAGAGGGAACACAAGCAGAGGGAGAGGGAGAAGCAGGCTTCCCGCTGAGAAGGGAACCCGACATGGGGCTCTATCCCAGGATCCTGGGATCATGACCCAAGCCAAAGGCAGACGCTTAACAAGGGAGCCACCCAGGCGCCCCTAAGTCAGCTAGAGAAAGGACAATGTCCCTCATAAAACTGTAAGGAAGAGAAGATACACGTACACTACTGTACTGTAAAAAATCCATATGTAAACAGACCCACATGGTTCAAACCATGTTGTTCAGTGCTCAATTGTATCTACCGGAAATAATACAGGGAGTGTTGAAGGTGTCTCAGCCACGGAATA
This sequence comes from Mustela nivalis, assembly GCF_964662115.1. Lineage (NCBI taxonomy): Eukaryota > Metazoa > Chordata > Mammalia > Carnivora > Mustelidae > Mustela > Mustela nivalis. The sequence continues at coordinate 57,735,790 of NC_139036.1, forward strand.
GGTCATCCCAACTGAACCTGACCAATAACACCCCGAGTCCGAGGCCATTGATAAAACCAGTAGGAATAGAAGATTATTTTATCAAGGAAAACACAAGAGCTCAAAAGACCTCTTTGATGATCTCACAATTCCACTTCTAGATATTTATCCTAAGAGGGGCCCCTGGGTGGCTCAGTGGGTTAAGCTGCTGCCTTCGGCTCAGGTCATGGTCTCAGGGTCCTGGGATCGAGTCCCGCCTCATGCTCTCTGCTCAGCGGGGAACCTGCTTCCTCCTCTGTGTCTGCCTGCCTCTCTGCCTGCTTGTGATCTCTGTCTGTCAAATAAATAAAATCTTTAGATATTTATCCGAAGAAAATGAAAACACTAATCTGAAAAGATATGCACACCCCTGTGTTCGCTGCAGTGTTATTTACAATGGCCAAGACATGGAAAGCAGCCCAAGGGCCCAGTGACAGATGAATGGAGAAATATATATGTATATGTATATATATATTATATCCATTTATATATATATAAAATGGAATACTGCTCAGCCATAAGAAAGAATGAGGTCTTGCCATTTGCAGCAACTTGGATGGGCATAGATAGATTAGATTAAGTAAAATGAGCCAGACAAAGACAAATACCGTAGGATTTCACATACATGTGCCATCTCAAAAACAGATAAAAATGAAACAGAACAGAAACAGACTCGTAGTTACAGAGAGTCCAGTGGTGGTTGCCAGAACAGAGGTGGTGGGGGAGGGTGGGCAAAACGGGTCCGAGGGATTAGGAAGTACAGTGTCCCGCTAGTAAAATAAGTAAGACACAGGGCTGTACAGTACAAGCCTAGGGGACATAGTCCATAATATTCTGACAATTTCATATGGTGACAAATGGAAACTGGCCTGATTGTGAGCATTTCATAATATATATATATATAAACATCAATTCATTCTTGTGCACCTAAAACGGTATACAATACTGTATATCTGTTATTCTTCAATAAAATCCCAAAACCAAAACACCTTTAATTTCCTAAATAATTCTGGGCTCTGATGTTCCGTGGAACAGATGATAGAAGAGGCTCCAGGCAGGTGTACCTGCTCTGTGATGAGTGGCCGCGTCCTCACGACCCGGACCCCCTCCCCGCAGTCTCCACGATCCACTTTCCTCATCGCTCGCTCAATTTATCCAGGGCATGATTGCCTCTTCGGGGTTACACATCTGGTTCCCCATCCTTGGCTTCCGTTATGCCTCTCCTTGAAAGGGGAACAAACCCTAGTCTCCCCAGCACTGTCTTTCTTCACCCCCAGCCGAGGCCCCGCCTTGATGGGCGACTCTCACCCCCAGTGCCCGCCTTCGTGGTCAGCCCAGCCTGGAGCGGGCTGTGGTGTCCACAGAGCTCTTTAGGGGCTCCGGTCTTATCCGAAATGAAAGCCAGTCATTCCACTGTCCCCCCATACCTCAAACTCTGCAGTATCTTACCCCCAGGAAATCCTGAAACTTTTTGCATGATTTACATTTTAGAACTTTACTTTGAAACTTTTTTTTAATTTTTTTTAAAGATTTTATTTATTTATTTGACAGAGAGAGATCACAAGTAGGCAGAGAGGCAGGCAGAGAGAGAGAGAGAGGAGGAAGCAAACTCCCTGCTGAGCAGAGAGCCCGACGCGGGACTCGATCCCAGGACCCTGAGCTCATGACCTGAGCCGAAGGCAGCGGCTCAACCCACTGAGTCACCCAGGCGCCCTACTTTGAAACTTTAGATGGGTCCACAAGTTGCTTCCATCACTAAAATTGTACTTTGCCTTAACGGGCTTGAATTCTCTTTGTAGGCTGGGGAAAAAAAATACAGAAATCTGTATTCTGTTGTTACTCCAAATGTTCTTTTTTCAAATCAAAGCCAATTCTCTTATTTGTTTAGCTTCTGGCCAATTAAATCCTAATGGAGAACAATATAAAATGGGAACAGAAGAGGAAACACATCTAAGCCACTGTTCCTAGTGCTTTAGGAAATGGATCCAATTTCCAAAGCTCTCCCCCAACGGAGGGGCCCAGAGCATTCCCTGAGATCCCGTTCACTGAAGTAACTGTGGCCCGGGAAATGGGAAGCTGGTTTAAAATTTGGATGTGCTCCCTCTGATACATGAATAACACACAGGTCTCTCCAGACCCCCCAGGCTGAGTCTTGAGAGTTTAGGAAAGTAGGGACGACCTTGAACAGGGTGGTGGTGGGTACGACCGGGGTAACAGGGGAAGAAAGTGTTTTCAACAAAACAGTGGCAGGTACGTAGAGGTCCAGAATCACAGATACGAGGCGAGACCCTGTGCTCCTGTGGCTGGAAACTCGCCCCGCGAACCTAGATTGCTCAAAGCGGGGTCAGTTTTCATCACCCGGGTCTGGCACGGGGCTTAGCTCTTTTGCGGCTAATCACACCTGCAAGTACGATTTGTTTCAGGCGTAAGCCCGAGTTCCGGTGACATTTTTATCCTGGCGTGTTTGACATAGTGACCTTGGGGGAAAATAAGATTCCTCCCCTTCCCCAGCCCTCTGCCCCGGAGGAAGGAGAAGAGCGAGGGGGTCCAGTGGGCTGCTACCCCTGCCGCCCGTTGGGGCCAGAAGCTCCACAAGTGGGGTGGCTTTTAATAACTTCCAGCTGAGGCTCCCTGAGGCCACAGGGCAGCACGATCAGCCCGTCCCCCACGAGGAGGCAGGAGGGCGGCCGCCCACCGTGCTTCGGCTGTTACCTACCCAAAACTCAACCTCTGGAACTCTGGCTGTTCTCATGTGTTGAGCTTGAGTCTGACACAAAACTAACTTCTTAGCACTTGACAAAAAGGCGGTGACACACACGGGGCAGGAAGGAGCCTGCTTGAGTTCCAGCCCGTCCACTGACCAGCCCGCTGTGTGACCTTGGGCAAGTCACAGAACCCTCAGAGCCCTTGTTTTCTTATCTATTAGATGGGAAATGTTTTTTTTTTTTTTAGATTTTATTTATTTATTTGACAGAGAGAAAAAGCAGGAGAACACAAGCATGGAGAGCAGCAGGCAGAGGGGGAAGCAGGCTCCCCGTTGAGCAAGGAGCCTAAAACGGGGCTCGATCCCAGGACTCTGGGATGATGCCCTGAGCTGAAGGCAGATGCTTAACGACTGAGCCACCCAGGCGACCCCCCAGAGGGGACTCTTTTTTTTAAAAAAATATTTTATTTATTTATTTGACAGAGAGAGAGACACAGCGAGAGAGGAAACACAGCAAGGGGAGCGAGAGAGGGAGAAGCAGACTTCCTGTTGAGCAGGGGGCCTGATTCGGGGCTCGATCCTGGGACCCTGGGACCATGACCTGAGCTGAAGGCAGACGCTTCACCAACTGAGCCACCCAGGCGTCCCCCCTGAGATGGGACTCTTCATACCAGTCTCATAATACCATTGTGAGGACTTCATGGTGTATAAAAGCCACTTGGAAAAGTACCATGTTCCACAGATGGGTCGGGTGCTAACACGTAGACAGACAGTGACCATCCACTCCCCTTTGGGTTCACGTGTCCAGAGATTGAAGCCAAAAAGGGTGATAGGCGTCAAGGCCATGGTAAAGGACATTTCATTCACAGCACTAAACTCCTTAATTGAGAAGTCAAGAGGTAGCAGGTAGGCATGTGACTTAGAAATAGGATGATACGGAGCCCCTGGGTGGCTCAGTCGGTCAGGTGTCTGGCTCCGGCTCAGGTCATGATACTTGAAACATTCCCAGGATCCTGGGAATGAGCCCCACATCGGGCTCTCTGCTCAGTGGGGAGTCTGCATCTCCCTCTCCCTCTGCTGCTGCCCCTGCTTGTGCGTGCGCTCTCTCTCTCTCTGAAAAATCAATAAATAAAATCTTTTTTAAAAAAGGGTGGTAAATACCAGAAGAAAGGGCAGAAAATTGAAGTAGGCACCTTGGGAATCAGGATTCTGGAGGAAGGAGAAGTCATGGGGAGCGCTCTGTGTTCAGTACTATCTGGAACATTTGCATGTTAGCGTAATAAAAAATAAATAAATAAAGGGGGAAAACATGAAAACTAAATGAGATATCTTTAACCCACTGAGCCACCCAGGCGCCCTAAATGAGATATCTTATAAAAAATGCTATGAAAATCTGAAAATGCAATGCGACATGTAGTAAACAGATACTCAGTGACTGTTGGGTGATTAGATCCCTGGTGCTTAGAACTATCTGTTGAGGATTAACAATGAGACAGCCAGGGTCACTGATCTTAAGAAGGTCCAGCTCTAAGAGGAGAACAGACATAAACAGTGACCCGGAGTTAGCGATCCGATGCTATTAGTCACGTGGGCGTGGGGAGAGAGTGTAGACGTGACCCAGGGACGGGGTTCTGCTGGGGGGGAGGGGCGCTTCACTATGGCAGTGGGGGGGGGGCTAGATGGGTCTTCTGTTCCTGAATCTTCAGAAACGGACTTTGCTGAATTGTTCTTCCTTTTATAAAAGCAATGTGCGCTCATTCCCAAAAAAGCAGAAAAGGATATCAGCCAGTGATTGTGGAATCACAAGAATTTGCTGGTTGCCCCTTAGGGGGCGCACACCCAGATCCCCTTCCGAAAATTCCCACACCTAAGCGGGTGGACATGGAACAGCTAAGAGACAGAGACGATGGATGTCTCGAAGGCAGTACAAGGGCGAAGAATCAGTGCCGCTCCCCGGCTCCCCCCCAACCCCCGGACCCTGGCACCACATCTGGTATCCGGGAGCCCCTGATGCCATCCTGGGAAGGGGGCAGAGGAACAAGGACGGCTGAAATTAGGTTTCCCGGACGCTCGGTGAACGGGGGGTCCACAATTAGAAATCGGGAGGTTATAGAAAATAACGTTATATTTCTTAGACCAAAAGAAAAGAAAAAGCAAGTCCATAGCCCTGATTTTATAGCTCACGCTTCCCGGGTTAGCTCTAAAGCCAACACAAGGCACAGAGCCTTTAAGGGCAAAGTCATTCCAGACCAGGAAAGCTAAGCAGGTAGAGACAAGGTCTGAGATCCGTATCTACATATCCGGGACCACGTAGGAGACTGGGACCAGATGAAGAAAATCCAAAAGGTAGTCCAGTAACCTCGGTTGGAAATCATACCGTCCTATCCTTTTGTTGGCAAATCAGCCAATCTTATTCCCAATCCTTTCTCCCTAACGTCCTTCCGCCGGAGCCTCCCTGCCCAGGACTCCTACCGTAAACCATTCCAACAGCCTCGATCCCAGCCCCCCTGAGAACACCCCCCCCCCCAGTGTCCCCTATAATCTGGTAACAGAGGAGTCTTGAAAACGCAGGAACGTCATCATGTCCCTCCCTTATGCTAAAGTTTTCGGTAGCTGGAGAATAAAATTTAAACTCTTGATACGTTACCGAGGGTCCTGCCTTTACTCTTTGGTCGACAAGCATTGAAAAAACACCACCGTGTCTGGGACCAGCTCAAAATACTGCGGGAAGGGGCAAATAAGCCAGTCCCTACCCACAGGAAATGCACTGTCTGGCAGAAAACAAACTTTGGGTTCAGGACAATGCGTTATGATGGGTGTGATAGAGGAAGGAGGGACAGTGCTCGCCCGGGGCAGGGCTGGGAGCCGGACTCCGGAGCTAGCTGGTCTGGGTTTGAACTGAACTGACCAAGGTGACCTTGAATAATTTGCCTAACCTCTCTTATTTGGAAAAGAGGGTGTTGTTAACAACAATATTTACCCCAAAGCCTTGATATGTGGTCGCTAATCGGGGATTTTGGAGACCAGTGTCTGGCATGCCAAGCCCTCTAGCGTCAAGTTTCATTAGTCACCAAGCTCTCACGCCTGCACACGCCCGCCCGTTCCCGTGTCTACACTGCTGCTCCCGCCGCTTCCTCGGTGCGCAATCTTCCTGCTGGCCGAAGTGTCCCACGGCCCTCAGGCGCTCTACAAACATCACCGTCTCCAGGATATTCTCCGTGCCCTGCCCCAGGGGTTGAAATGACTCTTTTCATTTTGCTCTTATAGCGCCTGGGACTTAACTGCGGTCACGACTCCTAACACCCCGCACCGTCTCTGGTTCTGTCTCCGTCTCTCTGCTCCGTTAGACTTTGAGGCTCTGGAGAGTCAACCTGTCCGAGGGAGGGACAAGCACGGATTTTGGAGCCCAAATCCCCGGGGTTCACATCTACAGTTTGCGACTTCCTGGCTGGGTGGAATTAGGCTCAACTTTTTTTTTTTTTTTAAAGATTGTATTTTTTTTTTTATCTCATCTCCACACTGACCACAGGGCCCGAACTCACAACCCCGGGATCAAAAGCCGCAGGCTCCACCTACCCAGCAAGCCCGGCGCCCCCAGGCTTAATATTTTGAGCTTCATATCCTTCATTTGTGTAAAAGAATAAAAATGCTAATCTTGGGTGACAATTGTGAGGACCAGAAATAACCCACAGAAAGCTTCTGAACATAGGTTAGGGTGTGCGGACATCTCCAGCTCTGAAATGATAATCTTGTGTCATAAACAAGGAAATACCTTGGTAACAAGGACCTTCAGAAACCACAGATAACAGGGCACCTGGGGGGCTCAGTTGGTTAAGTGACTGCCTTTGGCTCAGCTCATGGTCCTGGAGTCCCCAGACCGAGTCCTGCTTCAGGCGCCCTCCTCAGCAGGGAGTCTGCTTCTCCCTCTAACCGTCCCTGCTATCAAACTCTCAAATAAATAAAAAAAATTTTTTTTAAAGAAACCACGGATTGGGGCGCCGGGGTGGCTCTGTGAGTTAAAGCCGCTGCCTTCGGTTGGAGTCATGATTCCAGGGTCCTGGGATCGAGCCCCATTTCGGGCTCTCTGCTCAGCAGGGAGCCTGCTTCCTTCTTCTCTCTGACTCTCTGCCTACTGTGATCTTTCTGTCCCTACCCATAGGAAATGGGTATAAATAAATAAATAAATAAAACCCTTTAAAAAATAAATAATAAATAAATAAATAAATAAATAAATAAATAAAATCTTTATAGAAAAAAAGAAAAGAAACCACTGATGCACATTTGGGTTGGCGTTTTACAACTCCATTTTATCTGATTTTATTTTCCCCAGGCTGCACCGTGGGAAGAGATGCCTCAGCTCCCCCTACCCCCCCCACACCCCACCCCACCTTGTCTCTCCCTCCCACCCCTCTCCTTCATCAAAACGTGACCTGATTTTCCACTTCTTCCTTCCCTCCCGCCCCAGGTCCTCTTCACCTTGTATTTCAAAGGCTAAAGCCACCTGTGAGGGCACCTGTCAGCCTCAGTCCCTCCCTTCATCTCGGGATAATCTGCTTGTGAAGTCCGTCCCTGGGTCGCCACTATGGGCCAGCCTAAAGCGGTGATTCACTCCTAATCTATCTTGTTCCCTTCGGACAGACTAACCATTGCACAATACCGTTTTCAGGAGGACACTTCCCTGCCTAAAAGCCTCCTGGTGTCTACCCTCACCCCCGCCCTTCTGGAATGCCCTTCCCCTGCTCTGGAGATTGAGCCCCTCATTTCTGCAAGGCGTGTTGGTCCGCGGCTCAGCCAAGAGGACGCAGGCAGTCCCGCCTTCCTGTTTGTGCTTTTCTCCCCACACGCCTTATCTAAGCCCTACGGGGGTCTCAGATACCAGAGACCCATCTCCTCATGGAAGCTTCCAGCGGACACACCTCCTTCCCTCTCGGGACCTCTGCTCTCAAGGTGCTCACTCTGTCACTTGGTTTGTGCTTAGTTATGGAGACGGTTTACTGAGACGTCTCAGTGGATTACCTTCTCCCTCATGTCTAACGCCTTGGGCAGTTCAATAACTTTATAGTCATGTTTCATGATGAAAACTCAGTCTAGGGGCACTTGAGTGGCTCGCTCAGTGGTTAAAGCATCTGCCTTTGGCCCTGGTCATGATCCCAGGGTCCTGGGGACCTGCTCTCTGCTTAGCAGGGGGCCTGCTTCTCTCTCTTTGCTCCCCCTGCTTGTGTTCCCTCTCTGGCTGTCTCTGTCAAATAAATAAATAAAATCTTAAACAACAACAACAAAAACTCAGTCTATAAAAGTTACAGCAAAGATTGAAAAAAAAAAAAAAAAGAAAAAAGAAACCCTAAATTCAGTCTCATCCATTTTAAAGCTCCAGGTGTCCTATCGGTTCAGAGCTCTTTCCCCCACCCCGCAGGTCAGAGCGAAGACCCAAGGCTTGGGGGGTGGGGCAGGAGGGCTGGGGGAGGTGGAGAAGCTGGAGGGAGGGGGTCAGAATCCGGATCAGCCCCAGCGAGGCTAGCTCTTCTGTGGACGTGCACACCTGTTGTTCTAACCTTCTCAAAGGGTTATCTGGGGGCGCCTGGGTGGCTCAGTCGTTAACCGTCTGCCTTCAGTTCAGGTCATAGTCCCAGGGTCCTGGGATCGAACCCCACATCAGACTCCCTGCTCCGCAGGAAGCCTGCTTCTCCCTCTCCCATTTCCCGTGCTTGTGTTCCCTCTCTCGCTGTGTCTCTCTCCGTCAAATAAATAAATAAAATCCTTAAAAGAATAAAAAAAGGGGTGACCCGATGGCATCTGTGGGCATTTGCTGCCAATGTACCCATTGCCTTGGCCATTCCAATCTTAGAAATTTGCCTTCTCAAATGCCTATGTAAGTGTGTGACGAGCCAGTGGCAACCCAATAGGATCAACCCAAGGGTCAACCGATAGAGACTGGTTGAGTAACCCCATATCCTTGCCATGCACCATGAGTAAAATGGGAGTAGATTTGTACATGTCGACACGGAAGGATGTCCATGGCAGAGTGTCGATTTAAAAAGCCAGCCCTTCGCCTGCGTGGCTCAGTGGGTTGAGCCGCTGCCTTCGGCTCAGGTCATGGTCTCGGGGTCCTGGGATCGAGTCCCGCATCGGGCTCTCTCTGCTCAGCAGGGAGCCTGCTTCCTCCTCTCTCTCTCTCTGCCTCTCTGCCCACTTGTGATTTCTCTCTGTCAAATAAATAAATAGAATCTTTAAAAAAATAAAAATAAAAATAAAAAGCCAGCCCGTGGAACAATGTGTGTGGTGTGAAACCTACCTACCTGCCTCTGTATCCACTTATCTACCCACCTATCTGGTTTTTTTTTTTTAAGATTTTATTTATTTATTTGCCAGAGAGAGAGAGAGAGAAAGCACAGGCAGGCAGAGTGGCAGGCAGAGGCGGAGGGAGAAGCAGGCTCCCTGCCGAGCAAGGAGCCCGATGTGGGACTCGATCCCAGGACGCTGGGATCATGACCTGAGCCGAAGGCAGTTGCTTAACCAACTGAGCCACCCAGGCGTACCCCCACCTATTTGTTTATCTGTGCTAAGGGCTTGTGTAACATAAGGTAAAAAGCACAAGCTAAAGAAGCAGAATACCAGGTTTTGAATCCTGGCCATGCGACTCCCTAGCGGGCTGACCTTGGGCAGTTCACTCTCTGTATCTCTGTAAATTCATAACCATCAGAATTAATTAATGGCACATAAGGCATTTTGAATAGAAGTGTTGCCTACAATTATGTAATAATTATAGGTCCGCCAAAGAAGCAAGTGTGGTCAGCGCTTAAGAGTGGGTAGACATGGGGGTGTGATGGGAGACCCTCACTTCTTGCTTGGATTTTTCTAAACATTATGAGAGCAGGTATTACTTTCAAATTTTAAGAGCAGTGAAATAAAGTCATTCCCCGCAAAAAAAAAAAAAAAAACTAGTCTGGAAAGAAAAAGGGTCTTCTGCAGCTGGAGATGTGTTGATGTCTAAGGAAATTGATCTACAAGGTCCTTCTGAAGGATGAACTTGGAGCCCAGAAGTAAGCGAGGCGGGAGGTCTCAAAGTTTCTCACCAGGTCCTCAAAGAGAATGAGATTTAGAAGTGAAGGGTAACCGCGGTGTACATCTTTTGCTTTAGGACACCGCAAATGGCAGGAGTGGCGCGTGAGAACTATCCCCAAAGCCCCTGTTGTTACACACAATCCCAGAGGGGGACGTCATCTCCCATCTGTGCCTTCTGGAGACCCAAACCCATCGCTGGCCAGCTCCTGCCTACGTTTCCCCTCGACGTGGACACCTTGGTTTCCCCGCTCCCGTGTGTTCCCTACGTGCCCCCTTGGATCTCCCTTGCCAGGGGGTCCTTGACAACATTCCTGCTTGCTGACACCCCGTGTGGACACGGCAGCATCTTGGGGCTCCCAGGGCTTCCCTGGGCTAGAGTCCTTTAATGTGCTTCCAACAGAGTATGAGGAATTTGGGAAGGGTCAGAGCCTTACCTGGAAGGTTTTGTGTTGGGCTCCTTCATAAAGGAGGGCAGCAGGAAGAGGAAAACCACCAACACGGCCAAAAGCAAGAGCCACTGGGCGGCATGGTCCAGACGACTGATTCGAGGCAGACAGGTCCTCATGATGTTGGGTCAGGCACCGCCAGAAGGTTCTGCATATCCTGGAGCTCTGATGGGGCCCGCAGCTGGTTTGAGCGCTGACGCCTCCTGGTCAGGGAGTGCACACCTCTTGTCTTAACAATGAGCCACTCGGGTAAACGCGGAGTTGATCAGCATCTGCCAGGGGAAGGAGGAGCTGCCGTCCCTGCTTTGCAAGGGCTGGCGTGGCTTGAAGGAAAAGAAACTCCTTTTGTTCAAACAAGTCTACTTTCCTTTTCTTGGTCTCAGGAGCCAATTTCTGCATGTAGAGCTTTATGAGAAACATGTACGCGTTATAGGGAACCTCGCTTTTATCAGGTTCCAAACCCCTGGAGACCCTGGGCAGCTGCACGGGCTGGAAGACCCCTGCACGACCTCCGTGTGCCACATGACCTTTACGAGAAAAGCACAGGGAATCTCTGGCTTGGAGAGCCCTCTAGCAATAGTCCCTGAAAGAACATTGTGCCACCAGAGACTAGAACTATGAGAACGACTCATTTCCAAGGCGTTCCAGAGTCCCGGCTCTCAGTCCTGGGATGCATACAGGAAACACTTGGGAAACTTTCCTACACCAGGTTGCAGAGAAATCAACAAAGCCAGGATCTCCGGTACCGGCTGTTTTTCCGGCAGGGGTATTTTTTTTTCTTTTTTTTTTTTTTTTTTAGTTCCCCAGGTGATTCCAATATGCAGCCATGCGGAGGACTGATTTACAGTCATTGGCTCAACCTTGCCAATGTCCCTTTGGCAGTCATGACCGTGACAGCCCTGAGCTCATACGTGCAGGCGAGAGCTCGGAGCCAGGCTCTGGGGGGCCGTCCTCGTACAGTGATGCCTTTGCAGCTGCTCGAGGTGCTGGTGTGGTTGTCAACCCCATTCTACCGTTGGCGAAACCGCCTGGTGCTCAGATCTCCTCAGCGTGGAGACCCATCCAGAGGACCCAGAGAAATCATTAACTCTATTTTGATATGAGGCATAAAAGCCGTAATGCTTAGGGGGAATGTGCAACTCAGAGGAATAACGATCGAGTTCGGGGTAGAAAACAGAAGATGCAGAGAAGCAGCCCTCCGAAGTGCATATTCAGAGGAATGCACAGCTTCCCACTCTGTACCCAACGTCCTTGGCCTTCACCCAGGACACGCACCAATAAATGCTTAAAACACCTTCGCCAAGCAAGATGAAAAAGGCAAAACATGCTTCTGAGTGGGGGGGGTAATACAGACGCACGATGGCCTTCCCTTGTCCCGCACCGCACCCTGGAACTCAGGGCACTATTCCAGGGGTTGGGCTGGGAGCAAGAAGAAAAGATCCTTTTGGTACTAATTTAATCTCTCTCTCTCTACCTGAACACACCTAACCTGTAACGGCTGATAGAATCACTCTATAAACATCTTCTGAATGACTCTATAAACAACTTCTGAATGGACTCGGATCAAATCATTACTCTTTGCTCTAAGTGACCCTTAAGTGACCGGAGTTCCCCTGTGAACTTGCCACAAACGATTACCCTACGCCCTGCTTCCTGTTTGCAATGCTAGGCAAATCACCTGCGCAAGGGGAAGGCGTTTTCTTACCCCCTGCCCGGTTCCACGGCAAGGAGTGTCTCTCTCATCTTGCCCCCTGCTTTGGGGAAGGCTCTCGGGGTCCGTGTTCTCTCTGACTTGCAGAGCATGAAGATCTAGGGGGGCTCCCGGGTGTAAGCTGTGCTGCCGAACACGGGTCTGTGCTGCTCGCCACCTCGGGGGCGGGTTGAACTTGGAGCTATGGAAGCCCTGCGAGGAGGGGAGGGGAGAGGGGGCCGGATCATCCACAGTTCTAGCTTCCTGGTTATCAGGGAGCAACCAGCGCTGCTGCAGTGCATGCCTGTGCGCCGTGGGAGATCCAGAGGGACACGTGTTCTAGTGGAAACAGACTCTCCAGATAGGTTTCCAGCCATCTCCCCTGTTGCACTGTTTCACATTCAGTAAGGTCAACTCCCCTCTCCTTTTTAAAGCTTCTGCCTTCAGTTTTTATACACCTGTCACCAGGAGGCACGAGACCTCCCATGCAGACAAAGTTGTTAAAAGATCATTATCAGGGCATCTGGGTGGCTCAGTCGGTTAGGCGTCTGGCTCTGGCTCAGGTCATGATCCTTGGGTCCTGGGATCGAGCCCCTCACTGGACTCCCTGCTCAGCGTGGAGCTTGCTTCTCCCTCTCCCTCTGCCTGCTGCTTCCCCCTGCTTGTGCTCTCTCTCTCTCTCAAAGAAATAAATAAAATCTTAAAAAAAATTAAAAGATTTTCCGGAAAAGGGAAGCTCGCGACTCTCATATGGATAGGAAACATGAAAATGTGTTAAAGATTTTTTTCCTACTCATGAGAGTGAGTAGATGTGGTAATTGATTCAAAAGAGAAGGCTGGAGGCATGAATTAACATAGAATAAGGATTGCTGACCATGAACGGCAAGTGGGGTAAAACTGGTTTTTCCACAGGGAGGACAGCAGAATCTGTGTGACTATCAACTCCCTACAATTTACAGAATTGTAAAATAGTTCAAAGGCTAGAATCAGCTAAGCTGGAAGGTTATCTCCTAGATGATGCATCCTTTTCCACGTAAACACACGTGGTATTTCTAGAGTGAAGGTAAGTTGGAACCACTCCAGGATTGCAATTGTTGGAAACATCCTCTCTACTGGAAGACACTCTTGGTGACTTAGGGGAATGCTGGTGCTAATGGAAAGAGGTCAGCTTTTTAGGGACATTGAGTAGCAGGCATTCAGCATCCCCTTATATGTCCTGCCTTCTCTGTTTTCTGTACCATGCTCACCCTTAACTTTTAAAAAACAGTCTCATTGTGATATAAATTATGTACTATTTAGTTCACACACTTAAGTGTACAATTCAGTGGAATGAATTGAGTGTATTTACAGAATGGTGCAACCATCGTAATACTCTAATTTTATTATTAGTTTTTTTTAAAGATTTTATTTTTATTTTTAAGTCATCTCTACACCCAATATGGGGCTCGAACTCACAACACCGAAATCAAGAATCCCAAGCTCTGCTGTTGAGCCAGCCAAGCACTGCTCAGTAATCTGATTTTAAAACATCTTCATCGCACTCAAAGGAAAAAACCTTATGCCATAAAGGGAAGCAAAATACACCACCCCAAATTATGCCTCTTTGGCACATTGATTATTTTAAGCTGGTTATTTTTAAGAAACTGCAGGCATGAGAGAGTTGATCTGAAGACCAAGTATAAGTTTGCCTTTTGTAAGAGACTTTCCCATTATAAAGGAAATCTCCATTTATAAGGGTGACTCCCTCCGCGTACCAGGAAGAGGATACTAAATTCCCTAGGAACTCTAGCTCATGGAGATGGTGTGGACTTGAATCTGCACAGCAACCTCACCCTTGTGAGCCATGAAAACTGGGGCAACTGGGTGGCTCAGTCAGTTGAACGTCCAACTCTTGATCTCAGGGTGGTGAGTTTGAGCCCCGCCTTGGGCTCCAAGCTGGGCATGGAGCCTACTTAAAAAAAAAAAAAATGCGGGGTGCCTGGGTGGCTAAGTGGTTTAAGCCACTGCCTTCAGCTCAGGTCATGATCTCAGGATCCTGGGATCGGGTCCCGCATCGGGCTCTCTGCTCGGCAGGGAGCCTGCTTCCCTCTCTCTCTCTCTGCCTGCCTCTCCATCTACTTGTGATTTCTCTCTGTCAAATAAATAAATAAAATCTTTAAAAAAAAATGCAGTCAAAACACAGCAGATTCAGGAAAAGCTCTTTATTCCCTTCTCCCCCACAAAAAAGGCCAGAGGAGCTGCTCTGGGAACAGAATTGTCAGCATGGATAACCTTGGAAGGATGGGAACAGGGAGGAGGCTAGCAAGGTCTGGTCCATCAAAGTCCTCTCTGTCCCATTGTTTCTGAGTGACCCTGCAAACATTTCCTGCTTTTCATCTTCCTGTGAAGTGCATTCCTTCTGCTTGAAGTCCCAGACCCCAACAACCTCCTCCTTAGTTCAGGATGACGTGTGTACCTCCTTGAGCCTCACTGTCTTTGGAATTTCCACATCTGTGTGGATGCCCTGCATGTATGCTATCAAATTGGATTTTCTTCTGTTAAAGTGCCTCATGTCAATTTGATTCTTAGTCCAGTTAGAAAGTGCTTGGTAGTATTTAAAGCGATGGCTTTGGCCATTTAGGGGAGCTACTGTTTTCCTGGGTCTCTCCCATGTATTCAGGAGGGATGAATGTTATTCAGCCTCTGTTTTTCTCCTGTTAATCTGTCTGCTGTCAATTTAATTATTAAACCAGTCAAAGAACCTAGAAGGGCAGAAGAAAAACTCTGCCATCCCTGCAGCCCCTGACTTGCCACTTGTTGCCTTATTGTAACTGTTTGTCTGGTTACTTCTGTATCTGTTTAATTCTTTTCTTTTTTTTTTTTTTTAAGATTTTATTTATTTATTTGACAGACAGATCACAAGTAGGCAGAGAGGCAGGCAGGGAGAGGAAGGGAAGCAGGCTCCCCGTTGAGCAGAGAGCCCAATATGGGGCTCAATCCCAGGACTCTGGGATTATGTAAAAGTCCCCCCTTATAACTAACTATTTTCTCTTTCTTTCTTTCTTTCTTTCTTTCTTTCTTTCTTTCTTCTTCTTTTTTTTTTTTTAAGTATGCTCCACACCCATCGTAGGCTTGAACTCATGACCCTAAGATCAAGAGTCACATGCTCTACCAACTGAGCCAGCCAGGTGTTCCCAAAGTTCCTCTTTCTGAGGGTAGAAGCCTTGGGCATTTACACAGTGTTCTAGACCACCAAGAATCAGTGTGATTTTAATTCATATACTTATTTTTTCTTTTAAAGTAAAGCATACTCCCATTTGCAGTCCTTCATGTGGATGTGTCCAGAGTCTTGGAAATTTGACTACCCTACATTCTCTTACAAATGGACCTTGAGGGGTGCCTGGGTGGCTCAGTGGGTTAAAGCCTCTGCCTTCGGCTCTGGTTGTAGTCTCAGGGTCATGGGATCGAGCCCCGCGTCGGGCTCTCTGCGCGGTGGGGAGCCTGTTTTCTCCTCTCTCTCTGCCTGCCTCTCTGCCTACTAGTGATCTCTGTCTGTCAAATAGATAAATAAAATCTTAAAAAAAAAAAAAAAAGGACCTTGAAAGCTCTTTTAGCCCATTTGGTAGGAGACAGCAGGTATTTGTATGCCCTTGACCATAGAATAGTCCTCCTCTGTCGGGGAAGGTCATCCTATTCCCCGCAGTACACAGATTTGGGAGGGATGCCCATGGAGTGGTGAGGGAGGATGGGGACCCCACCTAGCCAGTCAGATCAACCAAAGCAATCCTGGAGCGATGGGGTGGTGGGTATCACAGTCAGATGGCTCTCACAGCCAGTGTGATCTTATTTTTAATCTGAGGTCCAAGTTGCTTGTTTCAGTCCCTTGAACCAGGAAGACTCCTGACATTTGCTGATGGGTCTTTGTGGTGCAGAAAATTCTCTTGACTCTGCTCCCCATCCTAATCTGACTGCTCCAGCGTGGGGACACGTGCTTTGTGGACGCCCAGGAATGAGTGGAATCCTGTGAGGATTCTTCTTGGCTGTCTTTTTCCCTGGCTCTTTCCGTTAAACTTCTGGCTGTTCTGCTGTTCTGCTTGTCTCTACTAGGATCATGGAGCTACCATCCCTATTAATGGTTTGCCCAAGATGTGCTTATCTCTGAAGAATCTACAAACCTTCATAGCACCAGGACACTATTGCCTTTGACTTTGAAGATAAAGGGCAAAGGACATGAAGAAGTCTTTCTCTGGGGCTTGAGCAGCGTAAGTCTGAAAAGCATATGTTGACAGTTATGGTCATGCCGTGACAGCGTTGAGCACCAGCTTCAAGTGAAGTAATCTTTAATTTTATCTTTGATTAAGTCTGTGTTTGTAGGTCTATGACATGGGGGCTTCTAAAGTGTGGGGTCCAGGCTAGGGGCTCCTCTTGTCTGTCTCTTAATGTAATGTTATTCTATACCCCATTCAACCACACTTTTCATCTCTTCCCTTCTCTTCCCTTCTCTTCTCTTCTCTTCTCTTCTCTTCTCTTCTCTTCTCTTCTCTTCTCTTCTCTTCTCTTCTCTTCTCTCTCCCTTCCCTTCCCTTCCTTTCCCTCCTCTCCCTCATTTCCTTCCTCCCTCCCTCCTTATTTTCCTTCCTTCTTTCTTAGCCAGAATGCCCTGGTTCACAAAAGTACAGTATTTTATAGCATTTGTCTTTATAACAGGCTCACATGGCCTATTAATTACTTAGAAGTTTCTCACAGAAAGAGAAAGGCAAACATAAAGCCATTTGGTTAAAACAATACAATTTTAATTCATGAGTCTTTGTGGTCTGATGAAGGAGTCGATGATTAAGGGTGCCCTAGGCAAGTGTTCACTATTATGCTAGACAGCCTGCCTTCCATACAGAATGTCCTATCTCCTGGGTGGTCATGGTTAGAGGTGTGCTTGTCTTGGAACACTGAGTCTGGATCGGGCGGCCTGTCAAGTGCCTTCTGGGCTACTGCAGTGTTTGTGGAGGTGGCTAGAAAGGCCAGGCGGACGCTGATGGACCTTTTTGACAACATTTCTTCCATCTCCAGATGCAACGACAGTATTTCCTGTTCTCTTAAGACTCTAACATCAGGGGCACCTGGGTGGCTCAGTGGGCTAAGCCTCTGCCTTCAGCTCAGGTCATGGTCTCAGGGTCCTGGCATTGAGTCCCGCATTGGGCTCTCTGCTCAGCAGAGGACCTGCTTCCCCCTCTCTCTCTGCCTGCCTCTCTGTCTACTTGTGATCTCTCTCTCTGTGTCTAATAAATAAATAAAATCTTAAAAAAAAAAAGACTCAAAAAAAAAAAACAAAAAAAGACTCTAACATCAGAGAAGAAGCCTACCTCACTTTCTAAGATCATTGCCTTTCCTTCCTCCACACATGAGAAAGCTTCTGCTCTTCCCTCGTCCTCTCATCATGAAGAAATCCATCCAATAGAAAGGTCGGTGCACCACTGAGCCTGGTGTCATAGTGACAAGTGCTTTCGAAACAAAATACGGCACGAGGTCAAAGTTTCTCCTGATCAAGTTGTTCATTTCATACTTATTGAGAGATTCCTGTATGCTGGGCTCTTGGGTGACTCCATGATGGAAGACATACAGGGTCACTGAAGGCATGGGGCCTGGGGTGCTGACCTGGGGGTACATGAGTATAAAAAGCTTCTCCAGCAGTGCTCCCAACATGGCCAATGAGTCCCACAGAATAACACGGGACATGGATGCATGAAAGGCAGCACCAAGAAGGCTGAAGATGCACTGTAAGCAGGAAAACTCTGCCCTGCCCACATCCAGCACTGAGTGCCATCAGTATCTAGAGAGGAAAGGCTGAGCGTGAGTGGCCAACTTGCACTGCAGACCCCCTGCAGCATTAATAATTGCTATGTAGAAGGCAACTTTGTGGAGAGGGTGGACAAAGACAAAAGCCCATGTGGCTGGGGCTGAGCCAACAGAGGGCAGGGGTGGAGGGACAGCTAGTGTTGGGAAAATAGAATTAAAAACAAATCTCCCAACCCCAAACCATCTCCACAAAGGTAGAGGAGAAAGGAAACACGCGATTGAATAAACTTAAACCAGAATTCAGTGGGCTTTGTAAATAATCCGCTAAGAGATTGCTGCAAAGACGGAAAGAAACTTTGCCTTCTGATGCAACCAAGTGGGTACAGGTCCCTACAAGCATGTTCCCATCATAAACAATGATTAATTCTCAACTAAGAGTGCTGGACAGCACAATTGTCACACTGAGTCCATCCTATCCTCTCTTGGTGGTTGGGGGGACCATCTGGGTAGCTAACTGGCTTTGAACAAAATAAACGAGACTCCTGCCCTCCCACAGAAATTGGATAAAGGGAGTGCTATCTTCCTCAATCATGTTTCCAAGAGATGCTTCCGGGAGTCCAGAACGTCCAGAAAGACTTTTCTGGGTCTGGCAAGAGGATTCTTCAGCTTTAAAAAGTCTCACATGCATTTCAAATGGACAGAGGAAGAGTTCCCAAGTTTTCTAAAGCAAATGCTCTAAGAAAAGGGAGGGGAAGCAAAATCTCCATCCTTATTCTCAACAGGGGAATTAAACATCTTAATTTTTTTTGCTTGTATCTGCTCTTACCCTAGACAAGCAGAGCATGTGGGCCCCGAAAGTCTCAGTGAGGAATTTGGGTTTACTCTGAGCTTGATGGGAAGCCCGGGGAGGTCTTGAGCTGACAAGGTTTCAAAGGTTTAGTCTCGGTGCTGAGTGGAGACCTGGCCCCCAGGCTTGGCCTGATGTCTGTAGGGAGGAAGCGGCCTTTGGAGGCACCAGAAGGTTGAAAATGGAGCTGATTTCCACTGATGGTTTGTGCCAAGGAGCCAAGCGGGTCTGCTAACTACAGCACTTAGGGGTGTTTCTTGGTATTGTTCTGCTGGGGCCCCAGATTCCTGTATAATGAGTGTCATCTGGTCATTGTGGAATATGCCAATGTTCTTCCACTTTTCTGGTCTTTTTTCTAGTACAGTGTCTCTCAAATGTTTCAAACTTCTCCCTAAAAGGTGGAAGTAAAGTAGAGCTCTGAGAAACAAATTCAGAGGAGCTATTTATGAGAAGAGTAAAGAAATGCTAATGAAGGCAGTGGCTCAGGGAAGTCAAATGAGGTAGACAGTAATGTGTGCAACCATAGGGCAAGGCTGTGAATGTGCCCACCTCCTGAGAAAGCAAGCAAAGAGAGACGGCATTGCCCAAATCAGACCAAAACCCGTTTTTTTTTTTTTTCTTTCAGGTTTTCCACCTGGATCCTTTGTGCCTTCATCATCCTTTATGTAACTGTTTGCTGGGAGAATATTCTAGCTAAAAAAACAGGTCTCTGAAAAGAAGCAAACTAATTACATAGTCTCTTTTATGCTTGTGGCATGGAATCATAAATAGAATTACACACCACACCGCTCTGAACGTTTGGTTTCCTCTCTGCCTTGTAGGCTAGGAGCTAATTCTTACCTGTTGGATCCACCTGCTCATCTGAATTCTTGGGCTTGTTTTTGCTCTTATTTGTTCTTTGGCTGTTTGTTGTTGTTGTTGTTGCTCGGCGGCCGGTTGGTTTGGGAGCACTCACCCTGTTTCTGAACCTCTGGCTGTTCTGAAACAAGAAGCTAATTGGATCTTTACAGCTGCAGGAAGATTTGTTTTGTTTTTATATTTTTGCAAGGTCTTCGCTCTCAGAAAACGCCGATGTCATTTCACGTGGTACATGGATCCTCTACCGTGGAAACCTTTGTCTCCTAATTGCATAAGTGTCACAGATAAAGACAAAGTCCCAAATTGTAGAATAAGAAGGACCTTCAGGTAACTTTGGGAGTGAAAGCCCTTTAATCTTTGCACAGTCCTCTCCCTTCTCTGGGGCGAGAAGGCTATTTTGTGCAGCTGTCTGCTGTAACTGGGTATCAGTGGGTTCCACGGCAAGCAGCCTCCTCCTGAGAGCAACACAGAAAGCATTTCATCCCTTCCCTGTCTTGCTCGCTATACCTGGCCACTATTTAGCTGTATGTTTTTTTTTTTAAGATTTTATTTATTTATTTGAGAGAGAGAGGGATTGAGAGTATGAGTGGAGAGGTAGAGGGAAAAGCAGACTCCTCACTGAGAAGGGAGTCTGCTGTGGGACTCAATCCCAGGACCCTCGGATTATGACCTGAGCTGAAGGCAGATGCTTAATTGAGTCACCCAAGCACTCCCTAGCTGTACAGTCCAGCAAATCACACGTTAATGGTTATAATAACAGTTCACAGGGAACTTGTTAGAACTCTGTTGTAATCAGTTACATATATTATCTTATTCCTCAGAACAAGCCAATGAAGTTGGCAGTTAAAATCCCCATTTTATAGATAAGACAAAGCAAATAGGAATTTGCCCCAGGGCCCTCAGCTGGGAAGTAGCACAGCCAGGATTTGGACACCTGTACCACGATGCTGTGTGGCCTAGGGCTTTGTTAAACCTTCGTGTGGTCATCTGTACCATGAGCTTGTTGACCAGATGTTCTCAAAGCTCCCAAAGACTCCTGGATGCATCTGTGATGGGCAGTGTCTCCCTAGTTTGACTGCAGAAGAGGAATACTCCATGTTGGCTCTGTTCACTCCCCAGAACCTACCCCAGCAGACAAGTTCAGAAACCACTGCAGGCGGGACAAACCAGATAGGGCTCGTCTTCATGGACCAGTGTTCACGGAACTCTGCTCTGTCTGACCGTCAGTGTCTTGCCCTACATCATCGTTCATATACTAGCTGAAATTCTTGCGTCGGATAGAGCCCCCCCAACTTCTGGAAACAATTGGTTCTGGGGTTGTTTAATGAAACTAAAGTAAGTTAAGCCTTCTACAGCCCAGCTAGAATTCGCTTCTCTGTCCTTCGCCCTCACATGTACCCTACCAAGATTTGATCAGTGGTGTTTATTACATGTCTTCTTGGTTTCTCCCTTGACAATACAGTGCATGTTCTTTTTTTTTTTTTTTTTTTTCTTTTTTTTAGCCAGGGACCAATTCATTTGTATGTGTTTCCCCTGGCACAATCACTATTGTGTAGTTGGCATTTGGTGAATATACAGCAAATCAGCTGAATCAAAACAAAACAAAACAAATAGACAATGACATATGTAGTGTAAGCCCCTGCAGGCATTCCCCCCTCCCCCCTGCTCTTTTTTGTAATCCAAGTGCTTTATTTAAGTTTTACTTGCCAAGGCATGCACTTTGAAGACAGCTAGCTCAAATAAACACATCACCAGCCACCCCACTCAATAAGGAGCCGACTGTCTCCCCTGCACCGAGGATCTTGCTTGGCGTCCATAACTGACCACAGGGCCGCCTTGCCTGTTCTCTTCCCATGCGTTAAATGCCTGCTGTTGTGTTTTAAATTTACCAATAAGGCCTAAGCCCTGCAAACCCCAGGTCCCCACCCTCCACCCCAATAAAAGCAGAACCCCAGGCCTGCACTCCTCTCTCTCTCTCTGTACCCCCAGCTGTGTGGTGTAATTTCCAGATACTGTTAAATCATCAACCTCTTTCAGTATTTCCTCATGTTGTTGCTGAATGGCTGCTTGTCATTGCAGCAAGAACCATGAGGGTCTACCCACTCATAATGCTGGTTTGGAAACGGTGCGGGGGGGGGGGGGATGTGTAAGGGAGTCTCACCCAAGCTGGGACTGTGACAAAGCAATAGAAGACGCTGGTTTTCCAACCCAGATGTCAGGGGTACGTGTTGTCAAAGAAGCACTCAGTCTAGTCCAGGAAAAGGGTTGGGAAGAGATTGAACTGAAGCTCTCTGGGCCTGTTATTATACATGGCACATCCAAAACATCCCGCAAAATGGAAATTAACTTCACATTAGTTACGTAGGGGCCAGAGCAGTGTTCCTTCCCATCCCCAAAGACAGGCCACTTTGGCATGAAAACGATCTTGAGATAAAAAGTAATCAAGGGGCACCTGGGTGGCTCAGTGGGTTAAAGCCTCTGCCTTCAGCTCAGGTCATGATCCCAGGGTCCTGGGATGGAGCTGCACATCGGTCTCTCTGCTCAGCGGGGAGCCTGCTTCCTCCTCTCTCTCTGCCTCCTTGTGATCTCTGTCGGTCAAGTAAATAAAATCTTTAATAAAAAAAAAAGTAATCAAAACCCAGCAGATTCAGGAAAAGCTCTTTACCTCCTCCCCCTCCCCCCAACTGCCTAAAAAGAGCTCAGGCAGAGGAGCTGCTCCAGGAACAGAGCTGTGAGCATGGATAACCTTGTAAGGATGGGAACAGGGAGGCTAGGCAGGGAGGAAGCTATCGAGGCCTGGTCCCTCGAAGTCCTCTCTGTCCCATTGTTTCCGAGTCACCTGCAAACATTTCCTGGTTTTCATCTTCCTGTGATGGGCAATCCTTCTGCTTGAAGTCCCAGACCCCTACCCCGTCCTCCTTAGTTCAGGATGACGTAGGTACCTCATTGTGCCTGACTGTCTTTGGAATTTCCACATCTGTGTGGATTCCCCAGATGCAAAAAATTAGACTTTCTCCTTAATCTGTCTTATGTCTGGTTTACTCTTAGTCCAGCCAGAAGGACCTTGAAAGGGACAGGAAACTCTTTTTTTTTTTTGAAGATTTTATTTATTTATTTGTCAGAGAGAGAGAGAGAGATCACAAGCAGGCAGAGGGGCAGGCAGAGACAGAGAGAGAAGCAGGCATCCCGTTGAGCAGGGAGCCCGATGCAGGACTTGATCCTAGGACCCTGGAATTATGACCTGAGCCAAAGGCAGAAGCTTAATGAATGAGCCACCCAGGTGTCCCAAGGACAGGAAATTCTTGCTCTGGGACAATTAACCTGCAGTAGTGTGGCCATTCCATGCATCCGATGTTCCCTAGGATTCTTTTCTCTGTGACACTTTCCTATCCTCAGGGCCTTCACTATTACCCCTGGGAAGATGCAGGGTAAGCAAGCATCTTCTGTCTGGCATACTTGTACCAAGGAGAGAAACCTTGGAGGATGTCCATAAAAGAAGAGAAGGGGCTCCTTTGGGCACCCCCTTTGAGCCATGCCTAATAAGAAGAAAATGCCATTTCTCTAGACTCAAAACAGCAGCATATTTTTGCTAACATTAGAATTTTTACTAATCTTCTTCCCAGGGTTCAAATTTCGAAAATGAGGCCCTCATCAGAATTGTGTCTTGAAAAGTGGAAAAAGCTGGATTTCCTCCAAAGGATCGAAGTAGGAGATCTCTTACTGCCCAAACCAGCGAATGGCGGTGGTGGGGAAGGGACAGCAGCTTCGGGGAGTGGTCAGGATCCAACTTCTTTGCCATAGATGCCAAGGTGTTAAGCAGCATTCTCCATGGCATTCCAGAACTACTGGCTAAGACTCGAAGCTGAAGACCTGAGATGCCAAGTGGCTTGGGTAGGAGCAGCAGTGTAGACAGGAACCACCAGGGGAAGCGGAACCTGGTGTCTCCCACTTACTGAGTTATATAGCACCATGGCCCTTCCACGAGCATGCGTGTTCGTGAGGTAGGACCTTTTGAGAACTGACATATGTTCCCCGGGGCTTTGGGGTCGCATATGTGTAAACATACAGAGTATTCCCAATAGAGCGACTCTTACTTCCAGTCTAGGGATTTCTGAAGGCAGGATACCCACTGGAGTGAGTAGCCCTCGCCAGTGGAGTCTGAGAAAACTGTGTGAGTCTGGGAATGAAGACGGGGTGGCCCTAGGCCAGTCTCCTATAGCCCTTGGAAGGTGCAGAAAAGCCTCTGCATTTACTGAGTTCTTAGAAGCAACAGCATGGAGGGCAAAGGAAGGGTGGCTCTCACGGGCTGTCCAGGGGCCTCCAGACGAAACAGTGGGCTCTAGAGATGGGGAAGTGGACTGCTGAGAGGGTCAGAAGACGAGGCTGTCCTTTCTGGGGCTGAGGGGGGCTCGGCGATGGAGGCGACCGAGGGAAGCCTGCCGCCGTCTATGCGGAGACCACTCTATGTCGATGACCAGTAGTAGTAGATAGAACTAAGCCAAGCCTGACCTGGGGCACACAGCCAGTTCATGGAAAGATCTCTCTCCCTCCCTCCCCACCCCAAGGATTTCCACTTCCTGTTTTCCACGCCAGGGCAGAGCTTGGAAGCCAAGCCTCGCCAAAAGAAGGAGCCCCCGTGCCCCACGCTCACCCCTGGACCTGCCTCTCTCCGCCTTCTCCCGGCAGCCAAGGGCAGCACCCCAGCGTGGACTGGGGAGAGGCACCTAACCTCCGAGGCAGATCAGCAGGGAGTTTTCCGCAGAGCTGGCCTGAGCTTTCCCCACCTACAGTGACCGAGTCCGCCAGCCACCCCCTCCCGCAACCCCCGTCCTGCCAGGGACTAAGAGGGAGCTGGCATGGAAAGGCTGAGCTAGAGGGAGAAATTAGAGAATTGTTACTCGTTTCTTCGCTGGGTCAGTTGAGGCTCAATGAAACCGCACTTAGATTGTTGTCTGGACCGGAATTTTCCTGTCCTCTGATGCCGTGCCCTCTGGTAACTCGCTGTTCTGTCCGGAGGCCCTTTTCTCAGACAGCCCAGAGCACTTTCTGCGACCCTTCCATCCGGAAAACTGAGACACAAAGCGTATGGGTCCCGTAGCGCCCCAAGGGGAGATCTTTTACTCTAGACTTTGTGGTGGTTGTGACCCTGGGGACAGCGTCTTCCGCAAAATCCAAGACAAAGGACTGCATTTCATGTAAGAAGTTTGTTCTTTTAGGGAATTCACAGGAATAAGAGAAAGGATTGCTGAGAGGAAGGCAGCTGTCTGGGTGAGTTAGGAAGCCTTCTGACCACAGACGGAAGGACTGTGCCAAGATCTACAGCCTCCAGGGACAGGCAGGGCTGCCCAGCCTGGGACAAAGCAGGTCCTCAGCGGTGCTGTGTACTTACTGCTTAACCAGAACCAGGGTTCAGTTTCGCTCATCAGGGTTCAGTTTACATTCATGCGTTTTTCACCGCCTCCTGACCCTCTGGGTTCTGTGTTTGCCTTTCCAATGACTACAGTAAATCAGTGATGTTAGAGAATAAAAAACAAGTCAATCTTCCCAGCCAGAAGATAAGATAAAGTGTGCCATAGTAAATGACTATAGGTAAATGACTCAGCGCTTATACCAAAGCCACCCCAGAGGATAACGGCCCCATGTCCTCCTGATTTTCCTGGTCAGAAGAGCTGGTTCCACCAAAGCCAGCCTGGAGCCGCTATTCCCCCAGATGTGGGGTCCCCGGTGCTGCTGGGAAGCAAGCCGGGAGCCCTGGGTGCTGCCCTCTCGCCCGCCCCAGCCCCCACTCTCACCAGCCGTCACCAAGATTCAGCCCTTATCTCTAGATCCCATTTTCCATGGAAGGCAACCAGCGAGCGCGGGACAAGCAGCCAATTAGGCTCCAGAGCAGGAAATGTACAAGCGGGCATGGGACATCTTGTTACGCCAGAAAGCAAGGAGGCTCTCAGATGAATCACGTTAGAAGTTCACAGAATCTCTTGAGACCTGGCCGTTCCTCTTCAAAAATGTCAAGGTCAGGAAGGACAAAGACGCAGGAGCTGTTCCAGATGAAGGGAGGCAAGAGAACCAAATGCAGTGCTTAATCTCTGATTGGATCCTGGAATAGGGTTTTGTTTTGTTTTTAAAGATTTTTTTTTTTTTTTAATTTGAAAGAGAGAGAGGGAGAGAGAGTATGAGAAGGGAAGGGTTGGAAGGAGAAGCAGACTCGCCCCCGAGCAGGGAACCCAATGTAGGACCCGATCCTGGAACTTGAGGAGTGTGACCCGAGCTGAAGGCAGTTGCCCAACCAACTGAGCCACCTAGGCGTTCCTTGTTTTGTTTTTATTTTTTTAATTATTTATTTGTTTAAATATTTTATTTACTTGACAGACAGAGATCACAAGTAGGCAGAGAGAGAGGAGGAAGCAGGCTCCCTGCTGAGCAGAGAGCCAGATGCGGGGCTCGATCCCAGGACCCTGGGATCATGACCTGAGCCGAAGGCAGAGGCCTTAACCCACTGAGCCACCCAGGCGCCCCACTTTGTTTTCATCATTATTGGTGACTGTGCGAGAGTATGTCCTTGTTCTTAGGAGACAGACACTCTTGTGTTTGGGGGACCAGAAACACCCTGCGAGCAATTTACTCTCACATGGGTAAAATGTTATACCTGCAGAAAAGAAAATGATTAAGCAATTGAGATCAAGTGCTAACAATTGGGGAACCCGGAGGGTCTATGAGAACTCTTTTCATCATTCTTGTAACTATCCTGCAAATCTAACATTATTTTTAGAAAAACAAAACAAAACCCAACAGGGGTGCCTGGATGGCTTAGTCATTAAGCCTCTGCCCTCAGCTCCGGTCGTGGTCCCAGGGTCCTGGGACCGAGCCCGGCATCGGGTCTCCCTGCTCAGCAGGAAGCCTGCTTCTCCCTCTCCCACTCCCCCTGCTTGTGTTTCTTTATCTCGCTGTGTCTCTGTCAAATATATAAAATCTTTAAAACAACAACAACAACAGAACAAGGTCACGGGACACCATCAGCCAAATCCAGAGGGTGGACTATTCTGTAAGACGCACGAGTGACTTGGTGTCTCTATCACATCAATGCCATTTAAAAAAAAAAAAAAAAGGCAGGTAGACTGTTAGCTAATAAAAGACTTCAGACACAATGACTAATTGTAATGTGTGGCTCTTGTTTGCATTCTGCCTTGAACAAACCAGCTAATTTAGACAACCAGAGATTAGGTAATATGATGGAATTATTGATTTTGTTAAGAGTGACAGTGGCACATGACTATGTTTTTTTTCCAAATGTTTTTATTAGTTAAAGATGTAAATTAATGTATTTATGGGAGAAATGGCACAATGCCTGCACTTGTCTTTAGAAGGCTGGCAAGGGGTGTAGGGGCGGACAGGAAATAAGATTGGCAAAGCAGGTAATTGTTGAACCTGAGCGACGAGGAAGTAGGGTTTCGATACCTGATTTCCTCTACATTCATGTATGTTTGAAATTTTCCATTTAAGAACCTTTAAATCAATTACGCCCAAAGACTGCAATTTAAATTCCATTATTTCAGATGACTATTCCTTTTCTCCCACCAGTCAAGTCTTCCGGAAATACGGTTCAGAATCTCTCTCTGGTCCTTGCCTGGCGGTCTGATGTCTCTTTTGATCCTGCCGGTGAGTGGCCCGCCTGCGCTTTCCTGCTGATTGGAAAGAAATCTAATTTGACTGGATTTCAGACCCAGATTGCAGTCATATGAAATTAAAAAGAAACCATCCAGGGCACCTGGGTGGCTCAGTGGGTTAAAGCCTCTGCCTTTGGCTCAGGTCATGGTTCCGGGGTCCTGGGATCGAGCCCCGCATCGGGCTCTCTGCTTGGCGGGAAGCCTGCTTCTTCCTCTGTCTCTGCCTGCCTCTCTGCCTATTTGTGATCTCTGTCTGTCAAATAAATAAATAAATAAATCTTTAAAACAAATAAAAGGAACCATCCAACTCATGATGTCACTCACCTGTCTCTCCCTCAACTCATGTCTTGGTCTCACTTGATCACATATCTGAATTTTTGACAAAGAAATTAGTTCCACAAATGGAGAATGCAGAAACTCCAGTGTTTACAGAAAATGATATGCTCTTTCCTGTATAATATGCAGACTGGACCTTTGTCGCATGTACCCCCATCCAGCAGTGAGGTTGACAGGCCCGAGGCATTCTTTTTTTTTTTTTTTTTAAAGCTTTTTTTTTTTAAGATTTTGTCGTTTGGTACTCACGACTGCAGAAATCAAGATGAAACACACGAGAAAGCAGAAGAAATCTTGAACCATGGGAGAAGCAGATTAACTCCTTGCTCACAAGCATGATACAAAGAAAGAACATGTCAAAACTCACATGCCAGGGGCTCCTGGGTGGCTCAGCCATTAAGCGTCTACCTTTGGCTCAGGTCATGATCCTGGGGTCCTGGGATCGAGCCCTGCATCGGGCTCGCTGCTTGGCGGGAAGCCTACTTCTCCCTCTCCCATTCCCCGTGCTTGTGTTTCCTCTCTCGCTGTCTCTCTGTTATATAAATAAATTAAAATCTTAAAAAAAAAAAAAACTCACACGCCACTCAGACATAAACTTTAAGGGCAATACTCAAGTCTCAAGTAAATAGCTTGGACATACATGGAAAGATTTAAATTCTGATGTTTGCACAATGAACACCGACTCTTCCGTTTTGGTCATCTCTTTGCCACAGAACTGATTTTTAGTGTTTGCCCGTACCAGGATGGGTTTTTCTTCATCTTCTCACCATCTTTTCTCCCCACCCCCCCTTCCCGAATGGGAATCTTTGATAAGGGGAGAAAAAGAGACGGTTGTATCTCAAGAGACAGATAAAAAGCAAGAGGAAGATGTGTTTGTTCTAGATGTGTTTTGCCTTTGAACTTCCATGCTGCGCAAAGGGCTGAGTCCAAAGAGAAAAGAGCAAACGTGGAAGGTGCTTGAGGAAGGTTCGGCCACGTGTCTGAACACAACAGGGCTCCTGGGGCAGCCGGCCAGGAAGTCCTGGTCCGAGAGCTCGTCGGGCCAACAGCAAAGTTTGGGTGCCAGAAGCATCGCTGTCCCCTCCGGCCCGGTCTGGATCTCAAGCCCTCAGGGTGACTTGATTTCCCCATTTCCTTGTAGGAAGTGTCCCTTCCTCTTAAATCTGCCAGAGCTGGTTTCTGTGACTAGCATGAACTCTGAACCATATGGTGCATCAGCGGAAAAACAAGAATTCCTGCATTTGTAGAAACTGATGCCTGTGTTATCTGTATTGTTCCTGGGCTCACCCCACCCCCCAGATCCCCAGTCCTCCGTTACCTTAGGGCTGCAGGGTTGCCTGGGGCACGGGGAGGGGGAAGTCAGAAGACTAGGGGGCTCTACATCTTCTTGGGGGAGGGGAGCTTGCTGCGTCTGGGCTGGTTCAAAAGAGTGAGAGGCATGGGGGAGGTTCGCCAGTGGGTCACCGGGTTGGTCCCAGAGGGGTCCATGCTCCAGGGGACACCCCAGGTTGTGTATCACCGCTGAAGGGAGCCGTTCTCTGCAGGACCCTGGGCTGTGTGGTTCTTCCTTCATCCCAGGGCTCAGGGCTTCTCAGGGCAAAGGCAGGTAGGAGCAGACCCCCAGCTCTGCAGCCAGTGGGAGGAGATTGGAGGGTCTCTTGGCTTCTTCTTCCACACTGCTGGGCTAGTGACTCAGCCTCGCTTTGCTTCAGTTTTCTTTTATGTAAAATGCAAGTAATAATCATGGTGGACAGGTTGATGCGCCCACCAGGTTCCCCAGCGGAAGGATTTCCCCCTTGCCCCCCTTGGTCAGCCCCTGTGCAGGAGCACTTGGCCCAAGACAGCAGTCCCCTTTCATTGATCCAAAGAGTGATGGACAAGGCCGTGTCAGCGCATGGTCTCCACACTCTGCGGGGTCAATGAAATGGCCATCCGGTCTTCAGCCCTCCCTCCGGGGTCCTCTGCCGCCCCTCTCTTCCTCTGGGAGGGGTTGATGCTGGAGCTCTGCCCCCGAGACTCTGGTACAGGGATCTCTGCGTCAGAGATTCCCGGGACCCAGCCTGCCACACACCGCCTTCTCATTTAGACTAAAGTGCACAGAACTTGGGGCTCCTGGGTCACTCTTCGTTAGGCATCTGCCTTCGGCTCAGGTCATGATCCCAGGGTCCTCGGATCGAGTCCCGTATCTGGCTCCCTGCTTGTCCCTCTCCCACTTCCCCTGCTTGTGTTCCAGCTCTCGCTGTGTGTGTCTTTCTCAAATAAATAAATGAAATCTTTTAAAAACAGTAATAATTAAAAAATTAAATGCACAGAAAAAAAAATTAAATGCACAGAACTTAAAATTCTCATCACAGACCCAGGCACAAGCGCACAAGAAACATCACGGGGGCTGTTACAAACCCAAGGCCTTTTTTCTCCTTATGATTAGAGATTTTTAAAAATCATCTCAAAAGACCAAGAGAGGCAACCTCTGTGTGTGCTCACCTTGCCATTTTGACTGGAATGCCAAAAAGCAAACGCAGAAGCAAGAGCCATCAGGGTTTTTGAGATCTCATTCACATACCATACAATTCATCTGTTGAAAAGAGACATTTATGGCTTTTAGTATATTCCCAGAGCTGTGCACACATGACCACAGTCAATGTTAGGATGTTTTCATGACTTCCCCAAAATACCCTGTGCCCGCTAATGGCGACTGCTCTTTCCTTCCAGCCCACCCCAGCCCCAGGTAACCCCCAACCTACTTTCTATAGATTTGCCTTTTCAGGACATTTCATGTAAATGGAATGATACCACGTGTGGCCTTCTGTGTCTGAGTTTTTCACTTAAGAGAGTATATTCAAGGTTTAGCCATGCTGTAGCTACCCTGTTCCTTTTCATGGTTGACTTACGTTCCGTTATGTGGACAGACCACATTTTGTTTGTCCGTCCACCAGGTCCCGGGCACTTGGGTCGTTTCCACCTTTCAACTATTACGAATACTGCTGCTATGAATTTTCATGGCAAAGTTTTTCTGTGGGCATAGTTCCCCCCCACCAGCTTTATTGAGATATTGATGTTCAACATTGTGGAAGTTTCAGGTACCTGGGTGGCTCAGTGGATTAAGCCTCTGTCTTTGGCTCAGGTCATGATCCCAGGGTTCTGGGATCGAGCCCCGCATTGGGCTCTCTGCTCAGCAGGGAGCCTGCTCCCCTCTCTCTCTCTCTCTCTGCCTGCCTCTCTGCCTACTTGTGATCTCTCTCTCTGTCAAATAAATAAATAAAATCTTTAAAAAAACCAAACAAACAACATTGTGCAAGTTTAAGGTGTCTAACATGTTGATTTAATACACATACACAGGGTGCCTGGGTGGCTCAGTCAGTGAAGCATCTGCCTTTGGCTTGGGTTGTGATCCTGGAGTCCTGGGATGGAGTCCCTGCTCAGCCGGGAGCTTGCTTCTCCCTCTGCCTGCTGTTCCCCCGCCTTGTGTGCTCTCTCTCTCTCTCTCTCTCTCTCTGTCAAATAAATAAAAACCTTAAAAAAAATACACATACACAGCAGAATGATTTCTACCATGATGTTAGCTAACATCCCCAATCACGTCACATAATGACCACTGGGGTTTTTTTTTTTTTTTTTTGTGGTGAGTGTGGACTTCTTTTTGATTTCACATGGGTGTAGAGCTAGGAGTAAAATACACCGAATCATATGGCAATTCTTTAATTTTTGGAGGAACTGCAGCTGTTTCATAAAGCAGCTGTCTCATTTTACAGTCCCATTGAGAGTGTGAGGGTTCCAACTTCCCCACCTCCTCATCAACCACTCCTTTTAATCTGTCTTGGCCATTCTGATGGCTGTGAAGTCGTGGCTCATGTTTTTGACTTGTGTTTGATTTGCACATTGAGCATCTTTTCATGTGCTTGTTGGCCATTATGTATATCTTCTTGGCAGAAATGTCTACTCAGATCCTTTGCTTATCTTAAAATTGGGTTATTTTGGATATATATATTTTTAAAAGTTTATTTATTTATTTTAGAGGGAGAGTGTGCCTATGTGGGCAAGTGGGGGCAGGGACACAGGGAAGTGAAGAAAGAGGATCCCAGCAGACACTTCCCGCTGGGGGTGGAGTGCCACGTGGGGCTCTATCGCGTGACCCCGAGATCATGACCCCAGCGGAAACCAAGAAGAGTCTGGTTGCTCAACTGCCCGAGCCACCCAGGCACCCCGTCTTCGATATTGTTTCCCTCTTTTATAAAAGAAGAAGGTTACTGTGTCCTTCACAGATTTGTCGTGGAGATTTCACACAGTGTTCTGCACGTCGCAGGCACCCCCAAAAGTTAGTGAACCTTCATCTCACCTCGCCTTCAGAGTGGAAACCGAGTCAGATTCACTTAGCATTACATCACCTAGCGCAGCGCTTTGCACGAAGACAGGCTCAATAAACTTCAGAAAGTATAAATGTGCCAATTCACACCGCTCAAATATTCTAATTGGAACCTTGAGGGGTTCGCCCCCTTGCTCCCATTACTTTCAGTGAACCTCTTCTTCTGAGAACAATATTCTTAATTTTATTCCCCTTGCCAGCTGCCTCCTGTCCCGAAATTTCGCTGGCACCATCAGGGAGGCTGATTACAAGACAAGCAAAGACGCCTCCCGGCAGGCTGACGTGTAAACAAGAACCCTTTGAAGGAGCTAGAGGACCGACAGCCTGTCAAACACAACCTGTCGCTTTTTGGAGAGCGCAGCGGAACGTAATTAAAGTCATTACAGAAGTGAGAAAAATGAGATTTTTTTTTTTTCCCCAAAACCCCCTGACTGCTTACTGACAGTTATTTAACAGTTCAGTAACCCGTCCCCAGCCAGCCCCGGCTGAGGCATGGCCCTCGTTCTCATTAGGAGGGGACGGGGCCACCGACCAGCCCAAAGATCTGGGGCGGGGAGGGGAGGGTCCCCGCTAGGGTGTGCACGGGAGACCTCCAGGCGCGAGTGCTGCCTGACGGCTCCCTGAGCGCTGCTTCGGGGAACCCGGCTCAGCGGCCTGGGGTCCACCGGGAAAGCTCAGGGACGGTGAGGTCAGGCGTCTCATTCCACCTTGCACCTTCTTGAAAGCAAAGGCACCCCGGGGGACCTAGGGGTGCGTGCCGCTGTGCGCTCACGT
Source organism: Mustela nivalis (assembly GCF_964662115.1). NCBI lineage: Eukaryota > Metazoa > Chordata > Mammalia > Carnivora > Mustelidae > Mustela > Mustela nivalis. The sequence continues at coordinate 57,768,318 of NC_139036.1, forward strand.
ACCCCAGGCCCGGGTAGAGCCGGGAATGTGGAAAACAAGGCGTGTGTGTCTTGGATTCAGCCTCAGGACGGCGGGGGAGGTGGGTGGGGGGTTCTGAAACTCTGGGTCACTTTCTCTCGAACCTACGGGAGGGCCGGCCCGGGGAGGGAGGGGGGATGAAGGTGGAGATGGGCGGCTCCTGGGTGCTGGGACCCGCGCGACTTCGTGTCCCCATGCAGGGTGCCCTGCTCAGGGACTGTCCCGGGGCTCCTGGCCCTGCCGCGGGAGGGCACTGGGAGCCGGCTCCGGGCCGCCCAGCTCGCCAGGCCGTACCTCGACGCGGCGGGCTGCGGGGCGCGGGGACCGAGCTCCCGACTTGAGCCGCGGAGGGGCGGTGCCCGGAGGGTCCTGCGAGCCCACGGCTGGCCGCGCGGACTTCGCAGGAGGCGGGGCAAGCGGGAGTCCAACCCCAGCCCCCGGCAGCCAGTGGTGACAAGGGCGACGCCTGGTGTGGGCGGGACAGACCAGATCGCGCTCCTTATTGGGCAAATGCCCCTGTCCATCACTGAGGAAAGGCGACTGGACATCCAGGACTTCCCCACCTCGGGAAGGCGGGCTCTGGGGAGATGGGCGGAAGCGCTACCCAATAGCAGTCGAACTAGTGGCCTGCACGAGAGACTGGCAGATGCTCTAACCACTGAGACGTCGCGGAGGTTACTGGCTATGCCGGTGATTGGTGGGCGGCGCTCGGGGCGTTCAGGCGCGGGGCGCTTCATAGTCTGGAAAACGGGCTTCCAACGGACGCGCGGCTGGGGGTGATGCTGCGGCGAGTGTTCCGTCTTGAGTGAGGCTCGAGGCTTTCACGGAGGCTCCTGAGTTTGACTTTTCCTGGAATTAGCCCAGATTTTCCGGGCCCCTTACTAAAGCACCCCCCACCCCCCGTGCAGGAGCGGGGCCGGACGAAGACGGGCGCTGCGCCCGCAGGGGCCTCGTGCGTGTTCCTGGGTTAAAGCGAAGACCCAGTGGACGAGACTCAGTGGAAAACAGGGACGAGGAGAACGGAAGATTGCGGGGTGGGGGTGTGTGTTAGGAGCCCCTGGAAATTGGAGTGGATGCTCAGCCTTCCTCGGAAGAGAAAGATGCGAGTGAAAAGTCCCCCGTCAGCTGGCGGGAGTCCGGACTCGGGCGAGGTACTGCCTCGAGCTGGTGCAGAGACGGGCTCTCCAGTCGCGGGCGGGCTGCGAACTGGCCCAAGCCCCGAGGGTGGGGGGAGGGCGGTCTGCGAGGGTCACGTGTTCATGCACCTTGGACCCAGCCACCCCTGTGGGGGGATGTGGTCTGAAAATGCGCTTCCGCAAACAGGGAACTCCGAATGCACAGTTTTAGCCACAGCGCCGTTGTTGGAATTCGCCAAAGGTGGGAAACTGCACGAACGGCCATCAGCAGGGGAGGGTTTGCAGAGGCTGCGGGTCGGCCGCCCCAAGTTCTATGGACTCTAGCATTAATGAGAAGGAGAGAGCCAGCGGTTTTTTCCGTGGAGTGAGCTCCGGAGACGGATACAGGCCGCTCCCTGGAGCAAAAAGGTGCTTCAAGGACAAAACCAACACTAATAAAAATGGCTGCATGTAAGGGATAGAGGTGGTGGGGGTGCATCTCGTGGGAGACTTAGGGGGGAAATAGAATAAAAATAAAGTGATGCTGGGAAACCTGGGTGGCTCTGTCGATTAAGCGTCTGCCTTTCGGTTCAGGTCATGATCCCAAGGTCCTGGAATCAAGTCCCCACATGCTTCCTTGCCCCTCTCCCTCTGCCTGCTGCTCCCCTTGCTTGTGCTCTCTGTCAAATAAATAAAATCCTAAATAAAAATAAAGATATACCCATAATAATAGTAGAAAAACAAAAACAAAACAAAAATCAGTGACAGTAGAAATATGCCCAATTGACCACTGTTCTGGGACCCGACATTAGATCCTGAAAGCACACGGATGCTAGGCTGGGTGGGCCTCAAGTTCTCTATAACAGGGCCACAATGTAGATGGGGCTAAGGGTTTCTGGCAGCCTGCCCCTCTCCAGGGCTCCTCCAGAAGATGAAGGCAGAAAGAAAATGACTTTGACCTACTTTCGGGTTTATATGACCTTGCCCTCCAAGGTTAGAAGTGGGGGTGGGTTGTGGATCCCAGACAGCGAGAATGAAGGGCCTAGGAGGTGACCACGGACTTCTCTGCACCCAGGCAACCCTGTGGAATATGGCTCAGAAGGAGACAAGAGCTCCTTGCGTCCCTTCTCCAGCACTGCTTGGTTCCACGGAAATGAAGCCGTGGCCCTCAGAAGGCACGTGGCCCAGCTGGATCCAGCCGTCCTGACACATGAGGTCTTCCAGGCCCAAGAGCTGCCCGGAGGATAAACTTGGCCTCTGTTCATCTGAGTTCAGGGAGGTCCTGTGGACAAATGTGTTTTCTCACAATCAGACTGGGAAGACCAGAACAAGCCCAAAGTGATCTGTTTTTAAAAACTATTTCAATTTACAGATGTTAAAAAATTGAGAACAAGGGGTGCCTGGCTGACTCAGTCAATAGAGGGTGTGACTTGATCTCAGGGATGTGAGTTTGAGCCCCACCATGGGTGTAGAGAGTGGTTAAAAAAATATTTATATTGAGAACAAGTACGAATCATCCAAAAAGGGGAAAAAAGAGCTATGTGCACCAGGAGTTCACAGCAAGTTTGTTCCAGGTTTTAGGTTTTAGGCTGCCCTTAGAGCTGCTTTGATGGCACGTTTTTTTTCAACATGGCCATTTTTAGTACAGAAAGTGGGGAGACACCTAATTTTCCCGGATGCTGGCAGTTACAACAGACTTTTTTTTTTTTTTTTTTTTTTTTTTTGAGACAGAGAGAGCACAAGCAGAGGGGGGCTGGGCAGAGGGAGAAGCAGACTCCCCCGCTGAGCAGGGAGCCTGACTCTGGACTTGATCCCAGGGCCCCGAGATCATGACCTGAGCCGAAGGCAGACACCCAACCAACAGAGCCACCCGGTGCCCCTACAACAGACATTTTGACGGAAGGCGGCTCTGAAAAGTTCCTAGCAAGTGGAGTCTGGTGAATAGAAACGAATTGTCAAAATGAACTATTGGGATTTCATCAAGATCAAAAGCTTTTGCACAGCAAAGGAAACAGTTAACAAAATCAAAAGACAACTGACAGAATGGGAGAAGATATTTGCAAACGACATATCAGATAAAGGACTAGTGTCCAAAATCTATAAAGAACTTAGCAAACTCAACACCCAAAGAACAAATAATCCAATCAAGAAATGGGCAGAGGACATGAACAGACATTTCTGCAAAGAAGACATCCAGATGGCCAACAGACACATGAAAAAGTGCTCCCTATCACTCGGCATCAGGGAAATACAAATCAAAACCACAGTGAGATATCACCTCACACCAGTCAGAATGGCTAAAATCAACAAGTCAGGAAATGACAGATGCTGGCGAGGATGCGGAGAAAGGGGAACCCCCCTACACTGTTGGTGGGAATGCAAGCTGGTGCAACCTCTCTGGAAAACAGCATGGAGGTTCCTCAAAATGTTGAAAATAGAACTGCCCTATGACCCAGCAATTGCACTACTGGGTATTTACCCTAAAGATACAAACGTAGTGATCCAAAGGGGCACGTGCACCTGAATGTTTATAGCAGCAATGTCCACAATAGCCAAACTATGGAAAGAACCTAGATGTCCATCAACAGATGAATGGATCAAGAAGATGTGGTATATATACACAATGGAATACTATGCAGCCATCAAAAGAAATGAAATCTTGCCATTTGCGACAACATGGATGGAACTAGAGCGTATCATGCTTAGTGAAATAAGTCTAGCAGAGAAAGACAACTCTCATATGATCTCCCTGATATGAGGAAGTGGTGATGCAACATGGGGGCTTAAGTGGGTAGGAGAAGAATCAATGAAACAAGATGGGATTGGGAGGGAGACAAACCATAAGTGACTCTTAATCTCACAAAACAAACTGAGGGTTGCTGGGGGGAGGGGGGTTGGGAGAAGGGGGTGGGATTATGGACATTGGGGAGGGTATGTGCTTTGGTGAGTGCTGTGAAGTGTGTAAACCTGGCGATTCACAGACCTGTACCCCTGGGGATAAAAATATATGTTTATAAAAAATAAAAAATTTAAAAATCAAAAAAAAAAAAAAAAAGAAACGAATTGTCTGCAGACTTGGGTTTTTGCGCACTGCAGGTGTGTGATGTGTGGGGCGGGTGACAAGCCCCTGCTGTTTGTGTCACGTAGGAAGCAGCGGTGGGGGGTGCAGGGGAAGGGACTGAGAGTTGTGGGGCAGAGACTCTGGGCATCCCAAAGCCTCTTGAGCCCCAGACTGGCTTCTGTCAGCCCCTGTGGCTCTGGGCCCTGCATGGCTGTGCCACGTCGGTGGCACCACATCGGTGGCGGCCCCACCATGGCCTGTCTTACGGGAGTCTCACCCGGTATGCGCTCTCTCCCTCCGGCCCTGCTGCTTCCTTCCCTGTACTTTGGCTTTACGCGGCCCTAATGGTATCGAGGTCGTTTTCTTCCACCCAACGCTGTGAACGAGGGGAATCTCCTCTTGGTTTCAACGTGCGGGTGGGGTGGTACCTTGGGGTGTGTTACGGCCTTGCCATTGACTCTGAGGACGCCAGGAAACGTCTCAGCATGGGTTCTTCACGTTTCCTGAGCCGGATCAGTCCCGGTATCTGTCTGGTGGGACACATGGGTGGGAGTTGAAGTGGGTTCTGAGTGGACTCTTCTGACCACAATGGACTCGAAGGGGCCCCAGGTATGGGGGGACAGGTATGGTATAAGCATGGGTGGAAATGGCAGCAGAGCCATCCCCACAGTCCCAGTGAGTGGGCAATGCTTCCTTGAAGCATCAGAGGCTCAGTATGAAACCTGGGCAACGGGACCGCCACCCAGGAAGTGTGCGGGGTGCTGTGTGCAGCATGCTTCAGAGGCTCCCAAGTCCCCACCAGGTGACCGATCTGGTGTCTGCGCAGCCACCCCCCCCCCCATCCCTTCCTCACAGAGTCCTGATGGGGTCCTCTTCTCCGCTCCTATGAACAGCCCCGTGTTCATGGGAACCCAGCCCCAGACCCAGGTACCTCAGCCAACCTTGGTCAGCCCATCTCCTCACTGGAGATTGGTTGAGGCATGAACACATGACATATTCTGGCCAATTGGGACCTTACAGGAGGTCGGGGACTGGGCAGCGGGACAGGCGCAAGGGTTCCCTCACTCCTATGGACACCCGGCAGAGATGGCCCTTTTCCTGCATCTGGATGCGACATGTGAGCTCCTGCGGCAGTCTTGCAAGGACGAGGAAGGCTAGTGGGCCCCAGGAGCCCGAAGCACAAGGAATTTGGAACCACGGAAACGGCCGCATAGGCCCATTCTGCCTTTGGGCTCCTCTGTGCCCCCGCACCCCTCTGGTTTGCTGCCGCACCGTCTTAGTGGATCCAAGGGTATGAAAGCTCCTTGAGTTTACTTTCCAGAGCCCTGGGGATTTTGACTCAAGTACACAGGAGTCCTTCGTGTTTGGTGTCATCAGAGAAGAAGGATCCAGGCAGAAGACGAAAGCCCATCAGCCGGCACCAGGGCAACGCACTGGACAGGGTGGCCCCGGGATGGTGGCCCGGTCTGCCACCGCACCCAGTGGGTGGGGAGTTGCAATGATGGGGAAGGGGTCGCTGGGAGATGACAAAGGGAAGAAAGAACTCTTAAAATCAGATTAAAAAAAAAAAAAAGAGCAGTGACAAAAGATGATTTTTAACAAAGAAAGAACCACAGACATTAGGCTGGAACGCAGAGGTCAGCTCCCCGTTCCATGCAGATTGTCACACGGAAGCAGACGGAGTCAGGGCCACAGAAGGGAGGCGCCGGGGAGAACTCCAGCGCCGAGCGAGAGGAAGGGAGAGGGACTCACTCCCGCCATCACTGACGTCAGGTGCGCAAAAGGCCACTGCTTCTTTGAGTTCACTGTACTGATTTAGCTTTATTCCAGCAAATACAAAATATTTATAAGAATTTCGCAGGTTCTCTCCTCACCAGACCCTCCCGAATTCCGTTTGCTGTGAGCTTTCGTGCTAATGGAACAGAAACGGCCTGTGCAGCACGGAGGAACCGCTGTATCCCCTCGTCCCACGTTGGCGGACCCCAGGAACCTACGGAGCCCCCGAGCTGTCCCAGACACCGTCCCCATCAGGCCATTTTGGGGTTTTCCGGCGTGCTGTCTGTGGAAAGGCCCTTTCCCTGCACACATGTCTGTCTTCTCCCGAAGACCTTCGTCTCCCTTATAGGCGGGCACCATGTTGCATCTTTGATGTCTCTCTCTAGCAGGGGCACAGTGCTGGGTGTGTTATAAACACTCAAACGAGCCTCCCTTCCTTAAGTGGGAAGTCCGTGTCATGCTTAAATGGGAGGGGCTCTTTGCGGGTCCCAGCTCTGAGGGCACTGATCAGTTCCAGCACGGAAGGTGGGTGTTGAGGGGTTGAGTTAGGGTTTTTGCTAAAAGCACGCTCCGAGCCTGGGACAGGCAGCAGCTCGCATCCCTGGGCACAGTGCCCCTCCCCCCCACCTGCCCGCACCTGGTGTGGAAAGGATTCGGGGGCATCGTGCAGAAGATGGGTAACAGGTCCTGCTGCCTGGGTGTCCAGCCTAACAACGCTGCCCCCTCATTCTGCCTCAGAAGGCTTTCTGGAAGCCTCCGGAACTGCGGGGAGCATTCTCTTGGCAAACGCGTCTAACTCTGATGACCGTGATCCCGATTCCTATAAAAGGAGGACTAAGCTGTGGGAACTGCACCATCAGTGCCATCCACCTCTGCAGCTATGTCTGGGGGAGGGAAGGAGCCTGCGGACGTCTGCATGGGAGGGCCCGGACCTCGCCGGACGAAGGCCATCTACATGTCGTAGAGCCGGAGCTGCTCCTGCACATCGCCAGCGGACATCTCCCCGAATGTCTCCTTGTTGTCCTGCATGAGCTTGAAGATGGCTGCCAGCTGCTCCTTCTGCACTCTGTGGGGAAGAGAGGACAGAGAGAGAGGAGAAAGGTGCTCCGAGCCCAGGGTGGCAGGGGCGCTGGGGGCCCTGCTCTATCCGCTACTGCTGAGTCTGCTTTCCAGGACAAGAAGAGAATCAAACCGCACCAAAACGCACTCAAAGCTCAACGACCTCAGCTGGAAGGTTCTAAAAGCCGGCTCTAGGTCTTGGGTGTTCGCTGCAGGTCTGGGGACGCGAGTGACCGTGTGGGTTCCGGTGCCCCTGTTTCCCCTTGGGACCCCTTTGAGCATTGACCTCGCACGTCAGGGGAGGTAACGAGGAGAGGCCCGTTCTGTTAGGTGGCTGGAGAGCGAGCCCCCGAAGAAACAGGTTAGCGACGGCCTCAGTCTAATTTAGAGGGATGAGGACAAAGACCATGGCCGGCCGAGACGGAGGGGGCGCACGTGGAGGGGCCCACGGGGGCTGACTCAGAGCTGGCATGGGGTCTCAGCAGGGGACTCAGTAGGGGAAGGGGCTCAGCACCTTTTCCTTTTCCTGATTTGCGCAGATACCTTATGGCCAGCGGGGGTCCTGCCTCTCCTGCCATAGACCGGCCCGCACAGGCTGGGCTGCTGGGACTGACCAGCTGCTGTTTTTGTGAGGCTCCGCCACACCATCTGACTGGCACAGGGCAACTCCCAGGAGCGCAAACATTTGGAAAGGGTGGGGCAAGACTTCCTCAGAAAGCAGGGACCGTCTGCGGTTCCCGTCCCCGTGCCGGCTGTTTGCACGGCTGGCGTCTGTCTTCTGCGTTATCTCCGGGCCACCACACCCTGCTCCTGGGCCCTCTCAGCCTCTCCCTGCAGCTGGCAATGCCACAGACACGGGCAGGTCCCACGTGGCTGGGCTCTGGCACAACCTCCGGCCACCCAGCACTCAGAACGCTGCCCGGGGCCGGACTGGGGTCTGAGCATCTGGTCTTACACGTGCGTCTCAATAGATTTCCTTCTGTGGGAACCCCATGTCTCCCATCCAGAAGTTGGTTTTCTGGCTACAGCAGCATCTAGAAACTCAAACATTGAAGTCCCAAACCCCAGCCTCTCTTTGTCACCCCGCGAATGTGCTTTCTACGGTCTGTTCTCCCATCTGGAGGAGAAGGAGCCTGCCGTAGGTGTTTGGTACCCCACCGTCCGAAGACAGCACTGAGAACTGAAAGCGTGTGTGTTGAGCTCCTTGGATGAAATCAGCATCTCCCCATCCCGGGCGACCACAGATTCCCAGATATTTTTGGTGGTTGTGGTGTTTGGGCACTTTTAACAGGAGTGGATCTATGGCTTGGACTAGGCTAGAGAGCAAGAGGCATTCAAAGTGAGAGAGAGCTCAAATTTTAATGGGTTCAAAAGGAGATTATTTTTTAAAAAACAAAGCAAAACTGAAAAAACACACAGTAACCGAGATCATCTACTCCAAGTTTATTGGGCTGAACAAAGGCCGAATGCACAGATCCAAGGAGTATGTGAGGCCTGGTGCCTACAAGGCCCTGGCAGGAAGAGTCCAGACAACTAACTAGTTAGATAACTAACCTGGAGGGAGTCACCTACTTACTGGATCCGTAAGATCCCAGCCTGGGCAGGGCCGTTCTTACTGCTGTGTGGGGACATGTGTGCCACCAAGCGCACATCTCCTCGTCACACGGCTTAGCGTGGCTTACCCACTATTGCCTGGTCTGCTCTCCGCCCCTAAAACCCAAGCTTTTAAGCCCAGAGGAGGAGGTCACTGGGAATGTAACATTGCCTCAGAGGTCGGCATCCTGGCCTTCCATTAAATGGCAAAAAAGTTCTCTATAAACTTACTGCTTAAAAAAAAAAAAAAAGTTTTAACCAACACATCTAAAAACTGCCGATTAGTCTCATATAGTATAAATACTGTCCAGTATAAAACTCCAAGAAATGGATCTGGGACTGATCTCACTATCTGATGAAATTCTGATCTGTCTAGGACACCTTCTAGGGAACGGCATCGTCCAGAAATCTACTTCAGGCGCACTCTTCCTACTGCTTCTGCCGAAGGTGGAGATTTGGCTGAGCTGGTAAGAGCGTCAGGGAAAAGGCTTCTGAGCTCCAAGACGACCGGATTGCAGAGACTAAGGGCAACAGAGATATGGGGCCGGCCCTGGTTCCCTGCTCTGGGACCATCAACATGCCATCGCTCGCCCCCTGCCACCGAGCCAGCCAGCCAGAGAGAGGGAAGTGGGCCCCCAGGGAGAGGAGGACAGTCAGCCACCCCAGAGCCGGCTAAGAGCGCAGGAGCTTGGCCTCAGCTGTCTGGAATGCCTCAGAGTCTTTCTCGTTTTGGCTCCAGTGATGGAGAAGGCCAGTAGAGGGTCGGGGAGGCACTGGAATGCAGCTACAATGGTTTTGCAATGACAAGGTGTCCGTCACTGGGGACATCACAGATGTGAAGGGTGAGTGGAGAGCGGGGTTCAGCGATAAGAAAGACCAAAGTCTACAAAACCCTGGCTTAACCAAGCAATCCACACCAACTGGGAGGAACACCTCTACCCGGGGTGGGGCGGGGGGCAAGGTACTCCCAGCACCTTCCCCGCCGAGGGGCAGGTCCTGATGGAGGGTCTGGGTCCCCGCGGATTTATGCCGGCCAGAGCCTGTACGGCTCTGCTCTGGGGATTTCCATTTTAACTCTCAAGCTTTTTAGATGCCAAAAGGAAAAGCCTTTAGCAGGAGGCTAAGGATAACTTCATTATTCTTCGGTTCTGTAAAGAGAAATAGGGAGAAAAGATAATTTATTTTACTTCTTCCATCTAACAAGTATTGTGGGGGAGGACACGAGAAACACGGATGAGGAGGAGGATGTTTGGGATTGCAGATGCTGGACACTGGTTTCTCGGTCACGGGGCAGTTGGCTTCTTGTCACCTGCAGTAGGACACTCTGTTCCCCAGAGCTGGCCTGACTCAGCACAGGACCTCAGCAGCCTGCCACACCCCATTCTGAGTCCGGAGTCCATGAACTACTGTTGAGTTAGGTCAGGCGGTTGCTGTCTCTGGGCAGGACAGGCCCTTTCTCTGGGCTGGTGGGCAGGGCAGACTCTAGGTCAGACACTGGGCGCTTCTGAGTTCTGGCTCTGTGCTTTACTGGGCCCATCCTGTCAAGTTTGACTACTCCCTATTCCTGCCAGCAGGGTTTTGTCCCCGCTGGGGAAACTGACACCCTAGGATGGACGTCCACCTTTTCTAAATGACACCCAGCAGCACACGGACTCATCAAGGGATCGCAGGGGATCCGATTTTGTTCCTCTGGCGCCCTCTCCTGGAGGTCAGAGTCTCGCGTGTTTCTAGACCTTAACACTGGCCAAGCCTTGGCCGACTCAGCCGGTTGCAGAGGCCAGGATATCCCACAGCCTGGGTTCCCCCGCCTCTTCCCCACACCCTGCCTGTGATGTAGTTCAAAACACCTCCACCACAGTCGTGTCCCCCTCCAGAAAGGTCAGGACATTCTGAGGACCTTCAGAATGGCAGTGGGAGCTGGGGTCCCAGGTTCCTGCGTATCAGAGCCTTCCTGGTCTACACTTTCCTCTGGACCAGAAGGTGGGGAGAACAGATGGCGTACAAGCACAGGAGTGGGCAGGGGCGCTTCTTCTTTTTCCTGCCAAGCTCACTAGCTTCCCAAGCTCTGAGAGCCGGAGGAGCCGTCAGCAGCCGGCCAGCCCACTGTCCCGTCCACGCTCGGAAGCTGGATGCGGCCCCTCCCAGAGAGACTGCGGTGGGAACGCACACCCCCGCCAGCCAGGCATGGCAAGGCGAAGGGGGCCCTGAGCCCCAGGAGAAGCCCCGAAGGAGGGGACAGAACACGCTCTTCCCTGGGCGGCGACAAGCTGTGGATTCGCTAACCCGACCGTGTTCAGCCCCTCGGGCAGAAGGAAGCTGACCTGCGAGCGAGTCCAAGGATGGGAATGTCCATTTAAACACGCAGAGGAACGATCTGGGGTCTTGATTTTAGTCCCGCTTCCTAAGTGCTATGCCCTGAAAATTTATGAAGTGAGGCTTTAGGGGATGCGGGATCACGTGACCACTGAGTCCCCGGGCTCAGCCTACTGCTGCTCTGTTGGCTGAGTTGAGAAGTTTTTAAAGTCAGGGATTTGCGGCATTTACTTGCAACTCAGCTGGGACCCAGAATGCCAGGAGAGGAATTAGAAACAGGCAGCGTTTGGTCGGAAAGAATCTGACAGGCAAAGAAGAAAGCACACTTCGCTGGCCTGTGGTTTCAGTGTTGGACGGTAACAGACGGATTGTTTCCACACTGGAATTCCAGGGCGGTGTCCTACCCACAGCTGGGACCAGAACGCACTTGCACCCGCCGGCGCTCCCGGGCCACACGGGAACGAGCCGTGCTGTCAGTGGAGACAAGGAGCCCAGGCGCCAGCCTCTGCAACCCCAAGCATCACCACAAGAGGGACGGAAGCGGCTGCAGGAGAGGTGTGGTCAAGCAGCCCCATGCAGTGCCACGTGGGCTGGCTGCGTGCAGGGGCAGGAGGCGGCAGGCAGGCAGGCAGGCAGGCGGCACAGGCAGATGCGTCCAACGGCCACGGGGAGCATGCTGGGAAGGGCAGGCATGAGGATGGACATGAACTCCAGCTGCACCCGGTGAGGACGGCACCACACGGAGCGAGGACTGTGTTTAAGGGCCATGGCGTCCACCGGCCCCTCCTCCACTTGGGCCACAGCCTCCTTCACCCCGAGAGAAGCCCCGGGGCACAGTCTCCACCTCACGGAATAGCCAAATGTCAATCGGTGCGTGAGAAGCCCTCCCCACAGGACCCCTCGGGAAAGAGCCCCGTGGCTGATGGAGTCTGCTGTCTAAACACAACAGAGGACAGACTTTCCCCCCCTTTTCCCGCAGTCCTGGCTCAGAGCTCAGGGTCGGCGGCATCCGACCCCGCAGCCTAAGGCCTGGCATCCGTTCCCTGTCCTTCCTGTTTCAGTGGCTCCTCACAGCCACAGGGAGCACCTGCCCGAGCCCTGGGAATCGGGCCTTCCCGGCCACAGCTCCGTCCACGGGGACCTCTGCGGGACCTCAAGTGCACCCCGCCCTCCCTATTCTTAATCCAGGGGCCACACACGTTTCCTGTAAAGGGCCCGATACTGACTCTTCTGGGCCCTGTGGCTCACGTGGTCTCTGTTGCAATGACTCGCCCTGGCCACAGGGGTGTGGAAGCCTCCACAGACCACAGGAAACGGAAAGAGTGGCCGTGCTGCGGTCACACTGAGCTTACCGACCAGGACTGCACCCGGCCACCCCTTCCTCTGCCCCGGAAAACCTGCCTGACCCACCACTCAGGAGCACAGGGTTCTTTTTTGTTTTTTTGTCTTTCTTCTTACGGCAGGACAAAGCGGCAGGGCGACACCCAGAGGTTCCCGAGGGGGACGACAGTTCGGCCCCAGCCTCACAAGGGGGCGCTAGCTCCCCACCAGCGGGTGCTCGAGGCCCACCGGGGACTTAGGTCCCCTGGGCTCCCAGAACCCTGCAGCCCTGGGAGCAGGGGCCGGGTCACAGGGCGCCCCACCCCGTGCTGGTGCCCGGAATGTACCAACTGGTTAATGAAGGTGGCGGAGGAGGGGAGGTTTAGACTCGGTCAGTCATGTTGGGGACACGTTAACAGACAGGGGGAGGGAAGCATCACTGGTCTAGGGCCTCAGTCTCCTTACCAAAAGGATTTGCAAGAATATGTGTGGCTCAGGACCTAAGGAACTTGCTACAGGGAAGTGAGGTCAGAGGTCAGCTCAATCCTGAAATATAAAGGCAGCAAAGCGGGTCACACCCAGAAGCAGCGTCACCAGCACCTAGGGGAGGGGCGTGGATCCGCGGGAGGCCACCTTTCCTGCTCCGGGTCTTCCTCAGGCTGGGCCTACGCCGCCACCACCCCCTCTGCTCCAGGGGAAGAGCCTTCCAGGCCGGGTTTGGAAGAGCTGGGGACAGCTGACACAGGGGAACGGGGATTCTCGTGGGCAGAACGGCTTCTGACCTTGGAGGGACCCCGAGTGCCGTGGCCAGCCGCAATGAACGGCTGTTGGAGTTCTGCATTCGAATACGCCCTCCTGCCGCCTGTGACCCTGGCAGCCCAGCCTGGGTTCCTGTTTCAATTCCCGCTTGAACCGAAGCGCGCCAGGCCCCAGGCCGGCTGGCAGCGTGCAGGAGACAGCTGGGCTGGGGGTCTGAGCACTGCTTCTCTCCCCAGCTGTCCTGCTGCTTCCAGAGCGTTCCTTAGCACCCTGGCGGGATGGAGGGAGGCCCGCGGGTGCGCAGTGGGTGTCCGGCGGGGGCGGAGGGGCCCCAGTTCTAAAACTGAGAAGCTAGGCAGCTGCCATTGTGTGGGAGCCCCGTGGAGCAGAACAGATGCAGACGGACCTCAGACGCTGGGCAGGAGGGGAGGGAGGGAGGGGGAGGGGGGCTGCCAAGTGGATGAGCGGGAAGAATCGCCCGGTCTCAAGTGATCGATGGGTTTTGTCAGGAATTCGCCCTGGGAGGGAAGGGCCGGCCGCTCGGCCTCTCGATTTTCCCTTCTGAGTGGGAGAGAGGCGGGCGGAAGAGGGGCTCAGCCGCCCTCCCCTCCTCCCCCCACCCCCGGAGCACCCCAAGGGGACTATCTGAGGACAGCCAGGACAGGAAAGAACCCCTAAACCAAAAGTGGGGGCATGGCAGCGGCTGGGGCAGCGGCTTGCTGCAGGCTCGCCCCCTCCGCTCTCCCCCTGCACCGCGTGACCGTGACCGAAGAGGAAAGTGCTAGGCGGCCCTACCTCTGCTCCTCCTCCAGCTCCTCTTTGGTCATCATCTTCTTGTACTGGTTTCCCCGCAGCTTCCCAGGGCTGTATTTAAAGGAGAAGACCTCTCCCCCTGCAGAGAGGAGATGGGGTCAGAGGCAGCGGGAGGGTCTGAGTGCTAGGCGGCCTCCCCCAGACTCAGGGTCCCCTTCCCCTTTTGTTAGTTTCAAAAGGGCCGTCTCGCCCAGAGGGGGTCTCACCGCCCTCCCCCCCCACCCCGGCCCCGTCCACCCCAGTGCCCGCACAGGTGCTGCCAGGCCTCAGAGAGGGCGGTGGCAACTTTTCTTCTCGCCTGACAGGGCTTCCTCCCACAGCCTTTCTGTGAAATCCCACGGCCACTGAGGAACTCCAAATGGGGATCCGGAGACAAAATTTTAACAGCTGGGGAGAAACCAGTCCCCCTCCTTAAACAGCACAGCTCCGTCCTCCCAGTGATGGTTCCCTTCCCACACCGGGCTGAGCTGTCCGCAGGTCTGTCTGGCTGCCCCTCTCCAGCGAAGGCTCCGGCCGAGCTGCCGCCTGCGAGGATGGTCCACCCTCGCCTTTGAGGCCGCCCACTGCTGCTGCTGGGCGACTCACACCGGAGGGAGCAGGCTGGGCCGGCTGCCGGGCTCCCTGCCTCTCCTCCGGCAGGAGGGTGCCTGGGACGGCACAGGGACTCCCAAGCCTCCTGCTGGGGTCCTCCAGCTCCAGGGCCTGGGGCTGCCCGCCAGTGATTAGAAATCTGGAACAACGCATCCAGCCCACGGTAGGACCGGAGAGTGCTGTGGCATTTCCACACCGTCTTGAATTCGGGCATCAAAACTGGTTTCGGGTGGGTGTGCTAGGATCTGCCAGCCCCTGAGGGCAGACTCCTAGCTGCCTTAGAACAAACAAACCATCTCGAGGCCTGATGAGGGCACACCAGAGGTCTGGGCAGAGGGAGGCAGGACCGTGAGACAGGGAGCCAGGGCAAGGGCTGGGCACATGGGCGCGGGCTGCAGGACAGAAGAGGAAAGTGTCCCCAGAGCATCGCCCTGGGCTGAGCATCAGGGAGGAGACAGCCCCTTGGAAGCGAGGCCCGGCAGGTGTAGGGCACACAGCCCCAGCCGCCCCTCACAGAATGACCTGTCTTGTCTAATTCCCATGAAGGTGTAAAGAAAGGAGCATGGGAAATGCGGAGGCCAGCAAATCGCCCTCCCGTGCAGGCGCAGACCTTTTCAGTTCTGTTCTGGAGAGTTTACCGCTCTGTCACTCCAGTGCCAGGAATCTCAAACGCCTGGGCACCCTGCCCCAGGCCACCCTGGCCTCCTGCTGGTGGCTGTCCGGCTTGATCAGGCAGGCTGGCGGGGGGGGGGGGGATGCCTGGGCCCGTCGGATTCAGCTGCTCTCTGGGCTGAGGGAGGAAGGTTCTGGATGCAAATTCTGAACCCAAATGTTACATGGTGGGGACCGTGTTCTCTCCAAACCCTCGCGGAGGAGAAGGCTGGCCGGCTCCACCGTCCTCTCTCATGGCCCCTTCATCCCGGCCAACTGCCCAGAGAGCAAGGCTGAAGCCTTGCCTTGGGAAGAAGTTACTCCATTTGCACAAGGATTCCTTTGCTCTTTGTTCTTTCTGCAAATATTTAGTGAGCGCTGTGCTCGCAGCAAATAAAACGTACAGCAAGTAAAGAGAAGTCAGATACAGTTGGAAGTCGGTCGTGAGTGCTCTGCAGAAACGACATGGTGTGGGAGGGAGGGAGGGGGCTGCCGGGAAGATTCTCTGGGGGCGGGGGTGGCATCAGGAAAGGTTTTATGGAAGGTAGTTGAGGGGGTGCCATGAGTTGAAGCCTGCGGTGTCTGGGGAGACAGATCTAGCAAAGCAAGGAGGCCGATGGCACTGGGTGGCAGAGAGAGGGGCCAGGACATGGGGGGTGGGCAGGGCAGGACATCATGGAGGGGAGGGGCCAGGACATCACTGGGGGAGGGGCTTGGTTCTTCCTCTGGATGGATTAGGGGCCTGGCCCAGAAACAGAGGACTCTCTCCCCATCCCTCCCCACTGGGGACCCCAGCCCCCCCGCTGGCCGGCTCTTCCTCCAGGCTGAGCTCTGCTCAGGTTGACAAGCAAAGGCTGGAAAGTTCCATTCCTTGTGGGTCCATAGAACGGGGAGCTTCCAGCAGCACCGGTATGGGCTGTCTGCATCTGGGGATCTGGGCACTTTGCTGAGTGAGTCAGAGCTGCTGTCTGAGGGGCCTGAGTCCTTGAGGATCAGGAAAGCCCCCGAAAGCCTGCCTGAGGGGCGTAATCCCACAGAGGCTGCGGTCTCAGAATGAGCTCACAGCCGACCCTAGATTCCGGATCTCAGAAAGAGGCAACAGAGAAAGAAAACCAATTAGCTTCAACATCAAGGTCATTGTGTTGCTATGTTTTAGAAAAATAACACATAAAAAATTCTGCCAGCTGGGTACGACTCAAGGTTTCCATTTATGGGGCAGGTCTGATTAGTCTCCTGTTTTCGGGCCCAGGCAGAACAAACAACTAGAAAAGGCTTTCACTTAATCACATCGTATGTGGTGGACCCAGGGATAACAGTCACATCCAATTTTGCTGGCCCAGAGGTTTCGATGGGAGGGCCCCCTGGGAGCAGGACTTCCTCCTGCAGCTTTCTGTGAATCACCAGGTCGCTTAGGGAGGGCCTCTGAGCGGCACTAATCAATTAGCCTGAGAGCTGAGCGGCTCACTGCGGAGGGGCTGGGGGCTGGTCCTCTTTTCCTCTGACAGCTGCGGCCATAAACCTCGCCTCCCGCCCCTCCCTCGCCTTGTCAGAGCTGCCAGGAAGACACTGGGGGATGGGGGGTCTCCTGGGGGCAGCAGTCAGAGAAGGGGGAGGGCTCCTGACGAGGCACAGGGCTGGGTGTGAGGCTGGTGAGCTTCCCCTCGTTCTAGCCTGGGGCATCTGGCAGCCTTGGCTCTGGTCCCTGTTGGTGTCCCCAAGTCACTAACAGGATGCCGACTTTTGGCATCCCTGCAGGCGCCTGGGGCCACCCAGACAGGGACAGACGCCAGGGCCACAGTCCCACGCATCTCTAACCTACAGATGATGGAGGAGAACCAAAAGCTCTGGGGAGAGCAGGAGAGCAGGCTCCCTCACCACCGGCCTGCGCAGCTGCCTGCCCTTCCGTTCTCCTCTGAGGCAGTACTGACAAGCCACAGCCCCATGGGGCCTCAGGGGGGAGCTGTGGGGCCCCCAGCACTGCCCTGCTGCGGGCCACACACCCACGCCAGCCGTGGTCAGGGCATTCCTGCAACCCTCTCTTTCCACTGCCCCTGCCAGCAGTGAAAGTCACAGCAACAGTCTCACTTTTTAAAAAAATGATGAATATTTCAAACACAAAAAATAAAATTAAATAAATAAATAATAATAATTAAAAAATAATAATAAATAAAAGGAAAAGGAAAAAATAAGAAAGAAAAGGGGTGCCTGGGTGGCTCAGTTGTTAAGCATCTGCCTTCAGCTGTGGTCATGATCCCCGGATGCTGGGATCAAGCCCCGCATGGGGCTCCCTGCTCTGCGGGAAGCCTGCTTCCCCACCTTTCTTTTCCCCTGCGTGTGTTCCCTCTCTCACTGTCTCTCTCTGTCAAATAAAAAAGAAAAAAGAAAAAAGAAACAAACGTACACAAAAGGCCAAGTAATAAGTCCCCCAGACTTAACAAATGTTGACATGTTGGTTCTGTTCGTTGTTCGTTTGTGTGTTTTTAAAGAAATAAAACACGACGGCCCAGCAGAGACCCAGGCCACGTGTGGTTGTGTCTCTGTCTGTCCGGGGGACTGGCCCCCGGGGGGTGCCCAGGGCAAGCCCACCGCGCTGGCCACCCAGTCAGGTGTGAATCTGGCCAGTGTTTGAAATGCTCCCGGTCACTCCCGCTCCCTTCTCCTGGCGGGCGGGAGTCTGATGGTGGGGAGGTGCGGCCAGTCAGCTTGTCACGGGGCAGAACGCGTGGGCAGCGGCCCTGTGAGTGGCTTTCGCCTCCATCAGATGGAAGGGGAGACGTCGGTTGTCTGAAGTGCTCGAGCAGTGATGGGACGGGCGCTGGGGGGCAGGGCAGGAAACGCAGGGTCAGGGTGCTTGGTTTACTGGCGAGATGGGCCTTCCAGAGCCTGAGACAGCTCACAGTTCAGAGACAGGAAGGTGGGGACAGAAAGAGGAAAGGTGACCGGGCCGGGGTGGGGGGTGGGTACGCCCTGGAGGCCGGGTCCCACTCACCCTCTTCTTCCTCAGGCCCTGCTTGGGGTGGGCTGTCCCCGCCATCCTCCTCCTGCTCTGGTTCCTCTTCCTCCTGCAAGGCAAGGAGGGAGTCAGCCCTGGGCACCCGGAGGAGCAGGAGGCGGTCCCTCTGATGCGTCCTGCAGGTGCCTGATTCCTTGGTGAAAGCCACCTGACCGGGGTTGGGGGTGGCAACGGTCACCCTTGGGGGGAGGAACCAGTGGAATCCGCACGATCTCTGTGTAAACACCCCCGCGTGGCCAAGATGACGACCGGGAGGCTTTTGACCATTGAACCTCAGTCCCTCTGCCCTTTCTGCGTGGGTGCCTGTCAAAGCGTCTGGAGGCCGTCCAGGTCATGGGATGGGACTCCCACCCACGCTCCGCCCCTGACCCTGCGCCAGTGAGTAGAACAAAAGGCACCAGAGGAAGGCTGGCGGGCCATCTGCAGCCCGGGGCCAGGCTGGGCCATCACAGGGGAGCGGCGCTCGTGGGCGCAGACTCCGTCTCTGCCTCCTGGCACCTCGTTTGTACCCCTAAGAGGCTCAGCATCCATCTTCCCCAAACTGGGGCTCTACCTCCTTCAGGGCCGGCGCTCTCCCATGCAGGAATGCTGGGGGGGGCGCGGCGGGACAGGGACCCACGGATTCTCCAGCTATAGGGAATTGAGGGTCCGCGCGGCCCAGGGAACCGTGATGGGAAGCGGCGGGCAAACACGGACAGACCCGCAGGTTCAGCGAGGGCAGCACACACAGGAGGGAGCCGCCCACAGCCGGTGGAGACAGCAGCACGCCTGGGCCTTTGGGACTCGGCTCCCAGAGCAGGAGCCTGGAGTGGCCCGCAGCAGGCTCGCTCACAAAACAGTGAGCGAAGCAGCCAGTCACAAGTAGCAAACCCTGAAAGGCCTTGAGTTTTCTGGGACTTTCTCGCTCTCTGGACCCCACAAAATGCAGCTGGGAGGAGCGGGGCAGGAGGCAGGAGCAGGACTTGTACTTGGCAACAGTGTCCAGCAAACTCAGCACCAGTGAGATGGGAGAGCTACGCTGCCACGAGGGCCGCCGTGACGCCCCCCGGATTTTGCACAGCAAAGCGTCTTTGTGGCTGCGGGGAGGGGGCCAGGCCTCTCCAGGGGAGGCAGGAAAAGGAGACACCCCTTTGACCCGGCAAACCCACTTCTGGGGATCTGCTCTGGACTGGGAAACCACCTGTCCATGTTTTTATACAAGGGCTCTAATTGTGTGCAGTAGAAAACACAGCAAACTGGAAACAAGGAAATGTTCATCCTTAGAGTGAAATGTCTTACCAGTAAATATATTTGGTTAACGTGTTCACCACGACATTACCAGGCTGAATATATCACAGTGTGCCTGTGCCATGCAGCCCTGTGCTTTAAAAGGAGGCGGCGGTACAAACCGATGTGAGAAAAGCATCAGGTAAATTACCAAGAGGAAAAGCAAGAAGCAGCACGGTGTGAGGGGGACAGGCTTCTTGGTGTAAATACAAAAATGGAAGTGCACACACATGCTCCTAAATGCTAACGAAAGTTTTTCTGGAAGGATGGCAAGGCACTGTTAGCAGTCACTACCTTTGGGAGGCGGAGCTACCATTGGGGGTGGAGCCACCTTGGGTGGGGCTACCTAGGGGGGAGGGGCGGCCCTTCTCTGTTCATCTGATACATTTGTTTATTTGGATTTCCTAATAATACGCACGAATATGCATTAATTACTCCTAACATGTTTTTTTTTCTTTAAAGATTTTATTTTATTTTATTTATTTGACAGACAGAATCACAAGTAGGCAGAGAGGCAGGTAGAGAGAGAGGAGGAAGCAGGCTCCCTGAGGAGCAGAGAGCCCGATGTGGGGCTCGATCCCAGGACCCTGAGATCATGACCCGAGCCGAAAGCAGAGGCTTTAACCCACTGAGCCACCCATATTTTTAACATGTTTTAAAAATACTACATAAGCTGAACTTGAAATCTGCTGGACTATGAAATCTAATTTCTTTTTTTTAAGGAACAGAAAAGGAAAAAAAAAAAGAGACAAACAGCCATTAACCCATTCAGGGCTAATAAAGAGAGGAGGTGGATTCTCCCATTACGTGTGCGGGACACCGAGATAAAAGAGAAATAAACGCAGTCCCTTCCACAAGGATGTCATGACGCAGGTGGGAAGACAGCTACACAGTGACTGCCATCCAAGGTGAGAACGTCAAGAGCCGAGGCCAACCCCACCACCGCAAAGGGACACGGTGAAAGCAGACCTGCCAACACTCTCCTGGGGAGACGCTGGTCTATATTTCAATCTTGCACTTGACTTGGCTGTTGCTTAAACTGTGGCTGTGATCCCGTTGGCAGGTTGGCAGGTTAGGAAAGCAATTCAGAGGTCGCTACTGATGGATACATTTTATTTTATTTATTTGTTTTGACAGAGAGAGAGCGAGCACAAGCAGGCAGAGCGGCAGGCAGAGGCAGAGGGAGAAGCAGGCTCCGCACTGAGCAGGGAGCCCGACGCGCAGGACTCCATCCCAGGACCCCGGGACCATGACCTGAGCTGAAGGCGGATGCTTCATCGACTGAGCCCCCCAGGAGCCCAGCTTCTGATATTTTTTTTTAAATGTGCAACCCACATCTTAGTGTGGTTTTCAGCTTTAAGAATTTCAGAAGCTACAAACATACCAGAAGATGACACTGGAGAGGTTATTTTCATTTTAAATATATTGCTATCGCTCATTCAAATTCGTGTAATTACCACAGTCCGGGGCTAGATAGGGCTCCAGCTGATTTTCACAAAATTCAAAAAAAATAGTCACGGCCCGAGGTTCGGCGACTGAGGAATCGCTTTTGTGATTCCAGCCTTTTGATCTTACGACAATCTGACACACACCTGACGACCTGGACGTGACTTTAAGGGAGGCTGACCAGCTCCCCAAGGTGCCCGTGGGAAAGGCCTCCTCCACCAGTGCTTCGGGCGCGCACGAAGATTAAAATGAAAAACTTGGCATTCAAATGTCAGGAAGCTAAGTATAAGAGGAATTTAAATAAGTAAATATTCAACGGATGTGTGCTGTAACTTTGTAGCATTTACACTCCTCAAGTTATTAAAAACTAAAACTGCATGAAGACTTTGGGGGTACCCCTGTATCCCGGAATTAAATGACAGATAAATAGCGCAATGTGTGTGGCAGACGGAGATACTGTTTTATAAAGTTTCTGGTGCGCTGTGTCTTTATATACAGGGATGTAATTTAAAATAGATTTTTTACTGGAGACTTCATGAAGTTTGGAAAGCAGTGTGGGGTTGGCCATGTACTGGTTTCTGTACCCTTCCTTCGGAAGATGCCCCTTGAAGCCCGTGGGCCCGCTGGGCACCAGCTACCTCAGGGCGGCCAGACCCCCTCCCGCAACAGACTGCTCACAGCCCGCTTTGCAAGGCCAGAACAGGTCAAGTCCTTGCGGGAGAGCGCCACGGCTGAGGGCTGGGCCCTGGGCACCGCAGAGAGCCCCCACCGCAGGCTTGTCCGGGTTACTTGGTGAACTTTAAGATGACATCACCATAATGGAGCGGAGTCCATGATTAAACAAAACACTGTTTATTGCATTTTGCCCTTATTTTATAAAAAATGTGTACCCGACAGAAAAACGGAAGTGCTGATACCGGTCATAGGGTGGGCGGGTCTGGTACCCAGCGCGCTTGGGACAAAGATGGTCGCGCTTCTGGACGTGCGGCCCATCGGCCTCCCTCCAGGGCTCTCTGCCTCCAGACGGTGACCGGTGTTCATGACCATGAAGGAGGGCGGTGCGGGGCAACCCGGTCGTCAGCAAGGCTGCACCTCTGCCCTTCCCTCCTGCCACACGTCCCGCCTTCCATTCTGCTCTAGCACGGGCAGTTCTGAAGGTATGTTTTCTGGAACACACTGTGTGTCTAAGCAACACAAGAGAGGGGCCCCGAGGGCAGCTCGGGGAGCCTGAAGGGAAAAGCGAGGCTGCAGAAGGGACGCTGGGCAGGGAGCCTCGCGGCTTCCGCAGTGACTTGCTGGAGTTTGGTGTGGTTGCAGGGGACTGCGGGGGGCTGGGAAGCAGGGTTTGGACGAGGGAGATGTTACAAGGGACAAGGCACCTGGGGGGGGGGGCTGCCGGCAGCTTTAAAATGGGGAGAAATGGGAGGAGACCAGCCTTGTGGGAGCAGAAAGGGGAATGGCGTAGTGAGGGCAGGGTGGGAGGCAGGAAGAACTCCACGAAGGGGGATCAAAGCGCGGGCGAGAGACGTCAGGCCTCAACTGGGAGGTGAAGGGACTCTGGCCTCCAGCTCAGTGTTTATTGAGTGAATCAGCGAAGGCCTGGCTGGCCTGGCTGAAGGCGAGCCCCTGGGGCTCTCGAGGTCTGACTCCCACCCACCCTTGGCTGGCTTCCCCACACTCGATCACTGTGGATTTCTGGTCAGTGCCCTCGGTCCTGAGCGTGCTGCAGAGTACCCTGTGCTGTGGGCTGAACTGGGTCCCTCCCCACACTCACAGGTTGAGCTCCAACCTGCGAGTATCTCAGACTGTGCCTATGTTTGGAGAGAGCGCCTTTGATGAAGGAATTCGGTTAAAATGAGGCTGATGGCATGGGTAAGCGGGGGAGGCCCCAACTCCATCTGACTGGTGTCCTTTTAAGAGGAAATCTGTAAGAAAGGACCCAGGTGAGAGACACCAGGGGGGTGTGTGCGCATGGAAAGACCCCTTGACACGGCGAGAAGTCGGCACCTGCGTGCCAGGGACAGAGGCTTCGGGGGAGAGCGGCCCTGCCCACATCGGGACTTTGTAGTTCTGGAGAAAAGAAATGTCTGTGTTCCGAGCCGCCCAGTGTGTGGTTCGTTGTTCCGGCAGCCCTAGCAAACCGACACACCAAGCTCTAATGAAAGTACGTCGGTTTTGAGAAAACCGTGAATTGGCGACGCCCTCTGGGAGCGACAGCCGGTCTCATCCCGGCTGGTCCCCAAGGCAGTCTTGGGCTGGGACCCAACGCCTCACCTCACTGACCAGAGCCCACAGTTTGACTTCACATGTCCCGGGACACGTCTCCAATTCAGCCGTTTCCCCCAGTGCGGGGGATGGCTCGGCGGGGAGAGGCCAAGCACGGGGGCCAGGGGCTCCCGGAGGCCAAGGAGGGAGGCTTCTCGGAGCCAGCGCGAACCTGCAGCTGCACATCGCCATATGGCTGCTCCCGCGATCCGGAACACAGCGCTGAAGCAGAGGAGGGGGACAGAGAGACAGAGAGAGGGACGGAGACCGGGGTGGGGAAGAGGCAGACAGCGAGAGAGAGAAACAGACATCTTTGTGTCTGCCCGAGAAGATGTTTCTGCCCTGGGGTCTCGCACTCAGGACTCGCTGGGATCCTGGAACTGGGCACCAGAGCTGATTCGGGCTGTGGCTACAGGCCCCCCCCCCCCAACCCGGTTAATCCAGGATGAAATTAGAGGACCGCGGGGCCACTTGCACGGGATGCCTGTCCCTCGCTACCCTGCCGCAGCCAGCAGAGAGAGCAGGGAGCTCTCAGGGGCCCGTGCACTCCTCCGCAGCCTGGGTCAGGCCCCTCCACTGCAGGGCCCGCGGCGGGGTGCGGGTACGGGGCTCCCTCCTGGCTCCCACCGCAGGCCCAGCGGGTCTGACGGCGCTCTCCCCCCTTCCAGACAGATTCCATTAGGCAATCGGGCTGTTCATCTTCTGCATTCAGAGGGCAGCCGCCGCGGGCGAGCAGAGGGCACAGAGCTGGTGCCAGCTCCCACACCGCCCACGCTGGATGGGGAGGGCGGGCCAGCAGAGGTCACGGCGGGCTCTCTCCACCCGTGTGTCTCAGCAGCTCAGCCACCGGCGCCTAAGTGACAGCTCCAGGCCAAGGACGTGTGGGCCAGCCCTCTACATCCGTATTTGCAGCTGGATAAGGTACCCCCCACCCCCGCCAAGACAAGGAACTGACATCTTCTTCTCCTAAAGTGGCCCCTCTCAACTCCTCAGACTTTCTCAGTGGCCACAGCATCGTTGACACTTGGTCACGGCCTGGGAATGGTGACCCACGCCTGCTGCTTCTTCTCCACTTGGACTTCTCAACTGCCCCCACGCTCCACGCTCCTGCCAGTCCCTCAGGGCCCGACAGGGCACCATGTCCTTGACCTTACTCTCCTCCAACTCGCTGGCTCTGAGAACATCTTCGAATGCCAGCTTTATGACTTTTTTTCCTACTAAAACCCTAAAATGACCATTGCCATGCTCAATTCAAATAATCCCCCGCTCTGAGGTTCTCCTGCCTCAGGAAGTTTAGTCCCCAGTGCGTACTGGGAAGTGCTATCCACGGTTGGGGGTGGGGTGGTGGGTGGAAACTTGGGGTCACCTTGGGCACACGGTCTGCCTTCCCCTATTCACCTCTGGGTGCTCCTCCTTCCTCTGTCTGCACAGGCTCCTCTGAGGCCACAGGACCCGGCAAGGATGGTTTTGAGTTCAGTTTTTATCCTGGCCTCGGCAGGCTAAAAATCTGCCTCGGCAGCTCCACTGGGGGTGGAATGGAAGGGAACTGCTGTACGGAGGGAGGTGGGAAGAGAAGGGCCAAGACCCTCGGCCTGGCGCGCGCACGCGCGCGCACACACACACACACACACACACAGGGCAGTTCTGCTTTTGCTTTATGCCCTGGATTTCCACCTAAGATTGAAGAAGAAGAAAGGTATCTCGTGCTTTTAAAAATATGAGAAAACCACTGATCTAATGTGGCTTTGACCCAAGACAAAACCCTAGCTGATAAAACCTTTGACGCATTGCCAGTTATCCAGTCTCTGTTTGAACACTTCTAGCCTCGGGGAGCTCACCACCTTACAGAGCAGTCTGCCGCTCTGGGGCGCGACACACAGCTCTAGTGCGTGCAGACAAGACGCACGAGGCCTGGGGCGTGAAGAGAAATGGCCTCGGCCTGCTGCCCAGGGTGTGCTACGAGGAGGCAGCATCTGCCTTGTTCCTTCTCTTTGCTGTCCTTGCAGCTGATGCACTCGCCAGCAGGGGCTGGGCTCTGCTGTGTGCTGAGCCTGCTGTGTGCTGAGCCTGCTGTGTGCTGAGCCTGCTGCTGCAGCTGGGGCTGTGGCCGTGAACATGGCAGACCTGTTCTCTGGAGCCGACATCCTGCTGCAGCGGACAATGGAGACAAACATAAAAGGTGACCTCAGTGCTGTGAAGAGAGCTAGAGAGAGGGTGGCGTGCTGGAGCAGGGGTCGGCGCACTTCTTGTTTGGAAGCTGCTCAGGGACACAGAGGCTCGCAAGGTGAAGGAAAAGTTGTGTGGAAGTCTAGGCCAGGAAGGGGCTGCCAGGCAGAGCGAAGAGCTAACCCTGGGCTCCAGGTGAGGTGCAGGCCTAGGGAGTCTGAGAGCCTGACCAGTGATGGAGGGGGCACAGGACAATGGGGACCGGAGGCAGGGCTGGCTGCAGGGACCACACTCAGAGTTTGGAATTTATTCTGCATGTGACAGGAGCCATTGCAGGGCATGGAGCAGGAACCGCGGATGTGGATTCCATGTGATAAAGATGGTGCCTGGAGACGGAGGTGACGGGACTCGCTGATGGAGGGACTTTGGGCCAGAAAATAAGAAAACAAGGATGTTGTGTGGGCTTTCAGCCTAAGCAGCTTTGGGGGGGCCACGGAGGAACTCCAAACAGATGGTGAAGAACGGTGGGGGCAGGGCAGAGCCAAGGGCATGCATGGTGGGCAGAAGTCAAGAACCCTTAACAGATACGATGGTCTCAGGGGACCTCAGGGGCTCACCGGACAACCACTGGCAGCCAGCCATGTGAGGTCAAGCTCAAGCTCAAGGAGAGCCTGGGCATCATCAGCCACTGATCAGGAGGATGACAGTGGCCAGCGCGTTCTAGAAGACAGGTCTAGAAATGAGCCGTCCACTTGATACGGGCATGAGCTCTTCCAGCACGGGCAAAGAACAAAGGAAGAATACTGGGGAATTCTGGGGAAGAGGCTGACTCCTGAGGCAGAGCTGGGGGATGGGGTGTAGACTGTGCCCAGCACACAACGTGCGGGGGCGCAGGGAAGAGTGGGGTTGCAGGGCCAAGTTCAACCAGCCCGACTAAAAAGGCCATCCTGGACTCCGACCTCCTATCCCCATTGAGGGCACATTCACCAGCCCTACACACGCTCTCTTGCTCCCATGGCCAAGCATGCCAGATCCAATCCTATCGGATCAACGGTTTTTGGCATTGTTCCTACAAAAGAGGATTTGGAGGGCATCGAAAGCTTCACAAAAAAACCAAAAACAAAACCACCCAGGGGCAGAAACATACCTTCTCCCCTTCTCAGCAAGAATTAGGTGGAATTTTTGTGTCTACGGTTTCATGGGGGGCGGGGGATAAAGCACAGGGAGAAGAGCCCGTGGACTGCCAAGACCAGGACAAGAGGGGTGAAGGGAAAGGAAACGGCTGTGCTGGGGACCGGCCAGGCTGAAGAACTTTCACCAGGACCAACTTTAAGGATCCTTTTTTTTTTTTTAAAGACTTTATTTATTTATTTGACAAAGAGAGGGATAGAAACCAAAAGTAGGCCAAAAGGCAGGCAGGGGGTGGGGGGAAGCAGGCTCCCCGCTGAGCACAGAGCCCGATGTGGGGCTCGATCCCAGGACCCCGAGATCATGACCTGAGCCGAAGGCAGAGGCTTAACCCACTGAGCCACCCAGGCACCCCAACTTTAAGGATCTTAGTAGAAGACGGGTGCCCCGGGTTTAAAGTCTCTAAGGTAGCCTCAACCAGGGGCACAGGAACTGGTGAGACTTCAGGAAGAATAAAGATAAGAATGATTTGACCCTGGAGCTGGGTTTACTAATCTTCATAGGACACCACTGTGCTGGAGGGATTTGCTTGTCTCGGGATTGATCTCAGAATCTGAGCCGTTAGTACATCAGCCTCCGGCCAGGAGACACATGAGTAATACCAAGGTCACAGAGCTAGCTTCTGGCTGAGAACATGCCCAGGGTTGTCTCCAGTGAAGGTCAGGTTGGCCAGAGTTAACAATGAACGCAAGGAGTTCTTCCTTGCAAATACTGGAAACAGGTGCGCACACACACACACTCTCTCCCCTGCCAGACACACAGAGGCCACGAAACAGGAGTGGTAATGGGAAAGCCCATGACTGCTAAGAGCTCTAGGACAAATCAGAGATGGTTTGAGTCCAACCCCTTCTACTTGAGGAAACTGAGGCCCAGAGGTTCTTCTCCCAAGTCCTTCCTAGGTAAATATATTAGGTGAACGGGTACCGTGATTTCTCACACCGGGTTTCCCCTGAACCCGTTAAATCTCATTTGTTGTTCCTTAGCCCCCATGGCCAGGAGGACGTGACCGATCCTTCTTTCTCCCACGCTGGAGGGCAGGAAGACAGCATCCCAGACCTCCTTCGTGGCTCGGACCGAGCAGCAAACTACTCTGTCCACATAGAGCACCCCTTCCAGGAGGAGGCTTCTGAACCCCAGCAAAGTCCTGCTTCGTGCACTGTCCCTAACGGCGGCCAAGCGAGCGTGGTCGGATTCCGGTTGTTGCAGAAATGCCTGAGCCGCCAGGTATCGGACACTGCTCAGGAAGCACAGCCACCGCTTGTCTCGGGCCGTCTCAGCCCTCCCACTCGGCGGCTGAGGCCGACCATCCAGGAAAGAACAGGGCTACGTACGGACAGACTGTCTGAAACGGCGCACTCTCCACGTTTCCCTTCTAACCCTCCCTCTGAAGCTAGGCAGCTTCACTACTTCTAGAAAATTCTAACCGACGGCTACATTTTCTGTGTGCAAACAAGACTATCTCTGGAAGAAAGAACAAAATTGAGCCATTAGGAAAGTCCCTGGACATCTTTCTCACATGAAAAAAAAAAAAAATTACGAGCCAGAACGACTTCGCATAAAGCACCCTCTTGCACTTCCAAACACTGAACTCTTGTTCGCAACTCTGGGCATCGTCCTCTGTCCGGGGATGTTTATGACTGTAATTACTGTGAACACACTGTTTTATGTTCTGCACTTTTCCTTACTTATTTCTACCAACTTGCTAATTAACTCAACGTCCTAATTAATGGACATTTGGAGTATTTCCAGTTTCCTTCCCAGCAAATCACTAGACCTACTACAGACTGAGTGTCTATATCCTCCCCAAATTCCTATGTTGAAGCCCTAAGCCCCAGTGGGATGGTATTTGGAGGCGGAGCCTTTGTTGGTAACTAGGGTGCGTGAGGTCCTAAGAGTGAGGTCCCCAGGAAGGGATTATTGTCCTTATAAGAAGAGGAAGAGACCAGAGAGCTCTCTCTCCACCACGTGCCTACACAGCCAGAAAGCGGCTGTCTTGTGAGCCAGGAAACAGGCTCTTACTGGGAACTGAATTGGCTGGTACTTGATCTTGGACTTGCCAACCTCCAGAGCTGCGAGAAATAAATCTGTACTTTTTAAGTCTCCCAGTCTGTGGTATTTTGTTATAGCAGCCCGAGCTGACTGAGACAAGATTCCAAAGTGATATGAACAACTGCCAGATATCTATTTGGCCCTCGACCAGCTGGCTTCTGCGCTTTTGTTAAGAGAACAGAGAGCGGGGCCATGTGGACACCACGAAGGTCGGGACAGATGATGCGGGAGTGGATTCACCGTCTCCTAAACCATTCCGTGGCCTCTGCAGGGGGTGGGGGGCACAGGGACACGCCTGCGGTGAGGACGATGGTGAGGGTAAGGGACACAGCATGGACCCAACAGCAGGATAACTTCAGAAGGTGAACTACGGGGGCGCTTGGGTGGCTCAGTTGGTTAAACGTCTGCCTTTGGCTCGGGTCATGATCTTGGGGTCCTGGGAAAAGGTCCAGGGTCTAGCTGCATAGTGAGGGCAGCCAAAGGAGGCTCAATCAGACCACCACCACCAGAGTGTCTGAAAAGCCAAGCCCTTTCCTGAGAAATTCCCCCACTGGTTTCTTTTTTCCAACACTGTAATTTTTTTTTCACGTATAATTCATATACAGTGTTATAGAAGTTTTAGGTGTACAATATGATGATTCAACAACTCTCTACATTTCTCAGGGCTCATCAAGATAAGTGTACTCTCCAGCAGTGTGTTTTGGGAAATTCCAACTTACAGAAAAATCAGAAGAATGAAACAATGAACACTCGGACACCCTTCACCTAAATTCACCAGCTGTTAACGTTTTGCCATCTTTCCAGTCTCTCGTGCGTGCATAGATGTGTCACTGTTAGAATCGTGACATGTTGTCCCTCAATGTTTGGGCATGCACCTTCCTTTTTAAAATTTATTTTATTTTTTTAGAGATTTTATTTGTTTACTTATTTGTCAGAGAGAGAGATCATAAGCGGAGGGAGCAGCAGGCAGTGGCAGGGGGAGAAGCAGATGGAGCTGGGAGCTCGGCCACAAGAGGTTCAATCCCAGCGCCCTGGGATGGTGACCTGAGCCGAAGGCAGATGCTTGCTTAACAGACTGAGCCACTCCGGCCTCCTAGGCATGCATCTTCCTAAGAACAAGGACATGTTTCTAATCACAACACCAGCACCACATGCATGAAATTGAGCATCGATGCAATAAAATGATCTCATAAGTCATTCCTTTGAAATATCTCCCAGCTACCTGCAAGATGTTCTTGATAGCTCCCCACCACAGCCCCAATCCAGAATCCAATCAAGGATCAGGCATGGCATTTGTCTGTCTTGTCTCTTTAGTCTTGAATCTAGACGAGTTTCCCTGCCTCCTCTGTGTGTGGTGACGTTGTCCCTACTCCGTTGCTGAGCAGAGCGAGGACCCAGAGTGCCAAGAAGTCTGAGTTCTGGCACGGATGTAAATCTAGCACTATTCGAGTGACCCTTGACCTTCACCTTGACCATGGTTTGGGAATCCTCTGACATTGCCTTGCTGGAATCCACACCTCCATTTCGCAAGAAGCCCGGCTATCCTAAGATTGCAGCCTACACATCAGCACCCAAAGGCACAGTTTCCTGGCCTTAAAAGGGACCAGCTCTTATTCGTGACATTGTTGGTCATGATTCTTTGTGAGGGAGGGGCGTGCCTATCATGCTTCCTCAGCTGCCCACCCCTAGGAGACATAACAAGAAAGACCTTCTAACAATACGGCTCTGCCCTCTGCTTGGCCTGCCTGTCCCTGCCGGCGGATCACCCCCCATTTCTTCAGTGGCTGCCCAGTGCCTCAGTCCATTACGCTACTTTGCTTCCCAGCACAGCGGGGCCACTTCCCCGATGACCCAGGGCTGCTTCCCTGGGCCCCAGATCCTTTGCAATAATCAGCTTTGTGAGTCAGAGGCAGCAGCTGCCCTGGGCCTCCCGGGCCTGGCAGGGCAGAAAGATGATTGGATCAGAAGAAGTGCCATTAGTTAGGCAAGGTGGCTGCTCTGCAGTCCCCCCACTCCCTCCCACCCACCCCCCATTTCCCCAGGGCCCTTCTACCCGCTTTCCAGGCCCAGCAATATGATAATGAGATCTCAAAAAATGCCCCCACCCACCCCACGTCCATATACAGACAATTTCTTAGCGGCTTCTTGCAGGGCTAATCCCACCACCGGGAAGGCAGAGCAGTGGGGGACAGTGGTATGTGTCCCCCCCAGCACCTGACCCCAGGCCTGAGGCACAGCCACGACCGTTTGCTAGCTGGAGTTGAGGGGGGGCTCAGCAACTCAGCAGGGTCTGAACCCACAAGGGCAGGGAAACGGACTTAAACGTAACGCTTACGTTGGGATAATCTCAGGACCGGCTGTCGCACAGGGAGGGGAGACCCAAGCCTCAACTCTCAGAGTCATGTGGCAGCTGCCCCACGTGGGAACCCCTGTGATGGGCTTTGTCCTCCGAGCACCCACTCACCCCCACAGGACAAGCATTTTCCTAATGAGGAAAACTGTCCTCTGGCTGCTCCTGACTGGGGACGCTGAGTCCTGCTCACCAGCTCTGGAACTGCTAAGGACCCCACAGGCCTTGTGCAAAGCTCTCTCAGAAGTGTGTTGTCCAGGGGATCGAGATGCTGACTGAGCGCCACTAAGGGCGGCGTTGCAAACTTCTATCTCGAATTTGCTGCTGGGGTTTCGAGGGCCCTGTGTAAACCGTGGGAGCAGGGCTGGTTGAGAACTGGGGCTGGCTGAGAAGGGCCCCCACATCTCTCCTAGGCCTAGAAGGCTGTGAGCGCAGGCAGAAGCCCCACCTAACACACCAGCACAGGTCCCCCAAACCCTACCTGCCACTGGCCGGGGAGGTTCGCAAGGGCAGCTGGGCCTCCATTAAGCAGAGTCTCTGTCCTTGGCCCCCGGGGGGACGGGGGAGGGAGGAATATGACAGCCCTCCTCAGGCGGATTGAGAATCCGCTCTCATGACACAATTAGTCACCCACTTGTCAAACAAAGCGCCTGCTCAGAGGGGTCCCTGCACGCTTAACTTGGCAAAGAGAAGCCACGCCTTGGCCCAGCCTCATGGCCTTCTCCCCTCAAGGGTTCGTTCCCCTGTAAACCACAGTGTCCAGCAAAATTCTAAAGGGCGCCGCAGATACTCTACTGACAGGGCCCCCAAGCAGCCTGCTCATGGTTTCTACTGTCCCAGCCGTCCTCCCCTGCAGGAAGAGGGGCTCGGGAGTAAGAGCAAGGCATTCTGGTCCAGCAGACTCAGGCACCGAGTGGTAGCCTGCCGGGGTCGAGGGCGCTGAAATCCTGGCAGTGTGTCTCATGGTGGCCAAGTAGGCTTCAATGTAAAGAGCAGCACTGGAAAAAGTGTACGGGGCCGGGGGATGGGCGCACATCTCTCCTGACGTTCCGAAGCAAGGAAGCAAGGCGTGAGGTCAGGACAGAGCTCAGGGACCGACCGCAGGGACTGGGAGGGGGCAGAAGCAGGAGGGCCGGTTCGGGGGTGCTCAGCGGAGCTTTCACCTTCTCCTCCACTCCCCCCAGGCCTGGCTTATCTGCAAGTCCGGGGCAGAGGTGCCAAAGCACGTGTGCAGTTTGACAAGCACCATACAAGGACCGCGTTTGTTCAACGCCTCTTCTTTCGGCCCCGCCCTGTGGCTTCCCACCCCGAGACCTCAGTGGCTCTGGAGTCTGGATTTCACATTGGTTTAACAGGAAAAATCAGCATTTTTTTCCCTAAGTATGACCATTTCTTCATGATGGAGACAACTCTCATCACCGCAGATCGTGAACATGCACGTGGATCCGGGAACCCGCGGGCCGGAGGGGTGCGGGGCGAGGGGTGGGTGTGACCCGAGCCTGGGAAGGAGGGAGCCGGGACCGGGAAGTGGAGCGCCCGCACCACACACTACACAACTCCCATAGGCTCGGCGCTCGCAGGCACTTGGGAGGGGGAGGGCCATGGCGAGTTTGCTCGGCGGGATCTGCGCTCCTGGGGAACAGTCGGCCCCAGGCAGGGAGCCCGGTCCCCGGCCCCGCCTGAGCTGGGGGGAGGGGGAGGCGGGCCCCGAGGTGGGGAGGGGCACCGAGGAGGGCCGGGTCCGTACCTGCTTGGCCTCGGCGGCCTGCTCCTCCGCCTCCGCCGGCGCCGCCTCTCGCTCCCCCGGCCCCTGGAGCTCCCCGGGGCCCTCCGGCGCGGCCGCCGGCTCTGGGGCGCAGGGAGGTGCGGGGGTCCCGGGGGCCTTGGCCGGGGTCCCGGGCTCTGGGCTCGCGGCCGCCCCGCGCCGCACCAGCAGCCAGGCGAGCAGTAGCGCCAGCACCGTGGCCAGCACGGGCAGCGCAGCCAGCAGCTCGGCGGGCGCCTCCATCGCGCCGCGGCCGCCCGAGTGCCCGCCCGCGGGGACCCCGAGGGAGCCCGCCGCGCCCCGCCCGCGCCCCGCCCCAGGGCGGAGCCCCTGCCCGTGCCCCGCCTTCTCGGACCCCCCTTTGCGGGGGTGGGGGTGGGGGTTGGGGTGGGGAGGACACGGGTGCTGGGGGACCCTGACCCCTGCGGCGGCACTCCCGAGGCGGGCCAGTCCCTCCCTGCACCGGGCAGGCCTGACGCTTGCGCTTAGATTTGTTTTGAAAACCCAGCTCGAAACGCTCTTTCCTCAGGCGCCCTTAGATTACTGTCATTTTCGGCATCATTTCCGCTCTGTACAGAAGGTCCAGCACTTCGGCACCGCAGGCTGGGAGATGCCGAGGCCCCCCACGGCCGGGAAGGCTCGCCTAAACCGTGGCACAGGACTGCCCGTAAGGCGACGAAAGGCAAACGTTAGCCGGCTTGCTCCGGGCCACTTCCAGACCCGTCCGCAGCATCTTCCGGGAGCACCCGAGCTCCTGGCGGGGAATGCCCGGCCCTAACACCCGGCCGCCTTCAACGCAAGCCTCACTGCAACGTGGCTGCCCCCCAAAGGCCGCTTTCTGGAATTCAGCTCCAGGCGCCTTGGGATAACATTGCTCCCAAACTGACCTTTCCTCTTGGAGTATTTCCCGTGTAGGGAGGGTGGAATGAAGGGAATTCTGCTGTTTCTCTTTCCCCAGATCCTTCCTTCGGTTGTACTTGTTTGAGATAGATGCGCTATAACCAAAAAGTTGTGTCTTTACCCCTCCCAGTAAACACGACAAAGTTTGTCAGGTACCAGTTGAAAAGACAGGATGCCAGGTTTTGCTTTGGACACATTTATTGCTTTTTTGGGAAAATTCCAGTGCCTGAGCCGGTATCTGGTGCACGCCAGGAGCTAGATGGAGTGCGGCTTACATGGGAGGCAGAAGGATGAGCTCAGGCTTCTTCCTGGGCTCCAGTTAGGACCAGCAGGCCTCCAGGAAGAGGGGGAGCTTAGTCCTGGTGCTTCACATAATGGTAAGGAGTACCAGCAAAAGGAATTTCAGTGGTGACTGGTGAAAAATGCCCCATAGCTATAAAATGTGGATTGGGGCTCCTATCTGGCTTTTGACCCCCAGGGGACCTTCAGCCAAAGCGGGTCTCCTTTTCTGGTCCCTGCCTTCGTTGTTTGAAAGTACAAGATGTTTAAGTTTAAGGGGGACCATTGTGCAAACTTAGCTACATTCTGTATCTACTACCAGATGAATAACGAGAAGAAACAAGAACAAAACAATGCAAAAAACCCAACTCCAAACCAAGTTGCTTTATTTAAAATGATGAACAAGTTTCATCCAAGTGAAAGTTAAAACCACCCATCAAACGGCGGAGCCATAGGCAGCCCATGGTGGAGCGCACGGCGAGACGGAAGCAGACGGAGCCGGCTGCTGGGTGTCTCTGTGGCAGCGGCCAGAGGCACAAGGACTCTGCATGGTCCCAGTTCTTCAGCACCGTCCAGTCACCTTGAAGATAGCAGGCCGGGCCAGTTCTCATGGGACTTTCAGTGAGGACTAGATGCCTCAAGTTTTTGAACAATGAGACAAGAGTGGAGAGCCGCCACCGGAGGGTGCCAAGGCGCGAGGTTCATCTAGTTTTGTGGCCTAAGGTAACATCAGTGGAACATCTTCACAGAAGGCAGGGAGGGAGGAGGGCGTATGAGGAGAAACCACACAGGGAACCATCCGCACTACCCGGCACACACGACAAACACCTTATGGAAACGCTATGCACGATTCAAGGAACCTACAGCTGTGCACGTACATGCCTACGTCCTAAAAGCACTTTTTACAACACTTCCCGCAAAACTCCTATTCTGTCCCACACTCTTGTCTAAAATCCTATGTCACGACCAGACTGAACCTCTAAGTTCATAAAGCATTCACACCAGCAACTTTCTTGCCGATGCTTAAATATCTGTAGCTGATATAGAGAAAAACCAAATACTGAGACCATAACTTGATGTTCTTACGTTCTTTTAGGAAGATCTCACAGACTTGTATTTAGTAAGGTCTCATCTTGCTTTTCTGGTCATGGAAATGCTTGTCTGTGACACCACCTAGCCTGACCAGTGACCCTTGGGAAGCGTGCACGGCACACGGCCTTTTAGCTGCACGAGGGGAGGGACCTGCGCTTGTCCCAGCTGATGGCCAGCTCCCAGAGCAGGGCCTGCCTCTCAAACGCGGACTGAACACTTGGATGATTCATAAACGGGCGTCTGCAAGCCTAAGCCAAATTGGAACAACATCCCTGGGCTGGGTGGCTCTCCCCTCAAAGGTGTCACCCTGAATATCCCAGCACTACTAATGAGCCCAGAGACACCCCTGCGCGGCAACGGGTCCTTCAGGCTGGTGGTCAAGTCTTTGGTGCTGGCTCCCAAAGCCCCGGAGCCACACACCGTCTTCTTCGACCCTGCTTGTCCCCGTCAGTAGTTTCGGACCCAAGAGTCCTTCTTCCAGGACCCAGATTGCTGGTTTTTCAGTTGGAGAAAAATCCCTACTATTGTCGATGTCACTGGGAGGAGGCGGCTCAGACCAGGTGGGGTGAACAGTTATCGTGAGAACAGACCTGGTTCCCCCTTTCTACCTGGTCTGCAGCACCCCGCCATCCCTGCCCTCCTCTCCCTCCGGCTCCCCACCTCCCCCCTGCTTCATTCCGCTAACGGTGTGCTTGGGGGGCCCACAGCAACAGGGGATGGCGGCGGGGTGCGAGGTGTGGAATCTCTGGCCCGGCTAAAACAAGGACTGTCCCTCCGTCACTCGTGGGATGGCAAGAACCGAATGGCAGCAGAGAAGCGGTGTGATCTGGACGCTTCCCGGTGAGGTGACTGCGGGCCTGTCAGGTGGGCTGGATCCCTTCTTTCTGGATATTGTTTGTCCAACAGGAATCAGCCTTGGCCTCTCAGGAAGGCTAGTCTCTCCCATTCAAACTTCCGCCGGGTCATCCCAGCCACAGCAAGAGTCCTATCCTGCCCCCTGGCGGCAAACAGTTTTGGTTTTGCTTCTTTTCTTTACACGGACGTTTAGAGACAAGCGGATATGAATGAGAGGAAGGCGTGATACCCGACAGCGAGACTGGGGTGCAGAAGAAAAGCGTTTTGGAAGAGAGTATGAACATTTTAAAAAAGGAGACAGAGGAACCCCAGTCAGGTGTGACCACAAAGAGTCGAGTTCAGGGTTTGACTTCACTCACTCCCAAAACACACCCTGGGAATGGAGGGAAGCAGGGCTGTCTGAGCCCAGGGGGCCTGGTGGGGAAGCGGAGCGGCACGGAGGGCAGGTGACAGGCGCCAACACTGAGGAACATGGTGGACGTTCTCCATCCAACCCAGCCAGGTTTTTGGGTCGGGATTTGAGAATGCAGAAAACTCAGACAAAGTAGGGGACAGGCCTCTTAGGGGCAAGCCACATGACCAACCCAGGGTCCAGAAACAATCATCAGTCTGTTAAAAATATA
The DNA here is from genome assembly GCF_964662115.1 of Mustela nivalis. Lineage (NCBI taxonomy): Eukaryota > Metazoa > Chordata > Mammalia > Carnivora > Mustelidae > Mustela > Mustela nivalis. The sequence goes on from NC_139036.1 coordinate 57,804,644, forward strand.
ACCTTCACACAGAAGACCTGGATTCCCCAGATTATACCCATGGTCAGGGAGGATCCAGGGAGGCAACCCCACACAGTTCCAGGCCGCCTGCACACCCGCTCCTGCGCGCCCCTCGGATGCTACAGGGCCAGCTCCTGCCGCCTCCGGCTGTTGTGCCCTTACCTACACCCCGCCTGGAAAAGGGCATGCTGCTCAGTGCTTTTCACTGGGCACATCCTTGACAAGCGCCCTCTCACTTTTATTTAAATTTAGCTGAATTTAGGGTCAGGTTAAGGCAAGCAGGTCAACTGAGAGGGCAAGAGATGGAACCTGCTGCTCAACCCCCCCAGTCTTCATACCAGAGGCCTTAAGAAGCCTCAACATACCCGAGGACCAGAAGCGCCACGTGTGCGTTTATTCCGACCTGCAGCCCAAGCCACCCACCCGCTGGTCTAACCAGCGGGGACACTGACTGTGACGTCTCTCAGAGAGCGAGAGCTTCTGCCTTTACGGATCACGTGGGGAGAAAGACCCATCTGCCGGAAGCGGGCCCTGTGCACAACTTGAATTCTGCGGGGAGCACACACCGGACCATTCCTCTCCCGTTTCTAAACAGAAACCCTGATCTGTCATCCCTGCCCCAAAACACACGGCACGAAAACGCTGCTGGAATTCCTGAGCCCGTCTGGCGGTGGTGAGAAGGTCCCGCGTCTGAGGCCCGGGCTCGCGGTGGTGAGTGGTGCCGCCCACGCTGGCTGGGTCGGTGACACATTGGGGGTGACACAGGAGTGGCACTTTTCACGCGTGATTGGCTCAGATGCAAATCCAAATCCACTCGCCCCTCGGGGCCTGCTGGTGACCACTGGCTCCCGGAGAGCAGAGGCTCCTCACCCGTGTCGCTGAGTAATCAGACGCAGCGAGACATTCGAGGGATCCCAGCCCTGCGGCCTCGAGGTCGAGCAGCGTGGCTTAGAGGGGACAGCACAGACCCCCCCAACCCCGCAGCGCGCCGGCCGTCAGTGTTTCCGGTCTGAGCTCTGAAACTTCTCGACCCTCTACTCTTAGCAAGTGGTAAGAACAGCATTTGACCGAAGACAGAAGCTTGGACCAGAGAAGGATGATCCGAATTCAAAGGAGACAAAGGAGAAGGTGGGAGCAGGAGATGTGAAAACGGAGTCGGGCAGCCGCCCACAGCGCACACAGGAGCCACCTCAGGGAGAGTCTCTGCACTGGCTCAGGGGTGAGCCCGGCCTCCGCAAGTGTCCCTAATCCTGCCAAGGAAAGCACAACCGCCTGTCAGCAGCGTGGAGACAGCACGGCAGGTATGAAGCTGGAAGGACACGTTAAAGCAGAACCCCAAGACCCCACATGCAAGTCAGCGCAGGGCTGACCCTAAAGCTTTTTCTGAGTAACTGCTAAACAGGGGGGGTCAGGTGGGGTCTACAGCGACAGGAACACCCCGGAAAAGTAAGAAGAGAAATTGAACGGTGGCTGTGAAGAGGGCAGCCTGGTTGGGAAACGCAGAGTCTAGCTCATCAATTTACGCCACTAGGACACCAGAGCTTCTGGAATTCCGCCATGAACAAACAGCAAGGCCTGTGGGTCCGCCACTCTGCTAACAACACACGTTGAGGAAACACCCAGCTGCTCAGATACGAACAGCGCAACAGCAACATCACCCATGGCAGGCCAGGCCCCCAGATGCTTAGGGTCCCCCGAGCTTCCGTCCTGAACTACCTCCCCGAAACCCCCTCCCTCGCTTACCGCCACCGTCTGACACATCAGGACTCGCACATGAGAAGAGGCTCTGTACCTGAACCTCAGTTTAGCCCACAGCGTGTCTACCGTGAGGGCACGAGCCGGCAGAGGTCACCTTACTGACTCTGAGTTCAGTCCGAGCTCAATTAGATCCCATCCAGTTCAAACAAACAAACATGGGAGACGTGATGAAGACCTTCGAGAAAATCAAAGCTCTTCACGGCTGTCTCACGTGGTGTGAGCGCTCCAAGTGACAAGGGCAAGTGTGGGGGAAGCAGGAGGCCACCCCTCTGGCTCCTGGGAGACACCGGGGGCCTGCTCTCGGGCCGCCCCGACTGCCGCAACCATCTCTTCCCCATCGAGGGCCCGGGATGGCAGCAGTTGAGTCGCTGCTTTCCCACAACACCACAGGAATTGCCACAAGGGGAGGCCCTGGGATTCTCCAAGGACAGAAGTTGCGAAGATATAAAATGGTTTTAATTTTTATTAAATAATGTTAAGGGTTTCCTTGGCACCATCCGCACAGATCCTTGCCTTTACGCGTAAAATAAGCCACGTGACTTTGCGTCAGTAGCAGAGGCAGAAGCTACTGGAGCAAACGCTAAGTGAATGGACTCCTATTCCAAGGGCGTGCTCGTTCTCGGGCTTTCTCCGGCCCTCCCTTGTCTGCAGATCCAAAAGGCAGCCCTCCCCGGGGCCCTGGTCTCGCCGCGCGCACGTCCTCCTACAGAGACAGCAGCCGCGTGCGGTCACCTGGAGGAGCTGCGCTCTTTGCTCGCACAGTCGTCCTGGGAGGTGGTGTCCCCGTTGCCCATCATGCCGCACGTTCTCCGCTTTTTCCTGCGGTGCATCGTCCCGTCGCCTTCAGACCCCGACTCGCACTGCACGCGGGGGCGGGAGGAGGAAAAACCAGGAAGTCAACCAGATGCAACCCCTTCTGTCTGGGAGTAAACCTCCGGCCTCCAGAGGCAGCACGAATGTCACCCGAGTCCCCCAGGAGGCGAAGCAGCCACGGACGACAGCTCCGCAGCACGGTCCGCACCGCTTCTCCCTCGGGGCTTTCTGGCCCCCTGGGCGCTACGACCTCCCTCACATGCCAGGTGTCCCCCCAGGGCTTGCCAGTGGGAGGGCTGTTCGAAATCGAGACATGCGTCAGCACCCTGAGACTGCGGGACGCCATTTCGCTGCATCCAGGCAGACCCCGAGAGGGACACAAGAAGTCCGGCGCTGATACTGTTCCCCCACGCCCCCGGCCCCCGCAAGACACCGTATCCCCGGATTATGCAAAGTGCTCCGAGAGAAATTCCATCCAGTGCGGGCCCAGGTTCCTCTTCCCCAAAATGATGGCAGCTTCTAACAAGCCACCGAATTCGGGGAGCTTCCAGGCTGACAATTTACACCCACAGGGACAACTGTCACCGCCGGCTGTGAGGTGACAGCGCTCCAAGTCTGGAGCCCCACACTGCTGTTCACGAGCTGGGCGGCCCTTGGCCATTCACTTAACGAAATCATTTCCCCCAATACTCCTTTTATCTCTTCAAGTTACTGCCGACAACGCATAAGCTCACGCGTGCGTGCGCACACATGTGAATGCACACGCACAAGCTCCAGGCTATAACATGGGCAAAAGTCACCACCCGGCAGGAATGGTGGCAGGTGTAGCTCTTGGAACAAAGCGGGAGAATGTTCACCCCTTTCCCCGTCCTGGGCAGGAGGTTCCCGGGGGGACCTGCCCTGCAGGCCTGGGTTCCAGGAAGCGGGGCCTCACCTCGGAGTCCGAGTCGGAGGAGCTGGAGCTGGAGGAGCTGGAGGAGTCGCTGGAGCTGTCGGAGGCGATCCCCGTGGACTCCTGCAGGTCGACGGAGTCAGCCAGCACCGCCAACTCGGGGTGCTCTTGCTTCAAGATCCTGGGAGACAAGAAACATCGTTCCCAGTGCTGGGAGCGGCAGCGACACCGCGCGCAGTAACCCGGACTCAAAGCTGAGGCCTGTCTCTCTCGGAGGCACCTGCGAAGGGCGGGCGCCTTGGCTCAGAACGGGCGCTGGGCCGTGGTGAGGCCGCGCGGATCCGCAGGCTGGGAACAGAAACCCTAAAGTGCTGCCCAGGCTTTTCTGAAAGGCGGACTAGCTGCACGCGAGTTACTGTGACCTTCGCACGCCAACGAGCCAGCCGTGCTGCCGACGTGAGGCCGGGTTGCCCCAAGTTAGCCACTGATTTTTTTCCACCTGGGAGAAAGTGTCTCTCTTCCATTTTTTCCTGAACCATTCCTAGCTAACTTCCTTCAAACCCTTCCTTTCCACGACACAGCACTGAGCGACCGCAGTCGGGCTTGGTTACATTCCGTTTGTAAGAGGAGCAACAATTAGGTTTGCGAGAAAGAAGACGAGGCAAGCCACAGAGAGGGTCCCCCTCACTCGAAGATAAAACTGGACCAGACTTTCGGAGGAAGCAGCCCTCCCCACAGGGGCCTCATCTCGGCATCCACTCTAAGCTGGGACAAGAGACCAGCTGCGTGGTCAGGCCTTTAAGATGACCAAATCCCAGCACACAGAGGCCGACGGAATGGAGTCAGTGGGCCTTAGGTGCCTGAGAGTCCGGGGAGAACGAAGCCACCACCCTTGCTGGCCCTCTCAGCAGGGAGGCTGAGCACTGACCAAGCCAGGATCCCTCTCTTACCCCGAGAGCTGGTCCCTCCAGGTCAGGGTTGGGACACAGTGGCACGGGGTGGCTGGGGGTGGCTTGCACTGCCGCTGCCCGTGCTGTATCTGTTCTGTGGATAAACAGAGGAGCTAAGTCTCCAGGGCAGTCACCTCACTCACAAGAACTGAAGGTATTAAGTTTAAAGGGGAATAATGCTTCTCAGTAAGAAAAAGAAAGAACCAAAATACAACCCAAACAAAATGGCTTCCATTGCTACGGCTGGCTTTGGCGGGGGAGGGCGGGGGGGGGGGGACCAAAAAAACAGAAAATAAAACAAAACAAAAAACAGAAAACAAGAACCAATCCCAATTATGGCCATGTTTTGACTGACTGATCAAACATGCAGAGTCTTACCCTGTCACCTGGAGGCTGGCAAGCATCCTGAGAACTAGCCCTGACCTTGGACCCCCTCTCCTCTGCCCCAGCTCTCCCAGGCCTAAGATCAGCACACGTCATTGCAGCAGTGAACTCTTTTCCATTTCACCTCTGGGGTATGAATTGGAACAAAGTGAAAATAAGGAAAAAAAAAAAAAGGCTCTCACCTATACCATTTCCTCGATAACTTTGGTCTCCCTCTTACCGTCTTGTGCCATACAACAGGGAAGTTGGTGCTGCTGGCAAAATTCTGCGTGATGGCAATGGTGGTGTCAAGGTTAAGGACAACGTGCCACCAGCCTCCTGAAACCCAACAAAGAAACAGTTAAACAGGGTTTGCTTCTGTGCACGATCACAAACATAAGCTTGGTGAACAGAGAGTTTCTATCTACCGATCTACAGACGAGACAGGTAGAGACTCAGAGACAGCAGATCCCGACTGGTCAATGCGTCCCCTGATTCAGAAATCACAACCTATTTGTGGAAGGTTCTACTGGAGCACAGCCCATGCCTGTTCATTTCCAGATTGCCTGTGGCTGCCTTCCTGCTCCATAGGCAGAGCTGAGCTGCCGGGATAGACCCAGTCTGGCCCACAGCACGTAAAATATTTATTCTCTGCCTTTTACAGGAAAAGTGTGTTGACCCCTGTGAGTCCAAACCTGGGATTGAAACTGGAAAGGCAGCAAGTTTTTCAGCTCCTCGGAGGAGAACACCTACCGCCAGCATTAAACACCCTCGCTTTCAACGCTTAAGTCTGAAGTGAGCCAATGTTACGCTGTATTAAAAACCCAATTTACAGAACGAGTCAGTTTATCCACAGACACACAAGATTACTACAACGCAAAAAAGGTGAGCAGAATCTTTACATACAAAGAATTTATCAACACGCATTATGTATGTAGGTTATAAGAGATGTGGACAGCAGCCCATCACTGTCCAAGCTGGGCAGCAGTCAGTTCATTTACAGTCGACAAGCAGACGGGTTTCTCTGACTCCTAGATACACTTGTGCTCGAAAATGACAAATAACTGAAATCAAAGAATGTACTTCCCCTTAGTTCGTCTATACCTGGTACAAAGACAGTCTCTCCCGGTTTTTGTAAGATTTCCAGGGGTTTGAATTCAGGTGGCCAGGTGGGAAGCTGTGTCCGGGGATGAATGATACTAAACCAAGTAATAGCTTCATCTTGCTGGTTCCCTCCTTCTTCACGGGTCACCTTGATGAGTTCCCTGGGCGTGCTGGTAGGAAACAGGCACCAGCGCTTGTGGCCCTGCACTAAGGCATTCCAGGCACTGGTTCCCAGAGGGTCGATGTGAATTCCAGTTCCAGAGCGCGGTGGCCCCATCACAAACCATCTAATGGAATGGAAACGTCCGAGATACGAAAGGTGATTCAACTGTACACACACATACTACCAAAGAGCGAGTTTCTAGTCTTATACTCTTTATTTCAGAGACTACATAAACCCTGCTACACAAAAACGCTAAATGAATCATGCCTGGAATGCTCTGTAACAGAAAGGAAACAAACAAACAAAGACAGACTGATGTGGCTTACTACTACTGAGCTTTAACTATTAAAATTTCCTCTACAAACCAGTGGCTTAACTGTGGTAGCGTGTCTGAGTCACCTGGGGCGCCTTCAGAAATCCTGATGCCCAGGTGGCCATCCAGACCAGTGAAACCAGTCTGTGGCTGTAGGATCTGGGCAGACAGCAATAACTCACTAAGTAAGTTCCATGTGCAGCCAAAGAGAACCACTCACTGTTATGGAAAAAGGTTAGCCGACCGAGCTCAGGTGACACATACTGCCCTGCGTGAGACTGTAAGGGCTTCACCGCGAGGTACTTTACCTGTAAGGGGGCCTGCGTTTCTCCCCAGCATACTGGAAGAGGTCATCGGTGAAGAACTTGGGCACCTTGTAATCTTCCAGAAGTTTCCTTCTTTTGGGGTGTTCACCATAGCTGCTGTCAAAGATGTAGAGGGGGCTGTCATCCCGAGTGCTCTCCATGTACTCGATGTAGTACTTCATCTTCATCTTCACCGAGTAGCCGTCATTATCTTCACCGCACTTGAACTTCTGGTTCCGGTACTTCCTTTTCAGGCGCTCCAGGGTCCACTTCTCCTGCGCGGACCAACCCTCTTGGGCATTCAGCAGAACCACGGGCTTGTACGGTCTTTCGTATCGCTCCACGAATTCTTCCACCGACAGCTGTAATGCATCTGCCCTTTCCACGTTATCCTGAAGGAACCAGAAAAAACCTATCCAGTTAAAAAAAAAAGGTCCACCGGCAGCAAAGGGCGTCCCCCAGGACCAATTAGCAACGACATACCTAAGGAGCCAGATTCTTTTTCTGGCTTATTTTGGGGGGGGGGGGGAGGAGGGACAAGGACCTGCGTGTGCACTGACACGTCGCACCCAGCGCCGCCCCACCACGGGAAGGGGGCTTCGCATCTCCCACTCGTGGGCCTCCACAGTCGAGTCCCCGGGGCCCCACCGCCCAAAGGGGTCAAGTCCTTCCTGTGGGGATCGCCGAAGGCGCCAGCCTCCAGGTGGCCCAGCAGGCAGGCGGCGGCGGCGGCGTGGGAGGAAGGAGGCCCGCCCTGGAACCCGGCCCCGATGACCCCGACCTCCGCGGGGTGCGGATGAGCCCATCGGAACTCGGGGGTGCCGCGCTGGACGCCGGGGGAGTCGCGCAGCCGCCCGGAGGTGCCCGTGCCCGGCCTCGGCCCGCGACCCCGGCCCACTCACCGCCACGGCCGCCGGGTTCAGCGAGAAGCTTTCGTAGTAGTTGTGACGGGTCCAGTCCAGCGAGTCCTTGAGCTCCGGCCGCGCACTACGCTTGGCCTCGCGGATCCGCTTCTTGCTCTTGTGGTTCATCCTCCGGGGGTCACCAGCTGCTCCCGCGACGACCTCGGCGCGCCTCGCTTCCTGCTTCCAACGCACCCCTCCCCTGCCCGGACAGCGGCTGCGGCGGCGGCACCCAAACGCCCTTCGCCCTGGCCCGGCGCCTTTAAAGTCGCCTTCCAGAAAATTCACTCCCCAACCACCTCCCGGGCCTCGGGTTGGGCACGCGGCTGCCGTCTTCCCCGCCCCCCGGCCTCTCGCGGTGAGCCATTGGCTCGGGCACCTCCGGGGTCCGCCCTCACGCTCGCCGGCTCTCCGCCATGTTGGGAAGGTCGCGCCGATCGAGGAGCCGCCTCGTTGCGGCCCCGCCCCTCCTGCGCCCGCTTCCGGTGTGCGCGTCACTTCCGGGCGTGGGTCGCTTACCCGGCGGCCCATTTCCGGCGTGCGAGTCGGCGAGGCCACCTGTTTTCCGTGTCTCTTTTGCCTGGCGCCCGGTGTCTTCTCACCTCGCGGCCACGTCGTCGCCCGCTGGAGCGGTGCCTTCCCCGCCTTTGCAGTCGAGTTGCGGCGACCCAGCAGGGCAGCGTGGCGCCCGTGAGGCGGCCCCGTCGGCCAAGGGTTTCCCGCGCGCGGGCAGCCTGGCAGCCCGGCTCTCTTCGCCGTTCCCGGCCCGTCGGGGGACCCCCGACTCCCCCCTGGACAAGCGTGGCCTCCGAGGGCATGATGTCCGGACCCAGCGCTTTCGATTCTCGGAGGAGCCGGGCCTGGGGGCCGAGGGGGCCGTGCTGGAGGTCAGCGTCCCGCAGGTGCGTGCGTCGGCACCCGTCGGGAGGCGCCTCCGGTCCTTTGCGGAGACGCCGGGGCAGGAGACGCTCCCAGCCGGCCTGGAGGTGCTGGGAGGGGTGGAGCGAGGTTTGGCGGCTACCCTGCCTTAGGATGGACCTCAGGGCGGGAAGGTTTGGGGCCTGAAGCTCTTGGCAGTCTTTAAGGAAGAAACTTGGGGACCCTGCCACGAGAAGGGCCTTCCACATCGAATATTTCCTGCCGGAAAGGTGGCATTTTTAACACCCAAGTATTTTCTTTGATCTTGTTGAAGGGCTTCTTAATTCAGCTTTATCCAAGACGGGGGATTCCACCCTCACTTTCCAAATAAAGTTTCTTGGGTTGGCACTCACTTGTTCTTTTCAGCTCACGACTGTCCCCAAACCCTCAGTAATAGGAGCAGTAATACATTATGCGTCCGGTTTTGCAAAGCACGTGGACGTTGCAGTGTTAAGATTTTAGCAGCATTCTGTGAGGAGGGTATTAGCAAAAACAATTTGAAGATGAAAACCCGCCCAAGAGGAGGTAAAGTCTCGAGTGAAACCCATTTCTGATAGTTTTTAAATGCCTTCGTGTTGAATACCCACTGGGATTTCTTCCCAAGTTCAGGAGCTGACTCCACGTGAGAATAAAGACCGCTTTACACCCAAATCTGCAAACTCACTGCTGTGGTCAGAAATCCTTTACTGTATCCTGCGTCAGCTCTTCCAGGGCAGGCATTTTATTCACGCTGCTTCCCTACACTTAGAACCAGTGGCAAGGCACTGATATTTTTCTCGAGTGAATTCACCTTTGATACTTACACGGCTTCAGCCCCCTTCCCAACCAGTCCACTAGCAGCACCCTCTGCTCTAGAAAACAGAAAGATACTCAGTTTTGCAGTTTAATAACTGCTCGCTTTGCTTATTTTGTGCCTGGCACTGTACTAAGCAGTTTGCATGGAGTCTCACAAGTCACGGTATGAAAGAGTGTTTTGCAGGTGAGGAAACTGCAGCACAGACAGGTTAAGTAATGGGTGAAGTCATACGACTAGTAGTTACACATCTGGCTTTTGAACTCAGGCAGGCTCATTCCAAAGGTGTGAGCCGTTATTTTGCGTCCCTAAATACTGTGCTGTCTCAGAATTCTGTATCTTTCCAAAGGCTGTGTAAGCTGCCTGCCTTCCCAACTCCAGGATTGAGCTCCTCTCAAACTTCTGGAATGTCTTTCTGGCCTCATTGTTTTCCATTAGCATACCAGATTATGCCTGTGATTGTAACCCTCTGAAACTTTTTTTTTTTAAGATTTTATTTATTTCACAGACAGATCACAAGTAGGCAGAGAGGCAGGCTCCCCGCTGAGCAGAGAGCCCGACTGGGGGCTTGATCCCAGGACCCTGAGATCATGACCTGAGCCGAAGGCAGAGGCTTTAACCCACTGAGCCACCCAGGCACCCCCCTCTGATATATTAACTGTACTTAAAATAAAAGCTAATCTTCCCGTGGCCTACAAGACCCCCCAGTTCTGATCCATGCCATCCCACTGACCTCAGTACTACCACAACCCTGCCTCCCAGCCCCCATGCCCCTGCCGTCAGTGCTGTCTGTACTCCAGCCAGAGACTTTTTAGTTCCTGCTTCAGGACCCTTGCCAGACTCATTCTATCTAGGACAGCCACCTGTGGTCGCTGTGTCCACCCCTCGCTGCCCCCACTACTTTCTCACTAGGTTTTGTTGTTAACATTATCACCAGCTAAAAATGTATGTGCTTACTAGTGGCTTATCTTTTCCCATAGGGTATGTATGTGTCTATGTATGTATTCCGTGATAACCTAGTTACGTCCTTAGCCTGCTAAGCAACGCAGTCCCTGGATAAATGCTTATTGAGTGAATGAGTGTATGAAGAGTGCTTATCACACGGTATTGCAATTTTATAAACCCCATGGGATGTGAACTGGACAGCAGGGAATTGTCATTTGTGTGATAGATGCCGGGTGTCGGGCACTCTGATTGCTGTGAAAATAAATATTACAACTGTCAGCAGATGAGTTATTTTTGGCATACAAAAAATTCTTTTCAGGTGCTGCATCTCGAATATGGAATGTACGTTTGGCCCTGTGCGGTGGTCTTGGCTCAGTACCTATGGTTTCACAGAAGATCTCTGCCAGGCAAGGCTGTCCTAGAGGTACAAGTGCTCTTGAGCCTTCGAAAATGCTGTGTTCAGATTTGTCTATGTGCTTGTTACTGACTTGTTAAAGATTTTTAAATCAAGTGATTTTTTTTTTTTAAGATTTTATTTATTTATTTGACAGGCAGAGACCACAGGTAGGCAGAGAGGCAGGCAGAGAAAGGAGGAAGCAGGCTCCCTGCTGAGCAGAGAGCCCGATGCGGGACCCGATCCCAGGACCCTGAGATCATGACCTGAGCCAAAGGCAGCGACTCAACCCACTGAGCCACCCAGGCGCCCCAAGTGATTTGCCAGCTTATAAGTCATGTGAGCTAGGAATGCTTTTTGTTTTGTTTTTAAAAACCATGTGCACTAGAGACCACAGGAGTCCCACGGAGACGAAAATGTCATTTGGCCCTTTAAATTATGCTGACCTTTATTCTAAGTGAAGCCCTTTGACTAATTCCACACAATCTTGGCACAGAAGCAATCATTAAGACTATCTTTTCAGGGTGTCCCAACAGAGTCCTCTGGGGTCTACTGTGACACATGCGTTTTTCTCATACACTCGTCCTTTCCTAAACTCTTTCTCATCACTCCACCTGACTTAAGACTGCTAAAGGCTTGGAGAAAAACTTGTGTTAAGTTTGCGTAAATGGTACAAGGCTTAAATCTCAAGGCTGAGGACAAACCCAAAACTTAGTAACCTCTTAACTTTTGCAAAACCATGTGAGGGGTGTGAGAGTACTTAGCATACTTCTGATCCTGAACAGTGGCAATTTGAAAACATTCAGGAAAGACTGAGAATCTCCAAGCTCAGGCTCAGAACTGGAAATTACATTTTATTTTATTTTATCTTTTTAATTTTTAAAGTATTTATTTATTTATTTGACAGAGAGATCACAAGTAGGCAGAGAGGCAGGCAGAGAGAGAGAGGAAGGCAAGCAGGCTCCCCGCCAAGCAGAGAGCCCGATGCGGGACTCGATCCCAGGATCCCAAGATCACGACCCGAGCCGAAGGCAGTGGCTTAACCCACTGAGCCACCCAGGAACCCCGGAAATTACATTTTAAATAGGGAGAATACTTATAAAGGCATTCCTTGGTCATTCCTTACTTAGCACACTAAAGACCTTGTCACTATGAAGGCCCAACTGGAAAGTCCCTTCTGCAGAAAGTCATGTTGCAGACCTGTCTGGTTATAGCCACATAAAAGCACTAAAAATTGGTAGTAACAACCATAATGGCCAGGTGTGCATGGAAGTCACCCATCAGGCTTCTAGAGACCCAATGTTCTGTATAATTAAGTTCCTTTATAGACTAGAAGAGAACTGAAAATGACAGTGTCCCAAACTGCCTAGGGCACATTGAGCAATGGAGCTGCCAGGTACCATGAAGGTTGGAAGTCATAGTCAGTTGCAGAATGCAGGGCCCTGTATGGGACTTAACCTTCCCACCCTGGAAGAGGAATCTCAAGTATTTTCTACAAATTGAAAAGCTTAAAGCTTCATATGGGAACGCAATGTAGTTGCAGCACCTTTTGTAGATAGGACAAGCTAATCAAGTCTGTACTTATGGAAACTACGCCCCCAAATTCCCTGCAATGGTTAAGCAGAATTTGGAATGCTATTTTTTAAATGTATTAGATTGGAGCTGGAGTGAGCCTTCCAGGAATTATGGCTGCAAAATGTGGTGCTGAAGTAATCTTGTCGGACAGTTCAGAGCTGCCTCACTGTCTAGAAATCTGCAGGCAAAGCTGTGAAATGAATGACCTGCTACAGGTACGCGTCATAGGACTGACATGGGGCCATGTGTCTCAGGATCTTCTGGCTCTACCATCACAAGATATTATACTTGCATCTGATGTGTTCTTTGAACCAGAAGGTAAACCTTTTTTGGTCTTCAGTAGTAAATTTGACTGGAGAGATGACCTAAGTTTAAGTCCATTTAAGTAGTCTTTTCTTCCCAGACTTTGAAGACATCTTAACTACAGTCTACTTTTTGATGCAAAAAAACCCCGAAGTCCAATTGTGGTCCACTTACCAGGTCAGAAGGTAAGCCTGAATAATCCTGGTTCACTGTCAATTTTTTTGAAACTTAAATCCTTACTCATGCAGTATTTACTGAAAGGACAAAATGAAAATGTATCTGAAGCAAAACAGGAAAACGTGATTTAAAAAAACAATTTATTTTTTTTTTAGTGCTGACTGGTCACTTGAAGCTTTGCTCTACAAGTGGGATATGAAATGTGTCCACATTCCTCTGGAGTCTTTTGATGCAGACAAGGAAGATATAGCAGAATCTGCCCTCCCAGGAAGACATACTGTTGAAATGCTGGTCATCTCCTTTGCAAAGGACAGTCTCTGAATTACACCTACATAACAGGCTGTTTTCAGACAATGTCAATACTAATTAGCAACCTGCCATGCCAACTAAGACCACTTTAGCTTCTTGGGAGTACAAGCATTGAATTTGACGATGGTCAGATCTGTTGGCCTTTAAGATTGTGATGGGTCACCTAGACAATACTCACAGGTTACAAAGCCATGAAAACAAAAATTAACACACCTGTTGTTTTTTTTAAAGGGGGGGGGGCTTGGATTGTTCTTTGGGGGGGAAATCATCAAAAACGGCATAAATTAGGCAGAGAGAAGGGGGTACCCACAACCTCAAGAGACTGCTACCTTAGAGCATTGATTTTAGGGGTTATGGGTGCTGAAATGGCATTTCCACTTTAACTTAGGAAAAAAAGTCAACACTACACATATCACTTTCATACTGTACAGTCAGTAACAATTCACAAGGTAATTGCACAGGTCTTTCAAATAAAGGGGAGGGAAAAAACACCAAGACATATTCTGAGAAAAGCTAACACCAAGGAAACGTTTTAATTAAACTACAGAAACAATGGTTATAGTACAGAATTTTCATGAGCAAAAAGATACACCATGTTATAAGTACTTACAAAGTTACAAACCATTTTTGCTTCCTTAACATTTTCCATATTTTAAGTTCATACATGAAGATGATCAGATATACCATTTTGGGAGAAGGGGGGAAAAAAGGTGTATTTATCATCAGCTAGATGTGCTCACTGTATGCTCCGTTATTTATATGCAAGGCCCGGGTGACTGGAAGTGCAGTTGTCAGGCATTTTAATAAACTGGACAGCCATTTGTTTCTGCACGACAAGGCATCTTTACACAGGAGCAATCAGGAGAAAACAGGAAACAGCCAAGCACTCTGCACTGCAACACGCCACCTTAACAGCTAACCAGCATTACTCAACTGCTACACAACTGCGCCTAGTGCACAAAAATACACAAGAGAAGAGATTAGAATTGTGTTTGGTAAACAATCCTTTCAAAAAATCAAGTCTTTTCACCTGAAAAGTCTTTATACAAATTTGGGTTCAGATTACCATTTAGATCTGAAGGTAAATAACATATACAAACAAATTTACACCGACTTTTGTAGGTTTTTAATTTTAAGGAATGAAGGCAATGTTGAGTCAATCTCTTGACAGCTTTAGGCTGTGTGTAATGGCTGCACACGTTTCCTTAAAAGTCAGGAGGCCACAAATTAGGTTACCAATCTGTTTAATTTCAAACAAAAAAAGTCAGCACTATATAAACAAAAGGAAAATTTACCTCAAATATCCAAGCCAATAATGAAATCTGAAGTCGTTCACCTCACTAAATTACAAGAAATTTGAATAACAGCAACAAAATGGCACATAAAATGAAGTTTGCCACCTGAGGCAAAGCTTAAAACAAGTAAAAAGTTAGACAAAATGTTACAAAATAACCTTTTCAATAGCCAGTTGCTTGTTCCAAGTGACTCTTCGATGGACTGAGTATGTGGTCCTTTGCCCCCAGGTCTTCTGTTACGTTGCTTGCTGACCCATCTAGGTTCGAAAAGAAAAAAGTTCAGTTTACCTTCCATTACAATGAAGCTACCGAAAGTGCACATGGTTTCAGTTTCAGGCATGTACTTACTAAGGCTCTGGTGAAACAAGTAGGTTACGGAAAGGTTCCACCCAGCCATTATCAGTTTTTTAAAGGCCCAATTAGGAAATTTTCACAAAGGCTACCATCCGCTTTTACAAATTTGTGTTTATGTAATCTTGGCCAAATAACCAAGGTGAAAAATGATATAAGGGAGGGAAAAAAGAAAAAGGAAAAAGGGGGGAGAAAAAAAAGGGGGAAAAAAAAAAAAGGACGGTATCCAAAGAAAAACTTGAAATCAGAAAATCAGTCTATTTTAAGATAAATTTTTAGTCTTTAAATGAAACATTTGGCAATTGAGAATAAAGCTTTAATATCTGAGCTACTTAGGGCCCTTTCCTTTTAAAAAATAGGACCAAACAATTCGAGAGTTAAAGACACACTATCCTTTCCCCACCCAGTGCGATACCTGTAAACTTTTTGGGGGTTCCAAAAGTTCATTGCTTCTTTTCGCAATTCGTTTGCCACATCCATTAGAATATGAAGTCCCAGTCAGTACAACAATAGTTGAACTGATCCTTCTCTCTAAGAGGATAGTGCATCTTTAACATTTAAAGACAAACCTGCTCCAATACACGCCCACAGAAACTGGTCCCTGGAGGATCAGCCAAATCAGTTAAAATCTGCAATACTGGCCAATATTCTTTTATCAAACAGGAGACCGCAGCTTTAAAGGGGAAAATGCAGACGTTGGATAAAAACAGCAAGAAATAGTCATTTTCATTAATAGGTCTCAAACAGTTTATGAAACAGCCATTATTATCTAAGCTTTCCGCACATCCTCTCTGCAGACCCCTCTCTTCAGCATCTCTCCCAAAGCCGCTCCCCGACAGCGGGAGCCGCACTTACACTAACACGGATCGCCACAAGCTCCTACACACCCCAGCTCTGAGTTCGGGCCGTGCGCCTCGGATCCCCCCGACATTACCATTCGCTTAAGAGGACACCGCTCCTTCCTCCTCGGGAGACTTGGGGGGGCTCTTGGAGCGCGACCTGGACTTGGACTCCCTCTTGGACACGGGCGGCGGACTCCGGGACCGGGAGCGGGACCGGGAGCGCGAGCGAGACCTGGACACCGACGAGGACTTGGACTTGGACCTTCGCGCCGACCTGGACTTGGACGTGGATCGCGACCTCGAGCGAGTGCGGGAGCGAGACTTGGAGCGGCTGTAGCGGGAGCGACTGCGGGACCTGGAGCGGCTCCGACTCCGGGAGCGGCTGCGGCGGCGCCGCCGAGGGCTGCGGGCGGACGGGCCGGGCGTCAGGGCGGCCATCGGGGCTCGAGGGCCGCGCCCCGCCCGCGTGCTGCGCCCGCCCCGCCGCCATTACCGCGCCGCCCGCCGCCCGGGCGCCATTTCCCCCGCCGCCCGCCGCGGCCCGGAGCCCGCCCGCCGCC
Organism: Mustela nivalis; assembly: GCF_964662115.1. NCBI lineage: Eukaryota > Metazoa > Chordata > Mammalia > Carnivora > Mustelidae > Mustela > Mustela nivalis. The sequence goes on from NC_139036.1 coordinate 57,820,669, forward strand.
GCCACGTGTCCACGCGGACTTTTGTGCCCCCCCCGCCCGCGCCCCCGCGGCCCCCGGCCCGCTCACCTGCGGCTCCGGCGTCCGTAGCCGCCGCCCCCGTACCGGCGGGGCGGCGGGCCCCGCCGGCTGTGGTGCGAGTCCGGGGGTCGGCCGTAGCGCGCCATCTGCACCCGCAGCTCGCGGCCGTCCAGCACCGCCCCGTCCATGGCGTCCATGGCGTCCTCGGCGTCGCGCTTGTCGTGGAAGCGGACGAAGGCGAAGCCGCGGGACTCCTTGGTGTAGCGGTCCCGCGGGATGTACACATCGCCGACGCGCCCGTACTTCTCGAACACGCGCCTCAGGGTGTCGGGCGAGGTGCGGTAGGTCAGGTTGTCCACCTTGAGGGAGGTCATGCCCTCCACATCGGGAGGCGGGCGACCGTAACTCATGGCCCTGGAGAGCCGGCCGGGGGCCGCGACTGCGCGCCGAAAACTAACGCCCTGGGCGGGCCCGCGCGCTCGGCTGAGGCGGCGGTTTCCTCACACTCGCCCGGCTCGACGCCGCGCCGCGCCTCCGGCAGTTGGCTTCCGCGTGGAAACGCTGGGCGAGGCCGGACGGGGTTGGGGGGAAACGCGAGAAAGCAGCCGGCCCCACCAAAGAAACAACTGGGCGGGCAGGCGGCCCTAGCGCCCGTTTATATCCCTCCTCACAAAATGGCGCCCGCGCCACCCGGAAATGAATCCCCTGATTGGCTCGCCCCTCCCCGCCCCGCAACGCCGCGGCCACGCGCCCCACCCCTGCCCGACGCGCCTGCGCAGAGTCCGGCGGGCGGGCCGAAAAGCGCGGAGTCACTGTTGCTGGGAGGGGGGAGCGGAATTTTCGGGCAGTTGGAAAGCCCGCGAAAAGCTCTTTCCGGCTGCGAGGCCGTACGGGCGTTCTCCCGCAAGAGGAACAGGAAGCGCTCCCCTTCCAGGCCACGCCTTCTTTTCATGCCACTATCCGAGCCCCACGCAGCTTTTCCGCTCGGACCTCAGCAGGAGGTTCCCGCTTCTATCAGAGGGAGTACTTCTCCTCCTCCTCCCGTTTGCCCCGCGGTCTCCGGCCTTCTCAGGCCCCGCTACCACGTCTCCGGGTTCCCTCCGGCAGTTCCCGATTTCTCGGCGGGGTTCCGCTTTGAAGCTCCTCCTTGGTGGGGGTGGGGGGCGCGGGTTCGACGCCCCTCCCCTCACGGCGCGCCTGCGCGTCTCGGGCTGTACAGGACTACATTTCCCAGCCGGCCGAGCGGCCGGCCGCGGCTGCGGTCAGGTGACCGGGTCGCCTGACCCGCGGTGAGTCAGGGCCGGGCGGGCGGGGCCGCGCCGGCCGCTGCACCTCGGTCTCGGCCCCTGATCCCCCTCGCGGGCCCCCCAACGTGAGCCACGACATTATTGGCGCCTCTCCGGGGGTCGGGCCCTTCCCTGCTCGGATCGGCTCCTAGGAATGTCCTGACTGCCCGCGGGGAGGACCTCACTCTGACCCGCGATTCTGATCCAAGACCTGGAAGTTGACAGCTTGGCAGCCTGCCCCGGGATCGGCCTCCTCTTCTCACCGTCTCGCTTCCTTCCCCAGGATTGTCAGTGGGTTCGCCCCGAGGAGAGCTGACCGCCCTGGGCCGCTGCGGGCCCCCGGCCGAGTTGAGCCACAATGTCCCCGGAATCTAAAAAGCTCTTCAACATCATAATTTTAGGAGTTGCCTTTATGTTTATGTTCACCGCCTTTCAAACTTGCGGAAACGTGGCGGTGAGTCGGGATCTGTTCTCCCTCCTTGGCCGTGCCTCTCCTAACGCGTTCCGAAAATGACAATAAACGGGAATCGTGCCGAACAGCGCGCTTAAGCCGCGCCTTCTGTCTCCCCACCTGCCCTTCCTCGTTTTTTATGCCTCAGGTCAATTTCGTGTGTCGGACGGGTCTTGCTAATATTGGACCGGGATGGGGAGTTCAACCGTGCGGCTTATTCCTCTGGTTGACCTGGGGGGTGACGTGTTATTATTTCTTGTCTGCATTAAGGGCTCCATTAGTCCTGGGAGAATTGAGGAGAAAAGAACCCCCAGGCATAGCGACAGCTGATCTTTTCCCCTTCCCTGTCGTCCGTCTTCTTGTCTCCTAGTTGACTTTCAACAAGAAGTACTGAGTATCTTTTGAGTTTTTGCCGGGGGCTTCATTTTCAGTTTTTGGAGACAAACTTCGGTGGGGATGGGGAGGGAGACTGCAAAATGTTTTCATTGATTAGCTTTATCTTTCCCGCAGCAAACTGTCATCAGGAGCTTAAATAGCACAGACTTTCACGGCAGTGGCTATACCAGGTATGGTACCCTGTGACTTTCCTTCCTGTATTACAGTAGTTAACCGAAATCTTATCAGAATCTCTGGCCATGATACCGTGATTGAATTCGTAGTGGTTGCTTTTTCTCTGTGTCTGGTCTGTTTGGCAGAACATAATAAACATGGCGAGTTTAGGTGTCATGTGGAATTAAATACTGGGTTTGAAATCCTGGTTTCATGGTTTAACACTGCGTTACGTTAGGTAGGTTACTTCTGCGAGCTGTTTCCTCGCTCAGAAAATGGGTGTGAAGCTCTTGGCACAGCGCCTGGCATTTAATAAACACTCAAGTGTTGTCATAAGTACATTTTCTCAATCCTAAACAGAGGATGTTTTATAGGATTCTTGAATCAGCCTTCCTGTCTTTGTAATTTTGTGATGAACGTGCTGTCATCGGGAGCTTTTAGATTTTTGTTAAGGTGTTTAGTCCCACTTTTACAGACAGATAATAAAGTGAAAAGACCTTCATGAGTCACTAGTACATTGTGATTGAAGCTGGGAGTGTAATGCACACATGGATATAAACACTTGAATAGAAGCACATATGGGTTCTTAATTTCTTTGCAATTAACCATTAGATGCTGACCAATACCCTCCCCCAACTCATCTTATTTGGTTATTCCCTATGCTAAACCTGATCTTACATATGACGTTTCAGAATAAAGGGGTGCTAATGTCCATTTTTTAAGCAATTAACAATACTACAGTTTTTATTTTGTCTTCCAATTCCAGCAAACCTTTACTGTTTGAAAGGATCATAAAAGAGAATAATTTACTTTGGGTTTGTGGATAGTGTCTGGAGAATGAATTGAGGACCCTCAAAATGGTTTTATCACACTGCTACAAGACATGTGTTCTAGGGCTGGGTCTGTAGTAGCTGAATAATGTTCAAGTGAGATGATTAGATTGAGTTAAATCAGTTCTGGTTTAAGCGAGTGATAACTCTGTGCCTGCTGTTTATAACTAGGAAATTTCACACAGTTGCCAGGAGTTGTAAACTAAGTTTGTAGAGCAGACTGGTTGACTTGTAGAGCAGACTGGTTGACTTGTAGAGCAGACCGGTTGACTTGTAGAGCAGACTGGTTGACTGGCCTCGGGGGCGAGACCACCAGGGATGAGATTCTGGCTTCACTCTTCCCCCAGCTGTCCAGCTGGACTTGTGGCAAGTACCTTAACCCCTCCGTGTTTCAGTTTTCTTTTCTGTAGAGTGAGGATAATAATAATACTTTATACAGCTGTCAGATTTAATAAAGAAAACATCCATAAAATACTTGGTTTGATGTCTGTTGCGGGTTACATGTTAGCTGGTTTTATGCATTACCATTCCATTAAAAGCATATTGTCCAAGGCAGGCTGAGTCCAAGGGAAATTTGATGAGACTTCAAGATTCTGTGTACGTGAAAACCTCACTGTAGGATTCAGCTTAATGACAGACTTATCGTTAAGTTCAACTAGAGAAATGAAGGTTTATGACAGAAAAATCTATAGACTCTAAGCAGATTTGGAAAAACACACTTTGGAGACAGTGACTCAAGGGTTTTGTTTTTCCCTTTTATGTGTTGTGTGTACAGCATGGCAATTATTTATGGCGTGTTCTCCGCTTCAAATTTGATTACACCATCAGTGGTTGCCATTATAGGACCTCAGCTCTCTATGTTTGCAAGTGGTTTATTTTACAGGTGAGTAGTGTGATTTTCTTTCATTTAATCCAAACTCCCTCAGCACCTTTCAAGCACGTAGTAAACTTTTCACAAGAAATTGCTGACTTGGGGGCGCGTGGCTGGTTCAGTCAGAAAGGCATGTGACACTCGATTTCCGAGTTGTAGGTTCACGCCGCACTTTGGGTGCAGAGATTACTTTAAAAAAAAAATTTGCCTACTTGGATTGAATAGTTGACAGGCAGTATTTTAGGGATTTGTTCTCTTCTTGATGCCCAGAGATGCCATGTTGTTTCAGTGTGATGGCATGTGTGCCCACTTCCTTTCATTTTACTTTTCATAAAAATAGCATCCCCACATCTCTTTCTGTGGGATTTGGAAAGAACTTCCTGTGAAATACTCTTATTTTATATCACGTTGATTAGCAGGAATTCAACCTGAGATAACTAAGCTTTCCTTCTGGGTTGTAGAACTGCAGTCCCAGCACAAGCTGAGCTATTGGCAAAGACCGATTGCAAACCCTTATTCAGTGTCTGACCCAATTCGAAGCAATACATTAAGAAATGAGTAGGTCGCATCTGTCCCTTTTTTTTTTTTTCCAATACTGGAGAAGTCCTTTACAGGTTGACTTTTGTGGGTTTTTGTTTTTTTTTTTTTTTAAGATTTTTTATCTATTTATTTGCCAGAGAGAGAGATCATAAGCAGGCATAGAAGCAGGCAGAGAGAGAGAAGGGGAAGCAGGCTCCCCGCCAGGCAGAGAGCCCAATGCCGGGCTCGATCCCAGGACCCTGAGATCATGACCTGAGCCTAAGGCAGAGGCCTTAACCCACTGAGCCACCCAGGCGCCCCCAGGTTGACTTTTAAAACAAAAGAATCATCAGAACCGATTCCTAGAAGGCATAATTGGCATTCTCTATGCGGTATTGTTTGACCGTAATGCGTTGACCTGTTACATTTTAGCATGTACATTGCCGTTTTTATCCAGCCTCTCCCGTGGTCCTTCTACACAGCTTCTGTTTTCATTGGAATTGCAGCTGCCGGTAAGTATCTTGATGTTTATTTTCTCTGTCTTCTGGGATTTACTTAAGCGTATCGTGTGTTTTGTGGGGGAAGAAGCCAAGTGATCTCATTCCCTTGACAAACTTTTGGTTTGAATTTCAGTGCTTTGGACAGCACAAGGAAATTGCCTGACAATAAATTCAGATGAGCATACTATTGGGAGAAACAGTGGAATTTTCTGGGCACTCTTACAATCTAGGTAATAATCCTCCTGGAGCTCAGTCTTTCCTTTAATTCTGTTGTCACACCATCTTTTTAGATCTTTGTTGTGTTGAAAATTGCATCCTTCCATGTTCCAGGACCTGACTTCCTAGCTGCATATGATACGGAGTTAATGTTTTAGAGAATTGCATGAAAGGCATGCACCTGCCTCATCGGCAGTCACGATTAGTAAAGAGAAAATCATATTAACCGTAATGTATTTAGTATCTGCTATATTTCAGGCAGGGACCGTTGGCTTCCTTAGTAAATCTCAGTAATCCTCACCACCTAGGGAGACCAGAAGGTATTATCTGTGTGCTACAGATGAGAAAACGGGCTTAAAAAGTGAAGTAACTGATCTGATTTAAACCATCCTTATCTGGATTCCAAAGACCACATCCTTCCCACTGAGCAGCTTTTGATAACTATGAACAAATATATTAAAATTCAAAAATGAGGGGCACCTGGCTGGCTCAGTTGTGGGGGGGTGCATATGACTCTTGATCTCAGGGTCATGAGTTGGAGCCACACGTTGGGTGTAGAGATTACTTAAAAATAAATGAATTTTTAAAAATTTGAAAGTGAGACTATATCAGTGCTGAATGATCTAGCATGTTATATATTTCCTAAGTAAAAAAGCAAAAATGGTCATTCTTTCGTGGAATCTGTCCTGAGGCTTTACCCTCGTGGTTATTGCCCAAAATTGTGGTGTTGATAAGTCTTCATAAATACAGACGTTTAGTTGTAAGGGGGTGTGTATTAAGAAACCAAACTGTAAGTGAATGATCCCTTTTCTGGGAAAGTATGCTGAAGTGTCTGATTAGATGCAGGTAACTGAATCGTGGATTCCCGCCACCCCAACCCCCGCCATAGAGTCTTTAAAGTAGAGAACTGGAGAAGTAGCATAAGCTTGTTTCCAAGTAGTCATTTCCGGAGTCCCAATAAATCACATGTTTCCAAGAGAGTCGAGCCTTTGAAGGGCAGCTCTGATTCAGGTCAGGTAGAAGGAGACCGAATTCCATCTGGGTCAGTTAGTTTTTTAGAAGGAGTCAGGGCGGAGTTGATACTTGCAAATGATCCAGGGCAGGTAGATACTTTAAAAATTATATATGCTTTTTAAAAAATCTCTTTTTCTCTCTCTTTTTAACAAATAATGGAAAAACCGCTGTAAAAACTATAAATATGGAAATAAATTCTCAACATCCTGTCCTCCCTTTTCTTCCCCCAGCTTGTTCTTTGGAAACCTCTACATATATTTTGCTTGGCAAGGGAAAACTCAGATATCAGGTTTGTGCTTTTTGCTTTGCTTTATGCACACATGTTTGAAAAGGAAGAAGAATTTCACAAAAAGATCCATTATTGCTCTGTTCACATTGTTCTAATGAACCTTGCTGCCTTAAGTCCTCTCAGATTTTAGTATTTAGTAACTTTTTCCTTATATTATTTTTTTCCATTTTATAATTTTTAAATTTTTTTAAATAAACATAGAATGTATTTTTAGCCCCAGGGGTACAGGTCTGTGAATCGCCAGGTTTACACACTTCACAGTTTGCTTATATTATTAAGCTAGGATTTTAGTTTTTGACTCTATTTTGAGCAGCAGCTCAAGGTATAGGGGAAGTCATGCCGTGTACAAGCTTGCCAGTCGCTTGTTAGACTTCTGAACCCTTGTTTTGTCTGTGCACTTCTTTGGTTAAAAGAATATGATTAATTTCTTGTGCCATTTTTCTTTTGGCTTATTAGTACTTTAACTGAAGGACAAAGGTGAAGGTATTCTGTTGAGTTTCTTGTTTGAGATTTTCACTAATGCAGTAAAGTAAACATGTAACAAGGAAACGTTTGGATGGTTTTAAACACCACACTAACTCGAACTGTTTGCATGGCCAGTGCTATCTGCTTTCTTCTTTCTTTTTTCTCCAGAGAGTGACCGAAGAACAGTGTTTATTGCCCTGACAGTGATTAGCCTTGTGGGGACAGTTCTTTTCTTTCTCATTCGGCAGCCAGATTCTGAAAATGTCCTGGGAGAAGATGAGTCCTCTGATGACCAGGACCTGGAAGTCAACGAGTAAGAAGTTGGCAATGTTCCTTTTTATTTGAAAATATATTTTGAGTGGATGTAGTTTAGAGATTCCCAACCTTTTCTTTCTTTTTAAAAATATTTTATTTATTTATTTGACACAGAGAGAGATCACAAGCAGGCAGAGAGGCAGGCTGTGCTCCCTTGTTAATCCCAAAAAGGCCTAAAATTCTCCGGTCAGAGGATCACTAAGCATTCAAAATTTCACTAAGTTTGTTAAAAGCAAAAGAGAGGGGCACCCGGGTGGCTTAGTCACTTAAGTGTCTCCCTTTAGCTCAGGTCATGATCCCAGGGTCCTGGGATCGAGACCCACATCAGGCTCTCTACTCAGTGGGGAGCCTGCTTCTCTCTCTCCCTCTGCTGTTCCCCCTGCTTGTGCTCTCTCTCTCTCTGTCCTCATACATAAATAAACAAAAGATTAAAAAAATAAAAATAAAGCAAAGGAGAAGAGTCATCTTTGGTTTGAATATGTATGTACTTATGGGTATATATTTCTGGTCCATATACATAATGTGAACTATGTGTGTGTATTTTTAATCATAAGCTAACAGATATTGGAGAAGCATTCTGTGAAGGTGAATACCACAGATTCAGCAGAAACTAAAACCCCGGTTCGTTTAGCCAGCGTCCGGTGTTGGTGCCGTGCAGATAGATACAGGCCATCCCTGTTCTCAGGGAATTCGTGGACAGAGGATTGTGTAACTGCTGGGATGCAGTACTGAGGAAGCAGTGTTGCTTAGTCCTTTTAGCATTTTGTCTTCCAAACTTAAAGCTTCCTTGTCTTTATTCTATAAGGAGCACAGACCCTGCGCCAGCCCCCCTATAAAGCTGAGGGGTACGGCAGCGAACAAGACAGATAAGTCCCTGCTTTAGTGCAGCTTAATTTTAGAGGGGGTGTAGACGGTCCTGGTGTAAAACCACAAAGTGTGTGCGAAGAAGGCAGTGCAAGGGGGAGGTGGTGGAGGGCTGGGGGCTCCCTGAGGCCTGACCCATGAGCAGGGAGGATCCGCTGATGGCCACGGCCAAGGCCAGGTGGTGGGAAGGGGTGCGGTGGGTGCCAGGGCTGCAGGGAGGCAGAGGGAGGGAGTGGAAGCGGGAGTGTCTGCAGTGGGCAGGGAGTCCGTCCCGGGAGGCCGTGCAGGGACGCAGGTTCTGTTCTCGGTGTGACTGGAAGCCGTTGAAGAGGGGTGGTGCCTGGGTGGCTTAGCTGAGCATCCAGCTCTTGATTTCGGGCTCAGGTCATGATCTCAGGGTCCTGAGATCAAGCCCAGTGTCAGGCTCTGCTCTCAGCAGGGGTTGGGGGCGGCGTCTGCTTGAGAGTCTCTCCCTCTGCCCCGACCTGCCTCAAAAAAAAAAAAAAAAAAAAAAGCCATTGAAGGAAAAAATAGGATCTGAATTTAAAGGATTCCACTAACATCCTTACGGAAGATGATTTAAGGTTGCAGAACGGTAGCTCAGTGTCCTACCTGAGCCGTCCCCTTATGCATAATTGGCCCACGTGAGGCCCTGGGAGCTGGGCGACCTCCAGGAATTCCTTCATTGGCGGTTTTGCCTCCTTGGCCTCCCTCCTCCGCCCCCTCCCTGGGTCTGTATCTGAGTGTCTGTTCCAGGCTCTGTCCGGAGGGTGTTTCGTTGAACAAACAGAGAGAGGTTCGTGTATTCGTAGAGCTTTCTAGTAGGTGAGAGAGAAGAGAAGTAGGAATCTTTTTTAAAAAAACAGTTTTTATTGAGATATAATTCACACGCTATACAGTTTACCCATTCAGAGTGTACGGTTCCGAGGTGCCTGGGTGGCTCCGTTGGTTAAGTGTCAGACTCTTGATTTTGGCTACACGGTCCCGTTACATCGTTCCAGTGAAGTGGTGGCGCCCCTGTTTTATAAACAGGCAAGTGAAACTTGGAGGCAAGCAATAACTTCTCTAAAACTGTACGAGGAAGAAGTGGCAAACCCCTGAAGCCCACGTTTCTGACCCCCCAGCTTCTCCCGCACCCGGCTGGCAGCCCAGGGGCTGGTGGTGCATTTGAAGAGTTTTCACGCCGCCCAACTTCGTTTTGAAGGAGTCCGAGTGGAGGGAGATCAAGTTCTCCCAAGGGGTCTTGACCGTATGGGAATAGCAGGGTGGAGGAGAGTTCTGTCCTGCCTGAAGTAGCCTTTCTGAGAAGGACACGTGTGGGTGTGTGCTCTCAGCCGAGTTTGAGGGAACGGTGTTCAGCTGTGCATAAAGGGTCACCCAGGTGGCCCTTGTTCTCCGAGGCAAGGATGGGGTCCCGGAGGGACACCCCGGAGCGAGGAGTGTCTCGGGCAATGGCAGCGTTTGCCAGACCACGTAGAGGACGGAGCTTTGACGAACATCCATGAAAGCATGATAGCATTTTGGTTCTCTCTTCAGTTTTTCAGGGGAAAACGCTTTGATATTTTGTTTTATTTTTCCAGGTCTGCCCAGAGCACTATGGGAAAAGCAGTGGATGCATTCAGTAAGTATTTTCTGTGTCTGAAATGTAAGAGCTGTTTGGGAACAGCCACAACATCTGCTTGGGAACGGCCACAACATCTGCCTTCCCCCTTTCCCTGGTGGCTTGGGTCGCCGGTCCTGCGGTGTTTTCGTTTCTCCAGGTCTGCGGCCCCGCAGTCCGCTCGTCTTCCCGGCGTCTCTGTAACTGGGGGCGCGCGGGCCGGCCGCCCGACTGCCCGGCCAGGGACACGCGGGGAGGCGCGGGTTGCTCACGGACTGCGCTTTACAAGGCAGTGAGGACACACAGACCGTCTCCTCAGAACCGAGTCTGGGAGAACAGTTGCGCTCGACGGCAGGGGGCTCTTCCCTCAGTGTTCTTTTTGTGTTATTCTAAAGGTGTGTATCCCTAGAACACGCACCTGCCATTCTCTGCATTTTATAGAAGAGAGAATCAAGGCTTAGAGAAATCACCTACCCAAGGTCAGGTAGCTGGGACATTGCTGAGCTGGGATTCCAGCCCAAACTGTGTCACCGGCAAAGCCAGTGAGTCCCATAACGGCCATCTTGCGGTTCCTTCAGAAACCGGCAAACATGGCTTCCGGTTCTCGTAGGGCCTGATGGGGGCCAGTTCTCTGCTTCTGCCCTAGCTCTCTCGGCCTCTTTGTCTCCCAAGGAGAGAGAATCTGACCGCTGTCTTGTGGGGGACAGCCTTTTAGGGCCCGTGTTGTTTCAGTTAAGCCCTTTGGCCTTATTCGCTCTGTGCTTGTGGGGAGTCTACAGGATGCCTTGGGCTTGGATGCAAATTCTTCATCTAATCAGCCATGGCCTGAGTCAGAGGATACAAAGCACCCAACTTCTAGCCAAGAATTCCTGTGGTCCTTTTTTAGAAAAGGCTATGGGTGTGGTAGTCTGAGTTTCGAATATATAACATCTTATCGTTCAGGCTGTTTAATCGGGCTTCTGTTACATGTATTTCTTATGTTTCAGGACCAGGTGTTTTTTTTTTTTTTTTTTAAGATTTTATTTATTTATTTGACAGAGCGATCACAAGTAGGCAGAGAGGTAGGCAGAGAGAGAGGAGGAAGCAGGGGCCCTGCTGAGCAGAGAGCCAGATGCGGGGCTCGATCTCAGGACCCTGAAACCATGACCTGAGTGGAAGGCAGAGGTTTAACCCACTGAGCCACCCAGGCGCCCCTAGGACCAGTATTTTGTTTTTGGTTTTTTTTAAGATTTTATTTGTTTTTGAGAGAGAGAGAGAGAGAGAGAGAGAAAGAGCACGAGCCGGTGGAGGGACAGAGGGAGAAGCAGTCTCCCTGCTGAGCAGGGAGCCCCACGTGGGGCTCGATCCCAGGACCCTGGGATCAAGAACCGGGCTGAAGGCAGATGGTTAACCAACTGAGCCATCCAGGCGCCCCCTTAGGAACACATTCTTAATGATATGCTGTAATTAAAAAGGATGCAGCCTGACTGTCCCCCAGCAGGACGGGAGGTCACCACAGTCGAAGGTCTTTCAGCTTTACGGGCCTAGAAACTTTTTGTCACAGGCTCTTTATTGATCAGAGGGACCAGATGGGAAAGGACTCCAACTAAACAAACCCACGGAAGTCTCAATCTAACCATTATTTTTTTAAGATTAAAAAAAATTTTTTTTAAGATTTTATTTATTTGAAAGAGAGAGAACAAGCAGGGGGAGAAGCAGGCTCCCCACTGAGCAGAGACCCTAATGCAGGACTCATTCCCAGGACCCTGAGATCATGACCTGAGCCAAAGGCAGTCGTTTAACCAACCTGAGCCACCCAGATGCCCCTTGATTTAACCATATATGATGGCATTTAATATTTTTTAGTGAGTCCTTTCATAGATACTCACTTCTTATTGTTCCCTTCTTGGCCTAGAAAGCAACATTGGCTTACCGGTGAGCCATGGAGTCAAGGAAAAGGGAGATTGATGACCCCAGGCTTATGGAATGGTCCATCCGGCCTTGGTGAGGCTTATACGGCCTCTCTGCACCATTGTGGAACCTGCTCTGCCTGGCTGCTGTGGATAGTAACCAGATTCATGATGTCCTTCCCCAGTGTACAGACCTTGCCTCAACTTCTCTGTCATTAAAATGGGGCACTAACACAATGGGGGCCAACTAGTTTCACGCGGAACTAGTTGGTTGCTCAGGAGGGTGTGGGAGTGATAGGATGTTGATCTGTCTCGTCTGAATGGGGAGAAAGAACGAGCAGCCAAAAAGATAAGGGGCGTGTAAGGTGTTACAGGGCAGGCAGATTTAGGAGCTGGTTGCTGGGCCCTGGGGAGCAACGGAAGGTAATGATGTACCAAGGAAGTCAAAGAGAAGACAGGAAGGAAGAAGACTGTCTAAGCTTTAAGTAATCCGTCTGTCTTGGTGGGGGGCATTGTGGGGGGCTTTTATTCTCAGTCATCACATTCCTTCTGTCAATGCTGTGATGCGTGTTGTACGGGAAAGGCTCCTGGTTATCTGAAAAGCACCTCATTCCTCAACTGAGTGTGTATGCTTCATGGGATTCTAGAAAGTTCTTTAAAATTTATTTTTTGGTCCTGAAGCAGTCCTAAAGTCGATCTGGAAGAATAAATCAGAATAGCCCAGGAACTTTTTGAAAAGGAGGAGGACTTTCCCTAATGAATATTAAAGTCGACTGTGAGTTCATTTGAACACTTTGGGATAGAAAGAGCCGTGGAACTGGATTCTAGAATCAGCCCCACGTCCACAGTACAATAAATACAATAAAAGACTCTTAAATAAGCAAAGTTAAGGAGTGGGCTGTGTAGGAAGATAGACTCAAATGTCGTATCTCCTAGCATTCCGGGTGGGTTCAACGTAGAAATGCAACTAGAAAAGTAACTGGAGAAACTTCTAAGGCAGGTCACTCAGACGATAAGGGAAAAAGAAGGCCCTTTCGTTGCTTAAACTGTGAACCTTTGTCAAAGCAACTTAATAGAGCTAAAATGGCAGGGAAGTTGTTTGTTTAAGTCTAAGAAATACAGGTTTGAAAGTTTTCCATCAAATTTCAAAAGATAAAAAATTAATGGTCCGTGTTATGGGGAGTAGGTGTTTCTATGCATAAGACCACCTTGCTGATGGGAATATATATTTGTGTTATTTTCTGAAGAGCCATTAGTCAGCCAGTTATCAGAAGCCTTAAAATGTTTGTGCCTTTACCCCGGCAATTCCACTAATAGGATTATCCTCAGGAAATAATTTAAGAATTTTTATCAAGATTTAATGGTTAAGAGGTGTCTATTAGGGAGAAACTGAAAGTAATTGAAATATTTCTCTATAAGGCCTCAGTACATCTGTACGGTAGATTATCTTGGTCATTAAAATGAGCTCGATGGTGTTAGAACATATTTGCTCTCTTATGTGAAAACAAATTTTGAAATTGTATACGTAATGAAATTTGTTTCTGTCGAACATTGTTTTAAGTCTGCAAGGGGATCCATTAAGCTGTAGGTGGTATTTTTTTCTCCTAATAGAACAGGTTTACTGAATATAATTCACGTGCTGTCTGATCACCCATTGAAAGTAGACAGTTCAGTGGCCTTTAGTACATACACGGGGTTCTTCATCTGTCACCTCAGTCCATTCTAGGCCCTGCTCCTCAGCCCAGGAGGAACTGATGTCCCTGTCAGCATTCACTGCCCATTTCCTCCCCACCCCCCCATCCCGCACCCCAGGCTCTCGTTAATGCGCTTTCTTTCTCCGGACTTGCCTATGCTGGAGGTCATTTTGTATACATAGAGTCGGACTCTGTGTGCTTTTCTATGACCTATTTCTTGGCTTTGGTTTTACTTACAGTCATGATTTCGAGGCTCATCCGTGTTCTAGCATGTTCTGCAGAATGGGTTCTTTGTAGGCATCATGAATAATGCTGCTGTGAACATGTGTGGACAGGTTTTTTTGTTTTGTTTTGTTTTAAATATTTTATTTATTTGAGAGAGAGAATGAGAAAGAACGGGCATGAGAGGGGGAAGGTCGGGAGAAGGAGACCCCCTGCAGAGCGGGGACACCCTCCCCAGCCATGCAGGACTCCATCCCAGGACTCCAGGATCATGACCTGAGCTGAGGCAGTCACTCAACCAGCTGAGCCACCCAGGCGCCCTGTGCATGGGTTTTTGTGTGGCTGTACATCTGCACATCTCCGTAGGCGCCTAGGCGCCGCAGGATTGCTGTGTGTTCTGGTCGCCGTGTTTCACCCTCCGGGAACCACCAGATGTCTTCTGGAGTGGTTGCACCATTTTACGGTCCCATCAGCCGTATCTGAAGGTTCCAGTTTCTCCAGGTTCTCTACTTCTTGAGCTCTTATCTGTCTTTCAGAGGATAGCTGTCCCTTTGGGTGTAAAGTGGTGTCTCGTGGTTTTGATTGGCGTTTTGTGAATGGCTAAGGACGTGGAACCTATTTCCACATGCTCGTGGGGCATTTGTATTGCATCTCAGGAGACCTGTCTGCTCAGGTCCTTTGCCCATTTTTTATGAGTTCTTTTTTTATTGCCGAGTTGTAAAAATTCTTTTCGTACCCTAGATAAAAGTCTCTCATATGATTTGCAAATCTTTTCTCCTATTTCTTAGGTTGACTTTTCATTTTCTCAGTGGTATCTCTTAAAGCTCAAAAGTTCTGAATTTTTGTTGAGGGCACATGATTTATCCATTTTATCTTTTGCGTGTGTTTTTGGTGTTCTAAGGTTTTGACAGGCCCAGGTCACAAAGATTTGCTCCTGTGTTGTCTTCTAAGACTTTTATAGTCTCCGCTCTGACATTGAGGTCTGGAATCTCTTCTAAGTTCCTTGCTGTGTGTGTTGCGAGGTGCGAGTCCAACTTCATTCTTCTGCATGTGGCCCCCTGCTTGTCCCGCTGAAAAGATTGTTGTTCTTACCCCCCTGGATTGTGTCAGGTCGAAAATTGACAGTAAATGTGAGCGTTCATTTCCGGATGCACGTGTCTGTCCTTACTCTGGTAGCACGCTCTGCTGATGACCGTCGTGCTGTGGCGTTGGGAAGGGTGAGCCCGCCAGCTTTGTTCTTTTTCAAGATCATTTTGGCCACGGTGGGCCCCTTGAATTTCCGTATGAACTTTAGGATCACTTTATCTATTTCTGCAAATGGATGACGTATTGTTTTTAAAGCACTTCATGTTTTAGAATCTTTTTAGATTTTTTTAAAAATTTATTTGAGAGGGAGAGTGAGCAAGAGAGAAAAGGAGAAGGGGGAGGGGCAAAGGGAGAAGGAGAAACAGACTCCCCACTGAGCAGGGTGCCCCACGTGGGGTCTGATCCCAGGATTCCAGGATCAGCACCTGAGCTGAAGGCAGACACTTAATTGTCTGAGCCTCCCAGGCGTCTCATTAGAGCTATTTTAGGGTCACAACAAAATTGAGAAGGAGGAGAGTTCCCCTGTGCGCCTCACCCTCACAGAGACGCGGCCTCCCCCACTATCCAAGTCCCCCTTCAATATGGTTGAGGCTGCGTTCACGCTTCATCGTCACCTAGAGTCCACAGTTCACACAGGGGTGCACTCCGGGTGGTGTATATTCTGTGGCTTTGTACAAACGTAATGACATATAGTCGCAGTCATAGTATCATTGTAGATCATGTTTTAAAAAATCTTTTTTAAAGATTTATTTATTTATTTGACACAGGGAAATCACAGGTAGGCAGAGAG
Source organism: Mustela nivalis (assembly GCF_964662115.1). NCBI lineage: Eukaryota > Metazoa > Chordata > Mammalia > Carnivora > Mustelidae > Mustela > Mustela nivalis. The sequence continues at coordinate 57,836,137 of NC_139036.1, forward strand.
GCAGGCAGAGAGAGAGGAGGGGAAGCAGGCTCCCCACTGAGCAGAGAGCCTGATGCGGGGCTCGATCCTAGGACCCTGAGATCATGAGGCAGAGGCAGAGGCTTAACCCACTGAGCAACCCAAGCGCCCCAACATTTTAAAATTTTTTGTTAATCTTCTGGTTATTCAAAAGCAAATGTACTTTGCTAATGTCATTACTTTTTTTATTAAAAATAATGTTTTAGGGGCACCTGGGTGGCTCAGTGGGTTAAGCCACTGCCTTCAGCTCTGGTCATGATCTCAGGATCTTGGGATCGAGCCCCGCATTGGGCTCTCTGCTCAGTGGGGGGCCTGCCTCCCCGTCTCTCTGCCTGCCTCTCTGCCTACTTGTGATCTCTCTCTGTCAAATAAATAAATAAAATCTTTAAGAAAAATACTGTTTTAAACCTCATTGATCCTATATCTTTTCCTGGAGATGCGTGAAAATGGTGACAATGTCTTACTGCATTTAGTCTCTCTGTATTTCCATGAGATTAGAGAAAAAAAATACCCTGTTCTGCATGTGGCAAAATTCAGGACAGATCGTTTGTGTCTTGTGTAACTTTTGTAGGGAGTGGTTGAGTTAGAACTAAAATCTGGAGCCACTGTTCGTTTAGATCAGTGACCTTAAGCTATGAGATGGGAGCAGGTTCAAAAAGATGGTTAAAGTATGCAATTGTTAGGGGTGCCTGGGTGGCTCAGTGGTTTAAGCCTCTTCTTTAGGCTTAGGTCATGATCTCAGGGTCCTGGGATCGGGCCCTGCGTCAGGCTCCCTGCTCTGCAGGGAGTCCCCCCCAACCCGCTGTCTCTGTCTGCTTGTGATCTCTGTCTGTCAAATAAATAAATCTTTAAAAAAAATATATGCAGATTCTAGACCGCATTTCCCACTGCAGATCTCCACCACATTGAACAGCATGAAAACAGACGTTAAAGCAGTCCTAAGCAAATACACGAAGCTAACTCTTCGTCCCCAGATCCAGAGAACTGAGAATTGCAGGAAGTGGTGTGGCAGCCTCAGTGCGGTCAGCAGTCTCCCCGGGTGGCAGTTGTCCTCTGGAGTCCACTCGTCAAGCCGCTCTGCACTCACTCCTTCCCCCGGGACGTTAGCTCCCTGCCGGCCATGGTCGCCCTTAGCCCAACCTTCACTCAAGTCTGTTGACACAGTCTTGTTTCTTTTCTCCGTTCCATTGTTGTTTTTTTAGATTCAAGCTGGGGAATGTGTGGGGCAAAACAGCACTGTAGGATGTAGCGAAGCAGGTGGAGAGAGTGTTTTATTCACCGGCCAGATTAAGTTCTTCCCTTCAGCCTCTGCATCCTTAACCTTGGTCCCACTGGATCTGTCTGCTGGCGTTACCGACAAGAGGTGTCTGGGTTGAGTAAGTGTATTAGAATCTTGGGGCAATTAAAATCGCATTAAGCACTCTTGCATTGTTTTCTTTCTTACAGAAAAGTCTCTGAAGTTATGTGTCACCAAGGAGATGCTGCTCCTTAGTATTACAACCGCCTATACAGGTAATGGGGCTGACAGTGGCCTGGGTTTTCTGTGGCTGCGTCATGACTGTGAGGACTGAAAACAACCACCACGTGATTCTTTCTCACAGCTCTCCGCACTGATGGGGCTCAGCTAAATGATTCTTCTGATGGTCTTAATTGAGAACTCTTCTGGGTGCTGGTAGAGGCAGCTGGGGCCACAGCTTCTGGATAGTTTCCTTTGCATGTCTGAAGGGGTCAAGTTCAAGGCTGGGTCTTTGTTCACAGTAGTCTCTGTGGCTGCGTGGCCCCCTCCCAAGTGGTCCCTTCTTCCGATCCAGCAGGAAGGCCAGATTGCTTAGGGGCTCCAAAAAGAGCAAAAGGAGAACCAACCAGACTTGCCGAAGGCTTGAGCCCGGTGTCACTTGGACTGCGTTTCAGTGGTGGAAGCATGTCATAGGGCCAGCGCAAATTCAGCATGGGAGGGTTCTACCAAAGTGTTGACCCCGGGAGGCATTGCAACCAGTGATTTTTTTTTTTTTTTATTTGACAGAAAGATCTCAAGTAGGCAGAGAGAGAGGAAGGGAAGCGGGCTCCCTGCTGAGCAGAGAGCCCAATGTGGGGTCGATCCCAGGACCCTGAGATCATGACCTGAGCCAAGGCAGAGGCTTTAACCCACTGAGCCACCCAGGTGCCCCACAACCAGTGATTTTAGGGCAAAATGGAGCTCTGCAGAAAATAACTGAGTGGATTCATACACTTTCTATGAAATGGAATGAGCTCTGTGGTTTCCTGGTGGCTCTGGAGCACTCTCGGATCTTCAGAATGATAAGGAAATTTCCTTTTAAAAAGTGCTATTATGGGTGGCTCAGTGGGTTAAGCCGCTGCCTTCGGCTCAGGTCATGATCTCAGGGTCCTGGGATCGAGTCCCGCATCGGGCTCTCTGCTCAGCAGGGAGCCTGTTTCCCTCTCTCTCTCTGCCTGCCTCTCCATCTACTTGTGATTTCTCTCTGTCAAATAAATAAATAAAAATTAAAAAAAAAAAAAGAAGTGCTATTATGTCGAGGTGCCTGGGTGGCTCAGTCAGTGAAGCATCTGCCTTCAGCTTAGGTCCTGGGATCAAGGGCGCTAGGGTTCTGTGCTCTGTAGGGAGTCTGCTTCTCCCTCTGCCCCTCCCCCATTCACACTTGTGTGCATGTGCACTCTCTCTCTCTCTGAAATAAAATCTTTAAAAAAAAAAAGTGCTGTCATGTTAAAAAAAAAAGTTACAATGGGCCAATGTTACTTATGCCTTTATTTACCTTTCAGGTATAAACATCTTTTTTTGAGAAATAGAATGAATGGCAGACATCTTTAAAATTCACTTAAGTTTTGGTAGATTAAGGAATGAGGTCCTCTACTGATTGACCTTAATTTTTTTAGCCCTAATTTTTAAAACTTCCTTTTCTGGGAAAAAGAGTTGAATGAAGACATTTTGCCCTTAAGCAGAGGAGGATAGCATGCATTGGTTTTCCAAACCCACTTCCGGTTAACCTTGGAGAGCAACTAATAAGGTCACGGTGCTTCAAAAATCACGATTACAGACTTGCATGTGTACCGTCCTCTGTCCGTCCCATATCCACACAGGATCATTTTGTTTGTTTGTAAGATTAATTTATTTGAGAGAGAGAGAGAGCCTGCTTATGCATGCGTATGCACACAAGCACGAGCAAGGGGGAGGGGCGGAGGGAGAGAGAATCCACACGGAGCACTGAGCCCGTCCTGGGGCTCGATCCCACAGCCCTGAGACCATGACCTGACCTGAAATCAGGAGTCAGATGCTCAACAGACTGAGCCACCCAGTGCCCCAAAGGACAGTTTCTCTCTCTCTCTCTCTCTTTTTAAAAAGATTTTATTTATTTATTTGACAGAGGAAGACACAGTAAGAGAGGGAGCAGAAGCAGGGGGAGTGGGACAGGGAGAAGCAGCTTCCTGAGGAGCAGGAACCCCAATGCCGGGCTGGATCCCAGGACCCTGGGGGTCATGACCTGAGCCAAAGGCAGATACTTAATGACTGAGCCACTCAGGCACTCCCAAAGGACGGTTTCTAACAGAAGGTGTAAAGGGTTTGCTTATTTGAGTTGTGTATTCTTATCTGAAACACATGGCAACTGCCATCTTGTGGCTAATTCCGTTTCATCAGCCACACAGCATTAAGACCCCTCTGCTTGTAGGGAGTAACGCATCAGGCCGAGTGAGTTTTACTGTGTACGTGTATATAGCTCAAATACCACCATCCATGAAGAGGAACCAGGAATGGAGATTGTGAATGTGTAATTGAATCTGCTTTTTTCCTAAAGGTCTGGAATTGACTTTCTTCTCTGGTGTCTATGGAACGTGTATTGGTGCTGTAAATAAATTCGGAACGGAAGAGAAAAGCCTTATTGGACTTTCTGGCATTTTCATTGGCATTGGAGAAATCTTAGGTTGGTCTGAAAAAATGTTCCTGTGTGAAATCAGTTCACTGTTGTTATCATAGGTATTGTAAGTGTACTTCACCTCTCTGTCCTTGAATTTTAATTTCCTTGCTTATTTTTACCCAGACAGGTAGGTCTTTGGGTTTTTTTTTTTTTTTAATTATCATTGTTCTAAGATAACTATGAGATGTTTGCCATCTAATTCCCTGTCAAAACCATACATAGGAAAGCTTGTAGTCTCTCTGAGCTTTTTCTCTTAAAATTCTTAGGGAAAGTGTCTTCTGAATCTTGGATGCAAGCTGGATGCCCCGCATAAGTCCTGGGTCCGCAGGCTACCTTCTGTCTGATGTGGTTGCAAGTTTGGAGGTTCCCATGGACCCCCAGGAAAATGCTGTACATGCTACTAAAGCTTATGAAGGATGCAGGTGAACAGGCAGGTGAAGAAGCACACAGGGTAGAGACCAGGAGGGTCCCGAGCGCAGGAACCTCTGTCCCGTATGGTACCTTCCCAGTATGTGGATGTGTTCCCCAGCCAACCTGGGTAGCTCTCCCAAACCCATCGATTAGGGGTTTGTGCAGACATTTCATTACAGAGGAAGGGTTGATGAGGTCATTGGCTAATGACAGTTGAACTCAATCAACAACCCCTCTCCCCTACCCCAGGTCTGGGGGTCGGGGCTGAAGGTTCCAATCCTCTAAGCATGCCTTGGTCCTTCTGGCAACCAGCCCCCATCCTGAAGTTAGCTGCACCACCCCACACCCCTCAGGGATCACCTCATTTGTATAAACTCTGGTGTGGTCAGAAGGGAGTAATGGAGAACCAGCAGGAGACACACCTGACCCTGAGGACATTCGCCGGGTTCTAGGAGCGGCTCTGTGCCAGGCAGTGGGGAGGAGGACCAACAAGGAAAAAGACCAATCTTTTTTTCTGTAGCACAGTAGGTATTCCTCTTTTTTTTTTTTTTAATGTTTTTTATTCAAATTCTAGTTAATGTACAGTGTAATATGAGTTTCAGGTGTACGATGTAGTGATTGAACACTTCCATACCCCTCCCGGGGCCCGGCACACCTGCGGGTATCCCTCGGTCAGCAAAGCGGGTTCCATGCCGGGAGTGTGTGTTGGATATTGTCCTGCAGGAGGAACTTTCCAGTTTGTCAGATACTTACTATGCATCCATTGTATGAATAAGAGACTCCCTGCCCACCTGGAGCTTATGGCTGAGGGAAGAAGACAGATGCTAAAAACTCGTAGGACCCTTGGAATGGCCGGTGGTGGTCAGCACGACCGGGAGAGCAGAATTCTGTGGTTTCTGTTCCTTCCTTTACTGCGCATACCTCGATCTGTACCGGCTGTTTATATGTATCTGAACCTGTGGAATGTAGTTAGAGCAATCGTCTTAATGTTTTTGCTCATTCTCATATCTGCGACAGTTCTGGGTTTTTAAATTTCTTCGGAGAGCTTTATTGGACTATAACTCACGGGCCATGCATGTCACCCACTTAAAGTGTACGGGTCAGTGTTTTTAGTTACACCCACAGGGCTGTGAGTCATCCCTGCAGTCTAATTTTAGAAACTGTTTCTTGCCCTTCCCCAGACAACTGCTAACGTCCTTGCTCTACGGATTTGCTTACTCTGGACTTTTCATATGAATGGGGTCACAGGATTCATGGTCCCTTAGCTCTGGCTTCTTTCATTTAGCATAATGTTTCCAAGGTTCCTCCACGTTCTAGCACATACCAGCAGCATCCTTTCTTATGACTAGATAATATTTAATTGTACGGATCTATCCCATTTTACCTAGCCGTTCGCCATTCCCTGGACATTTGGGTGGTTTCCACTTTTCGGCCAGTGTAATTAATGCTGCTGTGAACACGTATGTATGGTTGCTGTCCGGATTTATGTTTTCATTCCCTTGGGTTCTGGAACTAGCACCGGAATTGTTGGATCCTATGACACCTCCACGTGTGTGACTGCTTTCTCTCCTCATGGTGGGTCATGCTTTCCTGCTGCTTTGCCTGGTCGCACTGGAGATACCAGACTTTGTGAACTCTGCCTGGTGGGGCGCTGGATAGTTTTGTATTCTTAAAAATATTCTTTTTTTTTTTTTTTTTTAAGATTTTATTTATTTATTTATTTGACAGAGAGAGAGAGGGAGAGAGCACAAGTAAGCAAAGCGGCATGGAGAGAGAGAGGGAGAAGCAGGCTCTCTGCTAAGCAGGGAGCCTGAGGCGGGGCTCAGTCCCTGGGATCATGACCTGAGCTGAAAGCAGGCACTTAACCAACTGAGCCACCCAGGCGCCCCTAAATATTCTTGAGCTTTGTTCTTGGCTGTGGTTCACTTACTTGGAAACAGTAGGACTCTTTCGGGGCTTTTGAGGTTTGTTGCACAGAACCAAAGCAGTGCTCAGACAAGGGCTAATTATTCCTCACTCTTGAGGAAAGACCCTTCTGTGCACACCCAGTGCCTTTGAGTCATGAGATGTCCTGTCTGGCTTGAGGGACAAGGCCCCCAGCCCAGGGCAGGGTCTTAATACATCTAATATAGCTAACCCTTCTAGACAGTTCTTTTGCAGCTCTCTGCTAATTTACTCACAGTCTGTGCTGATCAGCACTTAGGGAAGACTCAGAGGAACCCTCTGTAGATCTTTGGAATTGTCTCTCTGTGCAGCTTTCCTTTCTCATAGCCTGTTCTGGAACTTTGTAGCCACCTAGGTATCCCTCCATTCAGGGAGGGCTGTGGGCTCCACCTAAACTCCCCCACGTCCCCCACCCCTGCAGCCCAGCCTCAGCTTCTCTCTAGACCAGCAGCTGGGCAGTAGCGGGGCTCCCCTCCTTCCCTTCTGTCGCAGAGATCACTGCCCTTTGTCATCCGATGTCTCGTGTCTTCAAAACTACTGCATCGTATTTGTTGTACATTTTTTTTCAGGCAGGGGCTGAATCCACTCCCTGTTACCACACTGACCTTGGAGTCTATTCTGATTCTTGAAATTTCTTCTGTTTCAGTGGTTATTTTTTATTTTTAGCATTTGTGCTTGCTTTCCCCTTGATTAAACTAGTTGTTGGATGCTCTGTTTTCTTTATCTTTTTCAAAGAACCAAAATTTCAATTTATTAATCTGGCCTTGTGTTTTTCTGTTCTCTACTTCATTGGTTCTGTAGGTGGAAGCCTCTTTGGTCTGCTGAGCAAGAATAATCGTTTTGGTAGAAATCCGGTTGTGTTGTTGGGCATCCTGGTGCATTTTATAGCTTTTTATTTGATATTTCTCAACATGCCTGGGGATGCCCCTATTGCTCCCGTTGAAGGGACCGATAGCAGCGCTTACATCAAATCCAGGTATAGTGACTGTCATTTTTCTAGTAATTTAAGGAAGGATGGGAGGTAACGGTGGCTAGATGTTCATAATGGAGCAGTTAATCATTTTCTGAAATTCTGTTTTCTTTATAAGGTCCTCTGGCAAATGTTGATTATTTTAAATCAGAGTTCATGGAGAATCCCAAGTTATTTTTGCAATTGTTAGTTTTTTTTGTTGTTGTTTTTTTTTTAAGATTTCATTTATTTATTTGACTGAGATCACAAGTAGGCAGAGAGGCAGGCAGAGAGAGAGAAGGGGAAGCAGGCTCCCTGCTGAGCAGAGAGCCCAATGTGGGACTCGATCCCAGGACCCTGAGATCATGACCTGAGCCGAAGGCAGCGGCTTAACCCACTGAGCCACCCAGGCACCCTGCAATTGTTAGTTTTAACCTTTTGGCCCACTAAATGCTTTTTTTGATCTGTGAAAGGACATACAAGTATCCGATGTGATCCTGTAGCTGCTCTCTGAGCAGTGAACAGTGGGGAAGGGGTAGGCCATCCTGTTCATTCACAGCTGGTTATGTCCATTTTGAGGATCTTACTTCCCTGCACTCAACTCAAATCCATTATAGATGGATACATTAATGCCCAGACACACCATCCGGGGTGAGGTGGGGGGCCCTGCCCCAACCCAGTTCATAGACCAGACTTGGCTTGGACTGTGCAGGTGAGTGCATTTGAGCATAAATTATTACTTTCTAGCATCCAGTGTTGATTTCTTCTTATTTCATAGTGTTTAAGCCTTGAAAGCGAAATGCTCCTGTAGGGGAATGCTCTGACGTTGGAAAGGGCTCTAACACATACTGTTAAGAGTGCTCGTTCGAAATTCATTTTCCCGTTTGTGCAGCAAAGAAGTCGCCATCTTCTGCAGCTTCCTGCTGGGCCTTGGGGACAGCTGCTTCAATACCCAGTTGCTTAGTATCTTGGGCTTCCTCTACTCCGAAGACAGCGCGCCGGCCTTTGCCGTCTTCAAATTTGTGCAGGTGAGCTCCCCTTCCGGTGGGGCTGATGCCAGGTTCCTGGGCTTCTTTTTTTTTTTTAAAGTGCTTTAACATTGTTTTCTCGATGGTTCTGAAACGAGAGTCAGGGGCATCCTTGAAAGTATTTCTGATTGGACTGAGGAAGCAGCGATGGGGCGTGATCCCCCCACCCCCGCTAGTGCAAGAGATTTGCTGTTCTGGTTTTAGTGTGGAGATTAGAGGCTTCCTGCCTTAGGTACCAGAGTCCCTTTGTCCTGTAGACGAGCGCATTTCTGACTGGGTGTGTACGTTATTTTATTACTCAGTTTCTCACAAAAATACTATTTTATTTATTTATTTAAAGATTTTATTTGAGGGACGTCTGGGTGGCTCAGTTAGTTAAACATCTGCCTTCGGTTCGGGTCATGATCCTGGGGTCCTGGGATCGAGTCCGACATCGGGCTCCTTGCTCAGTGGGGAGCCTGCTTCTCCCGCCCCCTCTGCCTGCCTCTCTGCCTGCTTGTGCTCTGTGTGTGTGTGTGTCTCTCTCTGACAAATAAATAAATAAAATCTCAAGAAAACAAAAGATTTTATTTGAGACTAAGAGCAAGTGGGCCCACATGAGTGTGGTGGGGGGCAGCGGGAGAAGCAGGCTCCCCGCCAAGCAGGGAGCCTGATGCGGGGCTCAGTCGCAGGCCCCCAGGATCATGACCTGAGCCAGAGGCAGATGTTTGACTGACTGAGCCACGCAGGCGCTCTGCAAAATCGAATAACATTTCCGCTTGCCTGAGCTGCCGGCTCTCCGTGGGAGTGTAGGGTGCGCATCTGTGACCTGGTGGCTGATAAAGTTCCATCCGGGCAGAGGGTGGCGGGGCTTGCTGGGGAGCAGTGGGGTCGCCCGAGGGCGTCTTCTGACCCGTTCTGTTTCCACTCAGTCCATCTGCGCAGCCGTGGCATTTTTCTACAGTAACTACCTTCTCCTTCACTGGCAACTCCTGGTCATGGTGATATTTGGATTCTTTGGGACCATTTCATTTTTCTCTGTGGAGTGGGCAGCCGCTGCCATCGTGGCCCGGGGCTCTGACTACCGGAGTATTTGACCCGGGGCACCAGCGAGGTGCGGCGCTGTGGCGCACGACGCGCGGGACGTCGGCTCGGCTGAAGAAGCCACCTTCAGCGTCCGCAGAGTGCTGGACGCTGTTCTGGAAGGAAACACAGAGAATCAAGACTGCTCAGTCAGTCAGGGTTGGTGTTCAAGTTTACAGACATTAGCTATTTAAAATAAGCAGAATAAGGGAAACTTGTTCTGTCAATTATAATCGTTCAGAAATGTTGTTTTGCAAGTCCTCTGTCTCAAGTTCCTTATCATCATGCTATAGAGTGTAAATGTTTTCTTGCCCTCCTGTTCTCCTCGAAAGATGCTGCCCCCATTCAGAACACTAGGCCGTTTGTCAAGCGAAGATTCTTGCCCGGTGTGGGGTGTGTGCTGCTGTGTGATGATGGGGAGCATATACAGCCCCCGTATGTGTCTGGGAGTGATGTTTAAATAAACTGTGAGATGCTGAAGTGGAATCTTTGAAAAGATTTGCACTTTCTTCCTCCTTAAACGCTTTGTTTTGGTAAGTTTCCCTACCTTGTCATGCGTAGCAAGGAGTAACTAATTATTATAAAACAAGGTGAAAATTGTCCAGAGTTTTTAAAATGAATCTAACATGTAAATGAACAAAAACACATTTAAAACAATATTTTTTTTAAGATTTTATTTTTATTTCTTTGAGAGAGCGAGAGCAAGCATGGGCAGGGGCAGAGGGAGAGGGAAAGACAGACCCCCCGCTGAGCGGGGAGCCCAATAAGGGACTCGATCCCATGACCTGGAGACCATGACCTGAGCCAAAGGCAGATGCTGAATCCACTGAGCCACCCAGGCGCCCCCCAAAACACATTTAAACAACAACAACAATACACATTTACTGGAGAAGGATTTTTGCTAGCATTTTCCTAGAAGACGCAATGCAAAAAAAGAAAGAAAGAAAGAAAAAGGGACATGTAAGCTGTTCTGCGGTGATGCACGTCCTTCTGGGGATGCAGCGTAACTGTCTGGGAGGGATGTTTATTTTTATTTTTATTTTTTTAAAGATCTTATTTATTTATTTGACAGAGAGAAATTACAAGTAGATGGAGAGGCAGGCAGAGAAAGAGAGAGAGGGAAGCAGGCCCCCTGCTGAGCAGAGAGCCCGATGCGGGACTCGATCCCAGGACCCCGAGATCATGACCTGAGCCAAAGGCAGTGGCTTAACCCACTGAGCCACCCAGGCACCCTGGGAGGGATGTTTAAAGGGACTCACTTTCCTCCGTAAGAGCTTGCCTACAGATTCTTTCTAATTGACATGTAATTCAGAAACCATGAAACTCACCATTTTAAAATGTACAATTTAATATTTGTTTTTTAGTATATTCACAAAGTTGTACAGATAAGCAGCATGGTGTAATTCTAGAACATTCTCATCACCCCAGAAAGAAACCCCATGCCTTTTAGCAGTCATTCCCTATTGTCTGGCCTCGTGCTGGCAAGCACTACTTTGCTTTCTGTCTCTGTGGATTTGCCTGTTTGGACATTTCTTATGAATGGGAGAACTCATGTTTACCTGTGAATTTTAACTGTACGAATGATGACTTTTACAGCAAGGTAAATTCAGCCAGGAGGACAGATAATACTTTGTTTTCTATTGTTCTTTTTTTTTTTTTTAAACCTGCTAGAGTTTTGTAGATTTTTATAGTTGGCTTACAAATTTGAAGAAATTCAGTGGAGTGTGGTTTTCAGACTTGATGGCACACGTCCTGCAGGGAGTCCGAAAGCTGTGTGGTCAGCTCGACTCCGCAGAGAAATGGCATTTCTGTGAAGCACTAAACTCTTGTTCCAGGTTGTGTAAAGTTCTGGTTTTCTTTCTCAGCGTTGCGATAAACCCAGTTGTTTATTGATCGTATCTAAATAATTTTGTAAATGCGATTGCACAATGAATACAAGTGATTTTATTGTCTCTTTAAGCACAGGACTGCTTACCTGGGTGTATTAGTTTTCTATCATGGTCTAATCATAGGTTACCCCAAAACTTAACCCCTTAAAACGACACACGCTTACCATCTCACGGTTTCCATGGGTCAGGAATCGGCGTGGCTAGGCCTGGTTGTGGGCTCAGAGTCTGTCACAAGGCTGGGTTGGGCTCCACTGGGGAGAGAGCCCCTGCTCCGCTCCCTCCTGCGGCTGTTGGCAAAAGTCAGCTCCTTGCGAGCTGCTGGATAAGAGTCTTCGCTTCTCATGGCTGCGGCCTGAAGGTCACGCTCTCTGTCCCTTGTTACAAGGGGCTGTCATCGCGGCAGCTCACAACACGGAAACTGTCTGCATCAGAGAAAGCAAGTCAGAAAAGCCAGAGAATGGTAGCAAGACAGAAGTCATAGTCTTTTGTAACTTAATCTCAAAAGGGACATCCCAATACTGGTGCTGTATTCTCTTTGTTGGATGCAAGTCGGTAGCCCCGGATGGGGTATTCTACACGAGGTGAGGACCAGGAGTCAGCGAGCCTCTGAACCGACTTACGAGGCTGCTTATCACACCAGGCTCACACTCCTTTGCATTTAAGCTCACACGGGCGCTGCGTTCCCACATCCCACCTCCTCCTGGGCTCTAGCTCCATGTGCTCATAACAGATCCACAGAACGAGGCTGGCAGAGGTTAAGTAGCTTCTGGAAGTGACACAGAATACTTCCCTCCCAGAAAGCCGCAGCATCTCATCCCACTGGGAGGATTCCTGGTAACTCGGGTCAAGAAGAAACCGAAACCAGGTGTGGTACATCGTCAGGGAAAACCCCTCCCAGGCTGCGTCCCACTGACCCGGGCAATCATACTCACTTGGAGTTCTGTACTCATGTTGTATTTTCGGGGCTTTGGCTTTCATTTGGTTTTTTAATGTCTATAAATAGCGTCGATTTTGGTGGGCTCCTTAGATGATGGGTAACCCTAAGCGCGTCTTTTAATTTTTTTTCATACTTGAGTTAAAAAGGAAATGTGACCATGAAATAAAGAGTTTAGTTTTTATACTTGTCTCATACACTGTCAGATAATTTTATCTTCACATCTGTGTGTAGTAAAAGTCTTAGCTTGGTTTCACATGGGGGGGTGTGTGTGTGGATATGGGTGTGCTGATCTTTTATCAAAAATTTAATAAGGTATATATTGAAATTTGGTCGAGACCTTGAACAGCCTTGATTGAATCACGATGTCTTCTCCACTAGTGTGAAGAGTTCCCCATCCCCTCCCTAGAGTTCTCCCATACAAAGGCTTGAAAACTGTTGGTGGGACTATGAAAATAATGCGTGCAGACTCTACGGGTAGGGCGGTTCCAGAAAAATCTAGAATTACCATATGAACACCAAACGAACACCATACATACCCATTTCTGGATATGTACCCAACACCGCTGAAAGCAGGAACTGGAACAGATACCTGTAGAACCCGTTGATAGCAGCATTATTTACAGTAGCCCAAAGGTAGCAACAACCCAGGTCTCCACGGACAGATGAACAAGTGAATGAAATTGGGTGGTCCATACCATGGAGTATCGTTCAGCCGTGCAAAGTGCTGACCCCTGCAACGGATGAACCATGAAAACACGACGCTGGGACATGCTTGTCACAATAGAACAAATAAGCTACAATTCCACATGCGTCAAATACCCAACACAGCCCCGTTCATGGAGACAGAAAGTAGAGTAGTAGTCGCCAGGGCCTGGGTGGGCAGAGGAACACTGAAGTGTGTTTAATGGTGTTCAAAAGAAAACCACGGGCCCCAAATGGCGTCATTTCGACCAAGTCACCAAATCCCGTAATACCTTTGCTTCTTGCAGTGTAGCCTGAACCGGCCAGTGAGGAGTTTTCTGGCCAGCATCGATGAGGTAATCTGTCCCATGGGCCTTCTCCAAACCGCAAAGGGAAGATGAGGGGATACACGTATGGGGTCAGATCCCTTGCCCTTCCCATAGGGAAAGATGATCTTGCCACAAAGAATCTTTTCTTTTTTCCTTTTTCTAATAACTTTCTTTTCCTATGCTCCTTCCTATACAAATCTTTCTTTTTTGTTCAACTCCTCTACTTACTAGGTGAGAAGCTGCCTGTTTTGTGCATCTCTTAATAAACCCAAGTAGGTCTTCAAATGTACTCAGATGAATTTTGTTTTTGTTTTCTAAAGATTTTATTTATCTGAGAGCACGCGCGTGAGTGTGCACTCAAGCAGGGGAGAGGGGTGGAGGAGAAGCAGACTCCCCACTGAATGGGGAACCCCATGTGGGACTGATCCCAGGACGCTGAGATCATGACCTGAGCCAAAGGCAGACGTCTGCATAACCAACTGAGCCACCCAGGTGCCCGAATTTTATTTTTTGACCGCACATAGTGTGTCCTCTGGGGAAGGTAAGAGTCCTGTGGGGGGAGCGTCGTGATAGTTGTACCTCATAAATGTGCTTAATGCCCCTAAATTGTACGCTTCAAAAGGGTTCAGATACACATTTATGTTTCACTACAATTAAAAAATTAAAAAGTGGGGGGAGCATAAGTGATTGTGTTTCAAGGGATCCCAGGATCACCCCTAAGTTGGAAGATTTATTGGAAGGAATCATGGGATGTCGCTTATCAGTGTACCCATGGGTAAGGTTTCTGACGGTGACCTGGGAAAGTTGGATCACGGGACAAAGACCCAGGAAGAGTCTGGAGAAATCCAGAGGCACAGGCTTCCTTAAGTTCTCCTCCTGCTTGCAGCTGGGACACACGAGCACGTGGTTCGGGGTTTTCCAAGCAGACCAGGGTCAGCCACTCGCTGTTCACAAAATCCAAAGGCAGAGAGACGAGTCGGGGAGAAATGAGAAGGGAATCTATTTCGGTGAGGCCAGCAATGGGAAGACAGCGTCTCAAAGATTGTCTCCAAAGTGCTGAAAAAAATTCTAGGTTTATATGAGGACAGCGTGGGACCAAGGTGGGTGGATGCGTGCAGGTGGGTGGTGAGGGTCAGGCTGGTCATGGTCTTGGGTCAATCACGTGGGCTCTTGCTGGCTCAGAGCAGTCCTTATTGTTTGAGGAGGTATTTCCAGTCCCCCTGTGGGATACTTTGCTTTCAGGATCATTTGCCTGAGATAAGAGATAAGCTAGAAAGGAGAACTTAATTAGAAATTACAGACTGAAGTCAGAAAGGAGGTAGTTGACATGTCCTTCACCCTGGGAGATCACACAGAGAGCTCCCTCTTCCCCCAGAATGGAAAAGGCAGCACACATGTACCATGTTCCTGCCCAGGAGAGCCCATCGGGGACATAGTCTGCAGGGTTTGCACTGGGCGCAGGTCCTATGGGCTCTCTGCCTGGCGTAAGTGGGGATGCCAGACCCTGGAGAGAAGCATGCGTTTATGTAGCAGAAACCTTGTCATTTGCCCCAAAAGTCTGGGCTCGCTGAGCCACGCTTAGCTGTTAACTGTTGGCCAGAAATGCTCTGAGAGCCTGCGTGCCTGCCAAGGACCCAGTCTGCAAGCCCCTTCCAAGGGTGGTGGTCTCAGGCCCACTGTGTTAATCCCGTCTTGTGCAAGCCCAAAGCCATTTTAAGAATAGTCTTATAAAAGGTAGGGATAGTTCTTCCTCATCACCAATGATATGGAAAAGCCTACAGAGGGAAAGGTCTTGAAATGAACTAGCTCTCGGTTAAATGTCAGACATTGCCTTTAGGGCCACAATCCTTGGAATCCTTGCTCTGCCTGGAGTGCCTGGGTGGCTCAGTTGGGTAAGCGTCTGTCTGCAGCTCAGGTCGTGATCTCCGGGTCCTGGGATCAAGCCCTGCATTAGGCTCCCTGCTGAGCAGGGAGTCTGCTTCTCCCTCTCCCTCTGCAGCTTGTGCACTCTCTCAAATAAATGAAATTAAAAAAAAAAAAAAAAGAATTGTTCGTGAGAACTATATGCCTGACTTTAATAGGTAAAAATCTCTAATTTCTCCTATTTTGAGACTTCCCAGGTATCGGGGGACTTTAGAATTGTCCTCAAGAATGATGATCTCTCCTAAACCCATTTCTAGGCATGCCTCATTTGAATAAATGTCAAAAATGGGATAGCAAGGATTTGAAGGATTCTAGAAACGGTTACTGCTGTTCTTGAATCAAGTTTTATTATAAGTTAAATCATTTAACTAGAATATGTATATCTTTCTTTATTTCCTCAAACTGAGACACTCATTTTGGTTTTTTTTATACCTTTTTAAAATTTTATTTTTTAAAGATTTTATTTCAGAGAAGTAGAGCACAAGCAGGGAGAGGGGCAGGAGAGGAAGTGAGAAAATCCCAAGCAGATTCTGCACTGAGTACAGAGTCCTACGCGGGCCTGGATCCCAGGACCCTGAGATCATGACCTGAGCCAAACTTGAGTCAGATGCTTAACCAGCTGAGCCACCCAGGTGCCCCAACACCTTTCTTTTTCTTTTTAAAGTAAACTCTACACCCAATGTGGGGCTCAAAGTCATGACTCCGAGATCAAGAGTGGCATGCTCTACCAACCAAGCCAGCCAGAAGCCCCTTGAGACACTCATTTTGTAATTGAACAAAATATTCTTTTATAATATTGTAGTTTCAGAATGTTGGTAAGGTCTGGAGCCAAGGGCCAAGAAAGAATTCTTGAGACATCTTTAGTGCAAAAAAGTGATTTTATTAAAGCACTGGGACAGGACAGGACCGGTGGGCAGAATGAGTGGGGCACCAGGGTTGTGATGAATTGACTGATTGTATATTTGGGAGCTGGGGGCGAGGGGCTGCTGGAGGTCACCTCACGCTTTGTCCTCAGCTTGCCTTTTGCTCCCTCATCAATATAACCTAAGTATCCACTTGGTTACTTTTAGTCCTCCAAGAAAAAGTCTCGGGCAAAGCAGATTCCAGCCATAGAATGGGACAGGTGAACTACAGAAGAGAGAAATGGGTTTGAAAAGTTAATGTCTCATCAAACTATAACTACTTTGGCTTGTTTCATTGGGTTCTTTTGGTTTAGTTCCCAGCAAGTAAAATATAGACAACTATTCTCTACAAGTCCTATTTCTGAAGAAGGGAACTGTCTGTATTTTCTTAAGGAATACAGAAACAATTTCCAAGAAATCCTCTGACTTAAAATTTGGGGTGATTCCTCTTTTGCTTGTTTCTTTAAAACCTTTTTTAGTTTTTGAGTTAAAAAATAGACTATTATTATTAATTTTTAGATGGAAAAAATAGACTTCAATTTCTAATGCAATTGGGGTTCGGAAAAATACTTGAGAGGAAGGTGCCGAGAGTTCCCATACACCCTGCCCCGACTCATACTTCATGCCCGCCACCATGCCTCTGATAAATTGCCATCATCCAGAGTCCATTGTTTACATTAGGGTTCCTCTTTGAGTACATTCTGCAGGTTTGGACAAACATACAGTGTAGTTTCACCACCCAAAAGACCCTCTGTGGCCCTCCTATTTATTCTTCCTTCTGACAACCTCTGATCTTTTTACTGTTTCCATAGTTCTTCCAGAATGTCATGTAGTTAGTTGGAAACACACAGTCTGGAGCCTTTTCATTACTGGCTTCTTCCACTTAGTGCTATGCATTTAAGATTCCTCCATGTCTTTTCGTGGCTCGATAGCTCATTTCTTCTTAGCGCTGAATAATATTCCCTTGTCTGAGTTGTTAAAAAGACAAGACCAGACCCCAAATGAATTCCTTTCTGCTGAGTCCCAAGTCACCTTCACCATTACCACTTCAGCTCTCTCAGAAATGGAATCTTAAACCAGTCGATCAGGAATCGCTTGATGGACCTATGCCATTCCCTAAAGGAAAATAACCTTGCAATAACCAATCTGCTTTTTTTTTTTTTTTTTGGCCTGGTATAGCTCCCTTGTTGCTGCTTCCTGCTGCCCATAAAAGCCTTTCATTTTGTACAGCTCCTTGGAGCCCCTTTCTGCCTGCTAGATTGGATGCTGCTGGGTTCAAACACATTTTTGTTAACCTCTTAACATGGTTATGATGCCTCAGTTTATCTTTTAGCGTGATGTACACATCTTAGGTTTTGACATTAGGAATAAAGCTCCCGTAAACATCTCTGTGTAGCTTTTTGTGTGGACGTAAGTTTTCAGCTCCTTTGATAAAGACCCACAGGCACAACTGGCTGGGTTGTTTGGTACAAGTATGTTAGTTTGGTAGGAAATTGACCAGCTGCCCTCCAAAGCGGCTGTAGCGTTTTGCGTTCTCTATCAGCAATGCAGGCAGGTCCCTGTCCTGCTCCACATCCTCAGCCACGTTCAGTGGTGACAGTTGTGGGTTTTGGCCATTCTGATAGGTGTGCAGCAGTATCTCATTGTTGCCTTAATTTTCATTCCCCTGAAGACACAATGTGTGGAGCTCTTTTTATCTGTGTCTTTGCCATCTGTTATCTTCTTTGGTGAAGTGTCTGTTAGGGTCTTTGTTTCTCATGTATTTTGAATACAGCCCTCTATCAGATGCATCTTTTGCAAATATTTTCTCCCAATTGTCTATGGCTTATTTTATTATTCTCTTGAGTGTGATTTCCTTTTGTTGATCCATAATGTATTAAATTTTATGGGACGCCTGGGTGACTCAGTCAGTTGAGCATCTGCCTTCAGCTCAGGTCATGGTCCCAGGATCCTGGTATCGAGCCCTGTGGCCAGCTCCCTGCTCAGCGGGGTGTCTGATTCTCCCTCTTCATCTGCCTGCTGTTCCCCCTGCTTGTGTTCTCTCTCTCTCTCTCTGTGTAAAACAAAATCTTAAAAAAAATTTTTTAATACTAAGAAGTATTTTTTTGTTGTTATTGTTCATTTGGTAAGCCAAGAAGCTATAATGTTTTACAGTGGCTTTCAAACTTGACATTATTTTCTACTTTGTATACAAATTGTCTGATCAGTCTGCGAGCACTGGTGCGTTTGGTTGTGACTACTGGTGTTCTGAGCTGTTGTTAAATCTGGAAGGTTTGATGTTTTTATCAGGAGTAGTTCTGCCCTAATTCTGTGAGAACCGAGACAGATAATTTAAAGAAAAAACTGACTGCCATTTTAGAGACGTCAAATCCAAAAGAGACTCATTTGGGCATTTCTTTTCGACTGCATTTCAATTCCTAGGTCCTCTTATTTTCTTTTCTTCCTTAAAATGTTGTCAGATAGTCCCAATTCTTCAATCTTCTTTGTTTATATTCTAAGCTTGTTTGACTTTTTTTTCTCCCCTTCTATTTTACATTTTAAAAGGGATCTTTTGGGATAATTGTCACATGAACTGAAAGCAAAGTCTTTTGATGACTCATCTTGTAGACACTGTGAGAGCATATTGAGAAAAAAGCAGATGTTTTTTTCTCTACTTCTTTTATGTTGTTACAACCACTCAAATAAAAGAGGAGTACAGCAAATGCTGTCAGCTGGCATGTTGGGTAAGTAGTCTGTCGAATTGATGGGGCTGTCAGAGGGAGCCAAGCAGGAGCATCTGGGCTCCCTTTCCTCCCGAAGGTGGCTGGACCCAAATCCACACTGTGTGCGTTCTAGTCTGCGAAAATGATTTGTTTTGCATCCAGAACTTGCTCTAGACTGAAGGTCATTGCGGGGCGTGGGGCGGGGGTCTGTGGTGCAGGTGAAAAAATTCCCCCAAGGTAGACAAGAGTTTATTGGATACAGGGTAAGGGCGGAGCGGGCAGGACCGCAAAGGAGAGACTGTCCCCCACGACGCGGTGGTGAGGGACCATTGTTACAGGGAGTACGGGGACGGATGCAATTTTCCCTTTTCTGGTAACCTTAGGAACTGTGCCTGGGAAGGCTGTTGTAAACAGCAAATCCATTGGAGTACACTTGGGAATGGAAGTATGGGGGTGTCTCATTGGCTGGGTTATGACGGTCTCTCATTGGCTGGGCTGTGACTCTCTCATTGGCTGAACTATGACAGTTTCTTATTGGCTGGGCTGTGACTCTCTCATTGGCTGGGTTGTTGCTTGGTAAGGAAGAAAACCCACCTTCCTACCGCTGGCATGGTAAAGTAGTAGCTGACCTTCCTGAGCACTTGCACTGTTGGTCTTTTCCTGTTGGGTCTGCAGTGGACAACCCAGCTCCGTTTTAGTGAGGTTTCCCTTTATTAATTTTCACACTATAATTATTTTTTTTTTAAGTAATCTCTACCCCCGGTGTGGGGCTTGAACTCCCGAGAGCAAGAGTCATGTGCTCTATTGACTGAACCAGCCAGATGCCCCCCAATTTTTTTTTTTTTTAATTTTATGTAGTTACTTGACACACACACACACACAGAGCACAAGCTGGAGGAGTAGCAGGCAGAGGGAGAAGCAGGCTCCCCTCTGAGCAAGGAGCCCGACATGGGGCTGGATCCCAGGACTCTGGGATCATGACCCAAGTCAAAGGCAGTTGCTTAACCAGCTGAGCGCCCCTCTTTTTTTTTTTTTTTTTTTCCAAGAGAGAAAATTTTTATAAATGATCAACTATGTTCTTTGGATAATCATTATGATTCTGTTTTGTTCTGTATGAGAGGCCATATGCTAGGTTTTAAGTTGTGCTGTCTTCACGTGGGGCATGTTAAAGTAGTATATTATATATGGGTTTGAAATCTGTAGCAAGCTGAATGAAACCTGCTTTGTCACTGAAATTATATCAGCTCAAAATATCCAACTTCAACTTTGAGTTATACCAACTCAAACTATCATTTCCTGTGACCAATTTTCTTTTTAGTTATCATATTTAAGATAAGATGTTATTCTATGAAATTGTGGAACTTTAAATCTGCCAGGGCCTTAGAGGTCGCACCTTCTCTACAGATAACTAAACTGAGGCCTTCATATGTGAAGGGACTCTTCTGAGGTTGCTTCAATTTCACTTGAGGTTTTGAATCTCTTTCTATTCCACTGCCTTTTTAGACCTTGGCTGAGGTAAAGAAATTAAAAATGAAAAGAAAGCACAAAAGGAAAGGAGGGCTCAGTATTCTATGGATCGGTCGATAGTGTGATGTTGTGAAATCGATTAGTCTTGGAGTCTAGCAGTTTAGAGGTTTGGCTTCTCTTTTTGCCCTTGCTAATTTTGGTCTTGTTTTCCTCTTAAATAAAAACTGTTTCTGCAGTGAAAAAAAAGAGAGAGAGAGAGAGAGAGAAGGAGAGAAAATTACACAGATAATAATGTGTTTGAAAAAGCCCACGAGTGATACATCATTATTTGTTTTCTGGTGGCAGAACAATGAATGCAGTGTATAGGTGTCTGTAAACTTTTCTTACAGCTACCGAGCTGATTAGGGGCAGTGAAGTAACCTGAAGTATGTTCTGTGTTCCAATGCGGAAGGTATGTATACCTTGAATTTCCTATATTTGTACCTCTATAAATACCATACCCATCTCAAGTGTATGATAGGGGCCAAGGGCAGGTCTCCCCAAGATGGACCACTTTGGGAGGAAGATTATTTTGAAATGCAATCAATCATTATTTTAAAAACAATCAAAACCCAGCAGATTCATGGGGCACCTGGGTGGCTCAGCGGGTTAAGCTGCTGCCTTCTGCTCAGGTCATGATCCCAGAGTCCTGGGATCGAGTCCTACATCGGGCTCCTTGCTCAGCGGGGAGCCTGCTTCTCTCTCTGCCACTCCCTGCCATGTTGCCTGCTTGTGCACACTCTCTCTCTCTCTCTGACAAATAAATAAATAAACCCTTTAAAAAAAAACAACAACCCAGCAGATTCAGGAAAAGCTCCTTACCTCTGCTCAGCTGCCTAAATTCCCATCAGAAAGAAGACTGTATCAGGAAGAGGGCCATTAACAGAGATGCCTTTTTACCTAAGAAACTTATTTGTGTAACAGGGCAATCCTTGTTTTCCAAACATCTCTAGTGGTATTCTTTCCCTTTGTATGCCCAGATTCTACCTTTCTCTTTAGGTCATCTAAGCCTCATGGTGTCTGGCTGTCTTTGGAATCTCATGTCTATGTGGATTCCCCACACGTACCAAACTAGATTTGGTTTTCTCTTGTTCTTCTGTCTTATGTCAGTTTGATTCTCAGTCTAGCCAGAAGGATTTTGAAGGGAAGAGGTCATATCTTCCTCCCACAGGCATCGTCAGGCTCTGCAGTGGTAATTGTAGGTGTAAATGTAGTGGTGAGCAAGGGTCAATGAGGAAATGTTGCAACTTGCAACATGAAATACATGGCATATTGATGACAGTGAACCTCAGAGGTAGAAGGGAAATTTGACCACTCAGGTGAACTGGACAGACTGCTAGAAAGAGACTGTAACTGACTCAAGAAGAATTAGGAAATCTGAAATGACCTATAATGAATAAAGAAATTTAATTAGTAGTTAAAGCTCTTGGGGCATCTGGGTGGGTCAGTCAACTAAGCGTCTGCCTTGGGCTCAGGTCGTGATCCCAGGGTCCTGGGATCTAACCCCACGTTGGGATCCCTGCTCAGCAGGGAGTCTGCTTCTCCCTCTGACCCTCACCCTCACTCTCTCCCTCTAATAAATAAGTAAAATCTTAAAAAGAATTAAAAAGTAAATTATCAAATTGTTGGGTGCCTGGATGGCTCAGTGGGTTAAGCCGCTGCCTTCGGCTTGGGTCATGATCTCAGGGTCCTGGGATCGAGGATCCAGGGTCATCGGGCTCTCTGCTCAGCAGGGAGCCTGCTTCCTCCTCTCTCTCTGCCTGCCTCTCTGCCTGCTTGTGATCTCCCTCTGTAGAATAAATAAATAAAAATTTTAAAAAATTATCAAATTGTTTCAGAACATAGAGGAGGAGGAGTCCCCAACTCATTCCATGAGACCAGTATGTCCCTGATACCAAAGCCAAAGATATCACAAGAGAAACTATAGTCAAATACTCCTCATGAACATAGAGGCCAATATATGAACAAACTGAATCTGAATAAAACAAACATATAAGGAAGATTATACACCACCACCCAGTGGAACTTATCTCAGGAATGCGAGATTAGTTTAGTATCAAAAAAATCAATGTAATTGTGTCATTTTCCAAACGCTAATAATTTTCCAGCAGCAACTGGATGTCGTACAAGTCAATTCAGTTCCGACCCTAAGTACCCAGAGTTAGCACAGACCCCATAAGTTGAAGCCTCAGTCCCAGACAGTCCCCACTTCAGGTCCCAGCCACAAGTCCCCAAGGCTGCCACACTTCTGCCTCCCTAAGCACAAATTCAGGGGTTCCTACAACCTTTCCCTCAGATTTGATAATTCACAAGAGCTACTCATAAAGTCAGGAAAATGCTATACTTAATATTGCAATGGTCTTATAAGGGACCCATCTCAGGAAGAGGCACATGGAAGAGACCCACCAGGGCGAGGTGGGACAGAAGGCATGGACCTTCCATGCCCTGTCTGGGCATGCTACCCTCCTGGGGTATCCTGTGAGTTCACCGGCCTGGAAGTTCCCGGAACTTTGTTCAAGAGTTTTTAATCAAGATTTTATTATGTTAGCATGACTGATTAAGTCACTGCTGTTGGTGGTTAATGCAACTTCCAGCTGGTCTCCCCTTGTTGGAGGTGGAGGAGATAGGACTGAAATTCCATTGTCTAATCACGTGGTTGGTTCTTCTGGCAACCAGCCCCAATCTCGAAGCTATACAAGGGCCCGCCCAGAGTCACCTCATTAGCTAAACTCAGGTACGATCTGAAGAGGCCCATTGTGGTGGTGATAGACACTCTTAGCGCTCAGGAAATTTCAACGGTTTTAGGAGCTCTGTGCCAGGAATGAGGGACAAAGACTATATACGTGTGTGTGTGTGTGTGTGTGTGTGTGTGTGTGTGTATACATATTATTTTGGTAAGATTTTATTTACTTATTTGAGAGAATGAGCAAGACAGAGAGCATGAACAGGGGCAGAGGGAGAGGGAAAAGCAGAGTTCCCACTGAGCAGGGAGCCCAATGTGGGGCTCCAACCCAAGACCCTGGGATCATGGCCTGAGCTGAAGGCAGACGCTTAACCAACTGAGCCGGTGTATGTATGTATGCATATATATTTTTTAAAAGATTTTATTTTATTTTTTTTTTATTTTTATTTTTTATTTATTTATTTTTTTTAAAAATTTTATTTATTTATTTGACAGAGAGAAATCACAAGTAGATGGAGACGGAGGCAGAGAGAGAGAGAGGGAAGCAGGCTCCCTGCTGAGCAGAGAGCCCAATGTGGGACTCGATCCCAGGACCCTGAGATCATGACCCGAGCCGAAGGCAGCGGCTTAACCCACTGAGCCACCCAGGCGCCCAAAAGATTTTATTTTTTAATAAGCTGTCGCACCTGTTGTGCGACTTGAACTCACAACCCCAAGGTCAAGGGTCGCATGCTCCACCAAAAGAGCCAGCCAGGTGCCCCCCGCCATGTATTTTTTATTATACCTCAGTAATACACCATATAAATAAAATAAAGGACAAAAACTTCATGGTCATTCACATTGCAGAAAAGGCACTTGACAAAATCCAATATCATGCTTAAACAAAAACTAAGCACCTTTCATTAAAGTAGGAATAGAGAGTTTCTTCAACCAAATAGAGTCATCAATGGAAAAATCCACAGCTAACATCCTGCTTAATGCTGAAAAATTGAATGCTCTTTTCCTAAGATTGGGTTCACAGCAAAACGTACATTTTTGCCATTTCTGCAATAAGACAAAAAAAAAAAAAAAAAAAAAAGACATCCAGTTTGTCAAAGAAAACTGTCAATCACAGATAACATAATCTTATATGTTAATAATCCCAAGGATGCACACATAGACGAATAAACCTCCTAAAACTAATGTATTTAGTAAGATTGGGATACAAAATCATTATACAGAAACCAATTGTATTTTATATACTAATATTGGACTATTTGCTGATGAAACTTTTATAATTTGATTCACAATAGTATCAAAAAGAATAAAATAGTAATAAATTCCACAAAAACGTAATTTTTATTTACTGAAAACTACTAAGCATTTCTTAAAGGAATTAAAAATATAAATAAATGGAGAAAATCTCCATGTTCATGGGTTGGGAAATTTAGTCTCATTGAAGAATTGCCACGTTGATGTATAAAGAAATTCAATGCAGTCACTCTCAAAAATCCCAGCTGGACCTTTGTAATAGAAATCAACACGCTGACTTTAAGACTTGTAAGGAAATACAAAGACCCTGGAATTGGCAAAGCAATTTTGAAAAAGAACAAAGTAGGAGGTATTTTCGCTTTTTTATTGCAGACTTACTCGTGAAGAAAGTGTTATCAAGACAGTACGGTGTTGGTGTTAAGGATGGAGTCATATAAAATAAATAACTGAGAGTCCAAAAATCCTTACATTTCTGGTCAACTGACAAAGATATCAATACAATTCACGTCGGGGAAAGATAGTCTTTTTCACAAGTGGCGCTGGGACAGTGGGACAGCCAGGAGCAAAAGAGATGAACTCAGATACTGACAGACTCTGTCTTCCAAGGTAGAATGTTCATGGGAAACGGAATTCAGGACACCAGGAGAAGATCTGTTCCCTGGAGCACAGTGGGGAGCAAATGAATACGGAATTTATTGATGGAATTCACGCCGGGCCATTAAGTATTTATCTATGAATAAGGATGGGACTTGTTTTCAAGGTAGTAAAAGCCTCTCCAGCCTTTGTCCTAGCCTCAGGTTTCTTTTTTTCTGTGGCTGGTTTGAACCCGGACCTGTAAACATGCATCACTTCCTGATCCCAACCAAGAGTAACCTGGGGAAAATATGGGTGTCCACTGACTCACGTAGATATTAGTAATGAAGGGACCCTAAGGCTTTCCTGCATTCGCAGTGTAAGCACCACACACCCACAGGGTAGTGTAGCAGAACTTGGGTTTTGACTGTGTTCGATGTAAGGGACATTCCTGCTAACGACATTCAGCTTTATCTTTGCTCAAACACACGTGCTTTGGCCCAACTGCAAGTGATGGAGGAAAGGCATTAGGGTTCAAAGCCTTTGGCCATGAAAAACTCTTGAGACGTCTTTGGTGCAAAAAGGTGGTTTTATTAAAGCACGGGGACAGGCGCCTTGGGCAGAAAGAGCTGCCCTGGGGTCCTGAGCAGTGGCCCATGATATACTTTCAAGTTGGGAAGGGTTAGGGATCGACTATGCCTTCCAGGTATTTTGACAAGGTTTCCAGGATCCTGAGGGGGCTAGCTATTGTTTTTTGTTTTAATATTTTTTTATTTATTTGAAGGAGAGAGAGACATAGTGAGAGAGGGAACACAAGCAGGGGGGGGGGTGGGAGAGGAAGAGGGAGAAGCAGGCTTTCAGCTGAGCAGAGAGCCCTATGTGGGGCTTGATCCCATGACCCTGAGATCCACCTGAGCCGAAAGCAGAGGCTTAACACCGGAGCCACCCGGGCTAGCTGTTGCTAGGAGAAGATCCTAGAACTCAAGTCATGAGACTCTTGAGATGTCTATCAGTGGGTCATCTTCTTTGGGGATGATCAGTAACACATATCTTGGGGGTAGAGATAAAGGAAGTTTCCAAAGGAATTTTTATATGTTAAAGTAGACTTACAGGCTCCTGGAGGGTCAGGCTAAGATTGCCTTTTGCCCTTAGCAAAGTATTAACTTTGAGGCAGCTGCGTTCCTAGAGGAAGGTCTCTCGGCCTGTTTCAAGGACTTATAAAGGAGCTGTAAGGAGTAAGCAAATTTAACCATTTCTCTTCTGCCTTTGTTTCCCTCATCACCAGGAGCAAAGGTTATTCCTTTATCATGTTACTCCTCTGTCATGTGAAAATGCAAAGCAGTGAGGGTAAGTTGTATACCAGGTCAAGAGCAAGTCACAGCATTGCGTTCACAACTCGCCAGCTCCACCGTCAAGTTCAGGTTTGGGCTGTATTTTCTCCCAAGAATTCTGTGTGGGTCAGGCCCAAGGCCCTTTCTGTTGCCTGTGCGCCTGTGCCTTATCCGTGGAATAAGGCTTCCCATCTACACACCCTGACTTTGCAGAATGCTTTCAAGTACATTCTGACGTGAGCCTCCCAAGAACTTAGCACAGGAGTTCAGAGAGAGGGCTGGGTATTCCTATAGCAGGGCTCAGAACTGGGCGCAGAGAGATAGGGGCTGGCCTAGGAGGGCAGGTAGGTGGCCTCCACTAGGCTTGGCCCGGCTGCCTCTCGACACAGCCTTTGCCTGGGTGCCCACTCCATTGTTGGGCTAACTGGAATTCTAGAAGCTGAATCTCGAGGCTACGGCACCTGTTTTCTTCAATCCAACCCAAGAGGATTTAGTTATTTGGCATCTCAGAGAAGCCTGCGGAAACATTGCCTTATCAGGATGTGGGGAGCACAGCCGCACACACCCCCCTCCCATGAAGCCTGGTTTTTTGGAAGGTCCCGTGGAGTCTGGGATTCATGTTAACCATCAGATGAGGGGAGTGGGCTAGGGGGATTTCAGATGCCTCGGGGAAGGAGTACGTTGTTTCAAGTTCCCAGGTGCCTCTGAAAGTAAGCGTAGGGCTGAGGCGTGAGCAGGGGCAGAGGGCCCTCGGGTCCCGCATTTGCTGACTCAGTCTTGCTCAGCTTCAGCTCCCAAATTATGCTCTCCTGTGCAGATTTTTTACCACTTGTCTCTCTGCATTATTGGAAACTGCAAGCTATCCCCGGTAAACAGTAAAGCCAATTTAAACCCAGTCAAGCCTGCAAGTATTAAAACTCAGGCTTGGAAATGGGGGGGGGGGTGGATATGACAGAGGCTCCTGAAGGAAGATCTCACTACCTCTTTGCCAATGTCCCCAGGGGGAAGGGGGCGGTGAGGATGACAAATGACCCCCCTGGGGCTCCAGGGAGGGAGCTGGGGCTGCCTGCAGAGGCAGAGTGGATTTCATTTCATGCCAAGAAGAATGAGATTACAAATATCTTCAAGGGTCTTCTGCACGGGCAGGGGACATAGCGGTCCCAGGAGTGGGGAGGGAAATGAGAAGGCAGAGCAGGGTCTGTGCTGTGTGGCGTTCAGTGCCCAGGATGCTGGTGAGGTGGGAGTCACAGAGAGACGCCATGTGCCTTTCGGGTAGGGGAGTGCTGGGCGCCGGGTCTAGGCTATGCCTGACCCTGCATCTTCAGTCTGCTGGCAGATCTGAGGGCGCATCTCTTCCAGAGAGAGCCGTGGCATGCCTCTTGCCCTCTCGTGGCCGAGAGCTTGGCCCCAAGCAGGGTTTCTCAGCCCTGGCCCCTTTGACACCTGGGCTGTATCATTCTGTGTTCTGGAACCGTCCAACCCGTGTAATGCAGGACGGAGAGCCTCCCTGGGCTCTTCCTGCTGGGTCCCAGTAGCATCGCCAACCACCCCACCCCAGCCAAGCTGTGACAACCAAAAATATCTCCAGACATCACCAAATGTCCCTATGGGGCAAAATGGTCCCTGTTCTAGGAGGTGGCAAAAATGAGCCAAGCTGAAGGCTTGTGAGGCATTTTGGCATTGAGAGGGGCTGCCTTGCTGAGAATGGGTCAAACTCATCTCTTTGAGTAAAATCACCTCCACATAATTGGTCACTTAACAGGTTGGTGGGTGTGGTGCGCACTCGTCCGCGGCCCTAATGCCCAGAGCTTGGGAACGCGTCACTTTGTCCAGCAAAAGGGATTCCGTAGCTGTGGTGAAGTTCAGGATCTTGAGATGGGAAGATCGTCCCAGGTGATCCAGGGGGAGCCTCTGTAATCACACGGTCCTTGGAAGAGGGAGGCAGGAGGCTCAGAGACAGGGAAGGAGAGGGTGTTTGAAGCAGCGGCCGGAGAGGAAGGGGCGGTTCCTCACTGCCCATCCTGAAGATGCAGGAATGGACCACGGGCCAAGAAATGCCTCTAGAAGCTGGAAAAGGCAAGGGAACACACCCTCTCCTCCACGCCTCCAGGAGGAACGCAGCGTGGCCGACACCTTGATGGGGGCCCAGGGAGACCCAGTGCAGACCGCTGACCACCAGAGCTCTGAGAGAATAAACGTGTGTTGTTAGAAGCTGCTGAGTTTGCCAGCGAAGCCACTGAATTTGTCGCAGCCGCCCTCGAAATGAACCTAGTGGGTAGTCCTTGCTCTTTCTCAGCTGGGCTGTGGCTTCTTTTTCTTTTCTTTTCTTTTTTTAAAAAAAATATTTTATTTATTTATTTTTCAGAGAGAGAAGAGAGAGCGCACAAGCAGGGGGAGCAGGAGGCAAGGGGGGAAGCAGACTTCCCGCCAAGCAGGGACCCTGTGATCACGACCCGAGCCGAAGGCAGACACCTAATGCCTGAGCCACCCAGGCATCCCATGGGCTGTGGGCTCTGAGGGTGGGAGCGCGCCCTGGTTTTCTGTACCCTTCGCATTTGTTTGTTTGCAAGGGTACTTACGTCCTGAGGAGCCAGAGTCTTCCATAAACTCTTTCCTCTGAGGGGCTCATGCAAAGCTGATGGCCTGGGTTTTGATGGAACCTCTAATCCGTTGGCTGATAGGATTGTGGTACCAGAAGTCAGGCTGCAGAGTAATGCAAGCCTTGCGTGGCCCTACGGGTCTGCCTTGGACCCGCATCCTCTCCCTGATGCCTTGGCCACAAGTGTCCATCAGCTAGCATCTTTCTTGGAGCTTCTTGGGCTTCTCCGTCCCGGAATTGGCACTACAGGGCTCTACCTAATGCAGGCTGGACAGCACACATTGGGGGTCCTTCTCCCAGCTACCATAGGAACCAGGCTGTGCAAAAATTCACTGATTTCATAAATTCCTTAAGTTTTACTTTAAAATGAGAAAAATGTTTTAATGGATGTAATTATTTAGAGCAGTTTGAGGTTGACAGAAAAATTGAGCGGGAAGTACAGAGTTCTTAGATATCCCTTGCCCTGCCCTCGCCCCGCACCACCTGTCCCACTATCACCATCCCCACCAGGGGTGCATTTGCTGCGATCAAAGAACGAGCACTGACTGGTCATCGCCGCCGCGAGCCCACAGCTAACATGAGGGTTCACTGGGTGCTGCAGGATTTGCGGGTCTGGACAAATCACGCTGGCACGTGTCCATCACTAGGGCATGGTACAGTTCCTCTGCAACGCGGACTGCAGAATGGACATGCTGCCCGGTGGATATCCGGTGTCATTCCCATATAGCCCCACACGACACCTGTAACTCTGGACAGTTGCCTGCTAAGTGTATGTTGTTTGTTATAAGGGGGGATCAGGTGAGGGAGTGCAACCAGGTCAGCGGAAGATCCTCTCAGCTTTATGAATATATGCTTGAGGCGAGCTCACTTATTGCGATGAATTCAGCAAGTACCAATCGGCCACCATAGGTTAGGGAGCAAAGGTGACAGGGAAGGATCTGCCCTCCCGGAACTTCAGGGAGCTTGGCAAATGTTGGATACAAACAAGGTCTGCTCAGCGGGAATAAGAGGGCATCTGCCTAAAAGCCCAGCAGGATGTAGGAGAGGACAGAGTTGGGATGCCGGTGCTACGGAGCAGGTCCTCCATCACCCAAGGCCAGGCAAAGCTCCGATGCTGGAGTACCCACCAGGGACTCTCTTCCCAAGTCATTCTTTCCTCCTGGGGTTTTTGCTGACTCTTCCAGGCAGATGAAGAACCAGGATTCTGGTCCCTGCCGGGGGGCTGGAAGCAGCTCATGGACTCCGTGAAGCCGAATTTCTTCATCTGAAAATAGGGTGTGAATGAACACAATGGCGTGGAGGATTTCTGTGAGCCGGGAACCCCTCTGATAGGTATGCAGGTGGAGGCCCCCATGGGACCGGGTCCGCCTCTGGTCACCAAACCCCACCAGCCCTTAACTAGTAGCTCCGGATTAGATCCCAATGCATAGGCAGAAGTTTCAGCAGAGGCCCCCCAGCCCTCAAATCCTGCAGTCCTTGCAGAATTAACAAGAGCTGGGTGGAGGGTGGACCGCGTCCCTTGCCAGACAGGGGGTGTGGAGGGATTACTGTGCCAGCTGGCGATACTGCAGGAAAGAAATGTGCAGGTGCAGCAGTGGGGCTCCTGTCCTTTGGTGCCCTGGGTTGGATGGTCCTCTCTTGCCTTTGGCTGGCGTGCTTCTGGAGGCAGGTGTCCCCTTTGGTGTGGCGAATGCCGAGGGCCGGGAAAGAAGAGGAATAAGCTGGTGTGGGAGATGCAAACACACTTCGAGTTTCCACTCGGCCCTCACAGGAAGCTTCTGCTTCACAGGAAGCTTCTGGCCTGCTCTGCACGATCTCCTCTGGGTTGGTAGGAGGCATCCCTCACTAGCCTGTGGCTTCCGGCTGTTTTCTGCTGTTCCTGTTTAAGTCCCCAAGTTCACAGATTGTCCATATCTTTCATTCCCTCCTTGGAAGGCTCTGGTAACTCAATTTGTGGAAAATTGAAACCCTTTCCAGATATTACTCTTTCGAAAGTGGTTTTGCCTAAGAACATAACAACGTACAAGCTCCAGCAGGGGTGATTCATTTAGCTCTTGTTGCCCTTGACCTGAGAAGAAAACATAAACGGGAGGGCTGGAAAGTAACAGTTGAAACCAATGTATGAGCTCATTTTAAACAAAGCGTCTGTGTTTTTCCTCCAGCTCCACAGTTCCTAGAAAGTACTAGAGAACAGGAATGTGTGTATTTTGCCCCTGAATGTTTCATACTGCTGCACGTCGCCACGAGGGGGCTGCAGGGCTAAATGCAGGCTCACGGGAGGGGTTCTGATCCACGGTCACTGCCCTTATCCTTACGGCGGAGGAGGAATTCAGTGGCTTTTCCTGGCCCTCAGTGTTCTCCGAGGGCCCCTGGGCTTTCTTTCCATGAGCACAGCACGGGAACCCACAGTCTGACTTCGGGGTCCTTCGTCCCTCCCCACATCTGCCGCGACGGCATCCTTCAACACTTGGCCACGGGAGGACTTAGCCGCCAACCAGCTTGAGCTGCCCTTATTGGGACTTAAGTGAATTTCCCTGTTGTTTTTGGGATGAGCCAGTGATTCTTCTGTAGTGGGTTGAATAGTACTTCCACCCTCCCCAAGATATTCCACATCCAAGCCCCTGGAAGCTGTGAATGTGACCTTATCTGGAAATAGGGTCTTGGCCGATGAACTTGAGGATCTCAGGGTGAGGTCACTGGGGATTTAGGGCTCTGTGTCTGATGGTTGGTTTCTTCTATGAGAAAGGAGGGAAACAGCGGGAAAGGTGTGTGAAAACAGAGGCAGGGACAGGAGTGATGTAGCTACAAGCCACAGAATGCCAAGGATTGCCAGTTCATTCTAGGAACCAGGCGAGAGGCCTGGAACAGATTCTCTCTCACAGCTTTCAAAGGAACCAAGTCCTGGCGACACTTCGATCTCAGACTTCTGGCTTCCAGAACTGTGTGAGAACACATTTCTGTTGTTTTAAATTCCCTGGTTTGTGACATTTTGTTGTGGTAGACCTGGAAAAATGAATACAGCTCTCCCTGAGCCCTACAGTGGGTCACTCCGCCCGGCTTTGCCCTGGTGACTGTCCCTGGGGCCCACTGTGCACCTTTCTTCCTGCCTTCACTGCGGTGGGCTGTTTACGCCCAGATGGCTGATGGCGTATGTCATTAGCTGCAAAGTCTCAGAGGGTCTGTGTTGTTTTCTACCGCTTTGTCCTCAGTTCTCTGTTGATTTCCTGAGAATAGACTCTATCTTTTGATAACTTCTCATCTTGGCATAATTGCATAACTGCTTGGTTCCAGACTGTTCAGGAGAGAGGCTGGGAGATCCTAGTTCCTCCTGTGGGAGAGGGTGACTACTGCAGCTTTATCCCAGAGGGTGCTGGCTTCTGGCGGGGGTCCTCTGGCACAGATGAGCTCCACTCTGAAGGAGAGACTTCCGTGCTTCTGTTCTGACCCGGGGCTGAGCTCTGAGCTAACAGGGATCCCTTCTGCTCTGAGTTGCCTCCTCTGGGTGGAAAATGCCAGGTCTGAATGGAGGGGATTGAAAAGCCCGAGGCAGGGGTCTTGGGAGGCTCACAGCCCCCCTTGTCTCCCAAGCTTCTTCTGGGAGCTCCACATGGGAAAGATGAAGGTGCCCCAAAGTCTCTCTCTTCCTCTTTTTTTAAAAAATTAATTTATTTATTTGACAGAGCAAGAGAGCACAAGCAGGGGAACAGCAGAGGGAGAGGGAGAAGCAGGCTCCCTGCTGAGCAGGGAACCCAATGTGGGGCTCGATCCCTGGATCCTGGGATCATGACCCAACCTGAAGGCAGATGCTTAACCGACTGAGCCACCCAGGCGCCCCTCTCTTCCTCTCTTTGCAGTGAGAGAAAACCACTTACTTCCTGAACAAAATCCAGTGTCTGCCCTTAGGTGGGTGAGTGGGTATGACAGGGCACTGACCCTGCAGTGGACTCTTCTTACCCAAGGTTGTAAGATTAACTCTCCCCTTGGATACGGTCTCTCTCTAATCTCTCACCTGGTAGGACTGGGATTGGTTTCATTAAGGTGGAGGGCAGGCTCCTGCTACCTGGGTAGCCGTGGGGTGCCGGGAAGGATATGAGATATGAGCCCAGAACGCAAACAGCAGTAAGCTGAGCGGGTCGGCTTGCTCACCTCCGTCTGCAATCACTCCAGGCCTGCTTCTCCAGCAGAAACCATTCTGCCTTTAGTCCTGGGTGCACCAGCGGACCACCTTTCCTGGGGCATCTGCTGCTGGGAGCAGCTGTGTGGAGGGCCCCTCCTTCAGGAATAGGGCAGGAACATACGTGCTGTGGCCTATTGAGGCTGCTGAAGGGATGATCCTTACCCGTGCCCCTATAGCAGGGCGCACATGCAGAAGCACCTGGCTCCGGGGGTCCCGAACAGACCAGGCTCGGCCTCTCGGCGCTCACAAAATCCAGAGGCAGAGAGATGAGTGGTGGGGAACGAGAAGGGAATTTATTTCAGTAAGGCCAGGGGAAGACAGCTTCTCAAAGACTGTCTCCAAAGTGCTGGAAACTCTTCAAGGTTTATATGAGGACAGTGTGGGACAAGGGTGGGTGGGTATGGGCAGTGGGCAGTGAAGGTCAAGTTGACCGTTGTCTTGGGGTCAGTTATGCAGGGTTTTGCTGGCTCAGGGCTGTCCCTCTGGCTAGAGTTTTGGTTCCCACCACTGGATACTTTGCTGGTAGGGTCTTTTGCCTGATTTAGGAGATAAGCTAGAAAGGAGAACTTAAAAAAAAAAATACAGGATCCTGGAATTGAGTCCCATCGGGGTCCCTTCAGCGGGACGTCTGCCCCTCCACTGGCTTGTGCTCCTATGCTTTCTCTCTCTCAAATAAATAAATAAATAAATAAAATCTTTTTTAAAAAGTACGGACTGGGAGTGCCTGGGTAGCTCAGTGGGTTGAAGCCCCTGCCTTCCGCTTGGGTCATGATCCCAGGGTCCTGGGATCTCTGGGTCCTGGCTCTATGCTCAGCGGGGAGCTGCTTCCTCCTCTCTCTGCCTGCTTCTCTGCCTACTTGTGATCTCTGTCTGTCAAGTAAATAAATAAAAACTTAAAAAAAAAAGTACAGGCTGAAGTCAGAATGGAGGTTGACTTCCACTTGGCTGAAGAGACTCAGGGACAAGCAAACCTGTCTTCAAATTATATTCTGGTGCTTCCTAAATGATATCCTGGGCAAATGGTTTAACTTTTGGGGGACTCAGTTTTATCTGTAACTCAATGGAACAAGGATAATGGGTTTTCCAGAGAGGAAGAGGGAAGGATCAGGGCACCGTGCTGTCTGCATTCTGGGACTGAGCTTCTGAGGGCTCCAGGCGCTGCTGGTCAGAGTGATTTCAGGGTCTAATACTCTGCCCTTGAGGCTCCTTGCATACATTGTATTTTTAAATGAGTTCGTAGTAATTTCACGATGGAAAAAAACCCTCTATTAAAATTTTTTTATTTTATTTTATTTTATTTAAAAATAATTTATTTTATTTTATTTAAACAGTCAAATGATTGCACAGCATTGTAAATGTAATAAATGCTACTGGATGGAACATTGTTAATGCCGTGTGAATCTCGTATCAACAGGAACACTTTTTTTAAACATGGGGGTGTTATTACAGACTAAAGAAAATGAAAGAGTCATCAAATGAAATTCATAAACCCGAAACAGACGCCAGTTTGAAAATAGGTAGTTAGTCATTCTCAGGGAATTTTAAACAGTCGGCTATGGACTAGATATTAGATGATTAGGTAGATCATTGGACAATCACGAAATTATTGTTAACTCTCTAATGCATGATTCCAATTTTTTGATTATATACAAAGTTGCCTTTAGAATTGGTTACACATATATGAAATTGTTCTATTTTGAAGACTTAAGCTGTTCTATTTAGGGGTGAAAGGTCATAATGTTTCCCGAGACTGAAATTTTACAGCAAAAATGTATGAAAAAAGTAAAGTACGTATGGCAAAGTGCCAGAAAGAAAAAGGTCTAATCATTCCTTCGGTAACTTTCCCCTAATAGGTTTGATATTCTGTACCCCGCCCTCCCTGGGTATGCACGCACGCACGCGGATGCGCGCACGTACGTAGCCGCATGGACGCACGCGTGCACGCACGCACGCATGCGCACATCTTCCTGTCTCCGGTGTTCTTAGAAGATCAAGCATGGCTGCCGCCGCTCCTGAAATAGAGCTGATTTGCTGCAGCCCTTTCTACGTCTTACCCAGCTTCCCTGGCTTTCCATTGCACCGTCTCACCATGGGTTCCTGTCGGTTCCCTGCAGCATTGCCTCCAGCCTCCTGACACCCCCTCCAAGGGGTCCCCCCCGTCTTGTGTCCCGAGCTCAGCACCAGCCTGCCGTGCCTTCGTGGGCTCCTCTCTCTCGGTGCTGGCCAGTGGAGGCGGGCCCCTTCTCCGGCCATTGATGGCCCTCGGTCCAGCAGTTCCTGGCCTCTCGCGTGCCTGAGCCTGGGCGACGCACTGGTGTCCTCGAAGTACTCCAGACTGCGTGGCCTGAAGAACAGCAGTTTGTTTTCTCAGCGTTCTGGAAGGCAGCCCTCAAAGTCGGCATGCCCGTGAGCCGCGCTCCACCCGAAGCCTTCAGTGGGGCATCTTTCCTGCCTCTTCCAGCCCCCGGGGGCTCCAGGCGGTCCTCGGACTGCGGCTGAGTCCCTCCAGTCTCTGCCTCCATCTTCACGTGGCTTCTTCCTCCCAAATCACCCT
The DNA here is from genome assembly GCF_964662115.1 of Mustela nivalis. Classification (NCBI taxonomy): domain Eukaryota; kingdom Metazoa; phylum Chordata; class Mammalia; order Carnivora; family Mustelidae; genus Mustela; species Mustela nivalis. The sequence continues at coordinate 57,871,515 of NC_139036.1, forward strand.
GGGCCTTGCTCTTCTAAGGACACCTGTCATTGGATCTAAGCCCAACGGGGTAATTTAGGATTATCTTGAGTCCCTGACTTAATGACATCTGCAAAGACTCTTTCCAGGTAAGGACGGACGCACGGGTTCCAGGAAGTGAACAAATTAGTGGGAGGTCACCTTTCCGGACGCGAGTGTGCTCCGTGAGCAACCGCTGATGTTTCTGGGCTGCCCTTCCCTCTGTTGATCTGAAACCCTCCAGGGAGCTTGCTGGGTATAATCAGATTGTCCCAGAGGCAGAGGGCAGGGAGAGCCTGAAGAAGGAGACAAGCCACTCCTGCTTGGTAGGTGGCAGTTTCAGTAAGCAAAGAGAACTTCCTAAGAGGCTTGTCTTAAGCAGCAGCAAGATGAATGGGTCCCTGGACCCACCTGCCATACGTACCTGGGTTCAGTCATATATAGTGTGCAGGTGTTCTCAACACCACATCACGATCGCAAGACTGTGTCCTTGGAGCAGCCTCTGGGAACAAGAAAGGCAAGCAGAACCCACATTTTAAGGACAGGAGTAGGGATAAGGAGCTTTTGAGTGCCTGAGTTCACTTCAAACGTGCCTGGCAGTCATGTTTTTTTTGATGACCTTGCCCAGCGCTTTCCCAGTGATATAGGGAAGAGATGTTAGGGTTCAAAGCCAATGGCCAAGAAAGAATTCTTGAGATGCCTTTGGTACGAAAGGGTGTTTTTATTAAAGCACAGGGACAGGGCCTGTAGGCAGAAAGAGCTGCCCTGGGGTCATGAGGAGTGGCCCATTATATACTTTCAAGTTGGGCAGTGGTTAGGGATAGCCTAAGTCTCTAAGGAATTTTGGAAGCAAGGTTGCAGGACCATGAGGATGTAGTTGTTATTGGGAAAATGTCATTTATTACCATCTAACAACACTTTAGTTACGGGACTTTTCAGATGTATATCAGTGGGTCATATGGTTGGGGGACGATTGCCAACATGTATCTCGGTTGGGGGGGTGGGGAGAGATAAAGTTTCCGAAGGAATTTTTATTTTTTATTTTATTTTATTTTTTTGTTTTAAAGATTTTATTTATTTATTCGACAGACAGAGATCACAAGTAGGCAGAGAAACAGGCAGAGGGAGAGGAGGAAGGAGGCTCCCCGCTGAGCAGAGAACCCGATGCGGGCGGGGCTCGATCCCAGGACCCTGGGATCATGACCCAAGCCGAAGGCAGAGGCTTTAACCCACTGAGCCACCCAGGCGCCCCCCGAAGGAATTTTTAACTGTTCAAGTAGATTTACAGGATCTTGGGGGTTGGAGTAAGAATCCGTTTTTCCCCTTAACAAAGTATCAACATCAAGGCAGCTGAATCCCTAGAGAAAGTTCACTCTGCCTGTTTCAAGGACTTGTCAGTGAGCTGTAGGTAGTAAGGAAATACAGTTATTTCTCTTCTGCCTTTGTTTCTCCTATCACCAGGACTCCCTAAAAGGTGGCCTGTCTGAGGGCCTGGCATCCTTTCTCACATCTGCGATCATAAACAGACCTGGTGGGTCTCAGCTCTGCTCCTCGCCAGCTGCCTAACGACGCCGAGTGAGGCATGTCTTCTCTGGGCCTTGGCAGGCTCAGCTGCACCACGATCACAGACTGGGGGCGTGGAATGGGACGATGGACCGGCAGGGGCACTGTGTGTCTCTTCCGCAGGCGGGGTGTCCTCCAACGGAAGGTGAGCAGGACTTTCCTTCTCTCCCCACTCTGCTCTGGGGGTGAGACAGTGGCGGGGGGCCGGGGCAGGGCAGAAACGAGGCCCAGTGTTTCTGAAGCCCCCACATCTGCTCAGGGCAGCCTCATCCTTCCAGTGCATTCGAGGGTTTCTTCCTGTGAAGTCTCTATTTGCAGCCCTGGCATCAGGCACTGGGTAATGAGGCGCGGCACCTGCTGTTTCCTGGCCGGGGTGGATGTGCGTGTCTGCTGATGGAATTCTGTGTGGATTAATTAAAATGGGAGAAAGCATTTCTCCTGAATTATTTACCAGCTTCCAGGGGAGCAAACAATCATTGCGGCATCTTATTATTGATGTGCCGGAGCCTCTCTTTTGGGGGTGCTGCTCCAAGCCTGGGGTTTGGGGTCGGGCAGAGGCGGGAGCTGGTCCTTTCTGTGGCTTTGAACAACTTCATTTCAGGAAGCTCAGGGCCGCTCAGGAGCATGGTCACAGGCGTGCTTCATTCTTAACGCCGGAAGGGAAATGCCCTTTATGGGGACAGACTGTGGGGGAGCTCTGTAGAAAGTCCCTCCCACGGAGCCTCATCTTGCTTTCTTTTTTATTCTGAGAGGGCCCTCCTGCCCAGGCCCAGCTGTCACCCCAGCCATGCTCTGGGGCAGTGACTTACCTGGGCCTGGCTCAGGTCTGGGTACGAGTGCGGGCCACACGGGCTTCTGTATAGTGTGTGGGCGCTCGGGGGTATTTGTGGACTGTTCCGTTGTCTGGCTGGGGAGGGTTGGCGTGAGTTTACGCAACTGTTGCCTAAGTGCACGTTCCCAGAGTGCTGCTCTGCTGTGTAGGCCCCTCCCCAACAATGTTGTCTACCTTCAAGGGCCAGGGGCACCATTCTGAGTCTCTGGGATGGCCCTTAAGTACCAAAACTAGTCCCGATTCTCGAGATGAGCTGGGCTGCCCTCCCCTATGTGGGTGGCTCCTGACCAGGCCCCTCCATTCACCCCTTTGGCTTCTCCCAGGGTTTGCAGACCCTTAGGCCTGCCGAGACCAGTTTCTCTTTTGAGGCTGCCTGTCTTCCCTTCAGCGGTCTCCTGTTTTCTTGCTCGCTTTCCCATCCCCTTGGGCCCATTTCCAGGCTGCATCTGAGATCCACACTTAGCCAAGATGAGCCCAGGTACATATGTGTGAACAAGCACCCCTCTGGGCTTTTTCCTTGGATGGTGGAGCTCTTTTTAAGACAGACTGTAGTTATGTTAATGCTCTTCGCGCGCTCTCTCTCTCTCTAAGATTTAATTAATTTATTTGACAGGGAGACAGTGAGAGCGGAAGCACAAGCAGGGGGAGCGGCAGGCAGAGGGAGAAGCAGGCTCCCCACAGAGCAAGGGGAGCCCAATGTGGGACTCGATTCCAGAACCCCAGGATCATGACCTGAGCTGAAGGCAGTCGCCTAACGAACTGAGCCCCCCAGGCCTCCAGTGCTCTTCTTTTCTTTAAAAGAAAAATTATTGCTTTCAGGATGATGAAAACTCACACGTAACAGCAGAAGTAAGGAGTTAACCCTAAAGCTGGTGGGACCTGATGCAGGGTGATCGCTCCGGGTCCGGGCACAACAGGTGAGGCCAGCCCTCCCCACCCCACGTTGACGCCTGCAACTGCCAAGCCAAGGGGAGACCAGTGTTGTCCAGGGTCATTGGGCTTGGATCTGAGTTAATGAGGTATTGAGGACTGTGTTTTGTGGGCTGATTCTTCTCATGCATTTAAGATAGTCAAATTCAGATTATCCTTAAAAGCTGAAATTAGAAATAGAAATAGCATGTCCTACAGTAAAGCAGGGTAGAGACCTCTTCGGCTGCCACTTAAAGTTCTCTCAGAGGGGCTGCATTTTAGGGAGGCGAGGGAGAGTCTTCGGAGGTGAGTCGGACAAGCCAAGCTTCCTGGTTTCAGAAATCTGCAAGAGTGAAGGCTGTCTGCCTTAAATTCTTCCTTTCCTCTTGCCTCAGGCCAAGTGATTCCTCTGACTTTGGATGAATTTGGAAAGTTTTAACATTAACAGCAACAGCTAACCCTGCAGATTTGCTGTAGACATCTGTACTCAGACGTGGGTGTTTTGGGATGTATGTCTTGCTTGTCACTCCGTACTTACCCCTGAATCACGTGCATGTGCGTGGATCTGTGTCTTAGCTGTTGCTGTGTAACAGACTACTCCAAAACGTAGAGGTCTACAGCGACAAGTGGTGTCTTGTAGTTTCCGTGGGTCAGAAATCTGGGCACAGCTTTTAGCTCCCAAAGCCTGCAGTCAGGGTGCTGGCTGGGGCTGGGTTCTCGGCAGACAGCTAGACCCGGGGGAGGATCCACTTCCAGCCTCACTCACAAGGTTGTCTGCAAGTTCCACTCCTTACTGGTCTGAAGTTGCCCTCAGTTTTCTGACATGAGGGCCTCTTCAGAGAGCGGGTCTCCACACGGCAGCTGGCTTCCCTCAGAGAGCAAGAAAGGATCAAGCAAGACAGAAGCCACAGATTTCTTGTAACCCACCATATCTGTAAATTCGAGATGTTAGAAGCAGGTCACCAGGTCCAACCTATACTGAGCAGAAGGGATTCCACAAACACACAGAGGTGAAGATTGCTGGGCCACCTTGGAGGCCTCCTATAGTCTGCACTGCCTATGGGAATCAGCGTGTGTTGGGAGAGCTAGTAACAGCCCCACATTTGTAGATCGGGAACACTCTCTGGCTGTCTGGAAGGGATAGGCCCCCACTGCCGTCTATTAATTTATTTGAGTTTATCAAGTTTTGCCCTTTGCCAACAACTTGCTTCTGTCCACGATAGAGCACCCAGTTAAAATCCACAGAGCACAGCCGTATGTTACAGTGGGTCGCTGTGTGTATGAAAATGCCAGCTATCATGTGTCAGCAAGGAAAGGTGTTTTGCCAAGGGTTGTAGTTTCAAGACGGGGCCTCTGGCCGAGAGGTAAGCTGCGTGAGACCACCTCCGTGGCGGCAGGGCCAGACCAGCATGAGTGCATCCTCATGATCATGCTTACCCGACAGGGATCAAGGTCCTTGGACATAGCGTGCCCTCCACCAAGGGGAAGATGACGTGGCAAGCCCTGGTCAGCTCTGGTTAAAGGGGGCACCCTCACTGAGCAGAGCACGCCAGTCCCTTAGGCCACTGAGTCAGGGTGAGCAGGAATCGGGCCACTCTCTTCTCTTTCCTAAGTACCCATTGTAAAGCAACTCAGAATCCAGGGGACTTCACAGGGCATGCTACATCCCAGTTAGCTGAAGCGGACCTCCCAAGCATGACCAAGCATGCTGCATTGATGGAACCCCTTTCCCAGGGACAGCACTCATCCGTTTCTCTGCAGTGAGTTTTAGGGCAGAGCAGCCCCCTGGTCTCTCGTGGGGGGATAGCAGAGAAGGAGCCTTACAGAGTGAAATGGACTGTTTGTGTTCCCCAAATTCTCAGGGAAGCGCTAATCCCCAGTGCGGTAGCATTTGGAGATGGGGTTTTGGGAGGTAATAGGTTAGATGAAGTCATGATGATGGAGCCCTCTGTGATGGGGTTAATGTCCTTGTAATGGAGATCCTGGAGTGCTTGCTTTCTCTCTGTATGGGGCGGGGGGGTAGACAGGGAGAAGCCAGGACGACGACTTTCATCAACCTGACCATGCTGGTGCCCTGACCCCAGACTTCCGCCTCTAGAGCTATGAGACCACACATTTCTGTTTCAGCCACGCAGTGTGCGGTATTTTGTTGATAGCTGAGCAGACTGCCTTCCTCTCTGTCCCTCTGGAAGCTTCTGCCTTGCACAGGGGGAGCTACCATTCATTGTAGTTATAGGACGTCCCTTTATGCTGGAGGCTGGGGCCCAGAACCCTTGGATGGAAGAGAAACACCCTTCTTTTTGTTGTTGTTTTTTAAAAATTTTAAAGATCATATTTGACAGAGAGTGCGTGAGAGAGCGCACAAGTGGGGGAGGGGCGGGCAGAGGGAGAAGCAGGCTCCCTGCTGAGCAGAGCCCAATGCGGGGATCCATCCGAGGACCCTGACCCGAAGGCAGACCTGACCGACTCAGCCACCCAGGTGCCCTGAGAAGCACCCTCCTTAAGAGGAAGTTGTGTGTCGTTCAGCAGAGGTTGGAGGTGGTGGTCAGTAACTGATTGGTATTTGGTGGCCTCTTATGATCAAGAGCAAGGCACGGGGTCCATTCTGAGTTAGGGCAAGTCTGAGTGTCTTTGGGCAGTGATTGGATTCTGCTCCTCCAATAGCCAGTTGCAAATTCTGTTCCTGCAGAGACCCTGAGAGACCTCTTGGAGTCTTAGGGAGGAGGAGAGTCACCCATCCTTGGCCAGAAAAGGGGTCTTTTCTAGTCTGGAGGGGGCACCCACCAATCCCGGCAGCTTCAGCAAGGACATCCCCACCCCACCCCCAGAGTGGGTGGATTCCCCTTGGTTGCCTTCAGGTCCACCCCTCCCCCCCCCAAATCTGGCCCCTGTCATCCCATGGCCTCTGTGGACTCGGGGGCCAGATGGCCCCCCAGCATGCTGGTCCCTGGGGGGAGTTGTTCCCCACCCCCAGGTGTCTGAGTGTCTCCCGAAAAGGTGTTCTCTTTGTTGTTCAACTTTTGTCTTGTCTTTGCTGAATTATGCTTATTTTTTTCCCTCACTGGCCTCTGAACAGAGACAGGGAGGGGGACAAAGAAAGGGAAGAGGATTCTTTCTCACTGTGTCCGCGGAGTGCGCATTTTCTCTGTGTGTGTGAGATGTCTGGGAGTCGGAGCTTTGAAAGCTTGGCTTACGTGGTCTGATTGCGCCATCTCAGTCCTGGCTTGGTGCCTCGCATTTGGGTTTTGTGGATTTGAAGGGGGAGGGGTAGTAGCGGGGGTTGGGGCAGCTGCCTAACTGATGGATATTTTTAGCAAATCAAAGTTTGCTTTTCTGGGTTTATTCTGTCCTCTCTCATCAGTCTCCCGACTTGTTGTCTCTCATCTCTTCTCTTCCCAGTATCTCTGGGACCTGGTTAAAGGCCATCCCTGTGCTCCTCACAGTGTCCCTGGGGGGCCCCAACCCAGCGCACCCACCCACCCGCCCGATTCACAGCTCCCGTCGCGCCGGACCCTGGGTTTCAGAGCGAGCACATGCACTAGTGCTTCTCAGCTGGGGGCCCCACGTGGGGGCCCCACGAGGATCCAGGAGTTCTTCCCACGCTTCTCTCGAAACTGGCCAAATGCAGAGACACCAGAATCCAGCTGGATTCGATGAAGCCTCTCACTAATGTAGCACAATACCTTTCTTTTCCCTAAAATTGTGTGGTTTTAGAAACTAGAGTTTCCCCCCTAAAAAAATGAGACTTATGGTAACGTGCGATAGTTTTTTGCATTGCGTTTAATATTGTGAAGTGAGCTGAACAAAAATGTACAATTTCTGCATTTTATTTTCTAATACAGTTAATACATACAAACTGTAAAAAAAATGGAAAAGGAAAAAATTGATCCTATTTATAAGTCTGTCATTTGGAATACTTCCTTTGTCCCCAAACTTAATTTACATTGTTTCGATCATTATGGTGGGTGGAGGATTGAACCCAGAGCTGGGTCACAGCGACAGGCTGAGGTTGTGTCTCCTGGTGGCGGCGGAGGGCGGTTCCTTGTGAGGAAGGGGCGTGCCTCCCCCTGTCTCCAGAGTGTCCAGGAACAGGACCCGCTGACTGTGTTACAGGCAGAGCTCTGTCCCTCCAAGATTCATATGCGGAAGCCCCAGTGCCCAGGGCCTCAGACTGTGGCTGGAGACGGGGTCTTGAGGAGGTGACCCCGCTAAAACAAAGCCCTTGGGGAGGGTTGGGGGCGGTTCCTGCCTTCTGACTGGGGTCCCTGCAGGAGGGGAGTCTGGGAGACACCAGGGGTGCATATGCTCACAGGAAAGCCCCAGAGAACACGGTGACAAGGTGTCACTGGGACACCAGGGACAGAGGCCTCCGGAGAGAGCCACCCTGCCCTCGCCAGGACCTTGGACTTGGGGCTTCCAGGAGTGTGAGAGAATAAATGTCTGGTTGGGCCCTGGGTCCACCGTACCTTGTGCGGCAGCCCCAGCAAACGGACACCCTGGGTCTGATCCCCTCTGTGGGAACAGGGGTCTGAGTGGGGCGGGACCCTGGGCTGACCTGGGCTGTTCTCCTGTGGGGGATCTGTGGGGTGGTGGCTATGACGTCACAAGACGCAGCAGGGGCAGGCCTTAGACCCCCTGCCAGTGCCTGCTCCTGGGCTCTGCTCCACCTGCTTGGGGCTGGGGCCGCTGCCTTAGCCCTGAGCTCAAGGTGCCAGGAAGGAGCTCAGCCTTCCAGGCATGGGGCCTGGGAGCGGGTCCTCCCCAGCGAGAAAGCTCTGACCCTGTGGAAATGGCCCTGCTGGCCCAGACCCCTGAGAGCACCAGTGAAGAGTTCAGCTGGCCTTGGCAGTGGGCCAGCGCCAGTAAGACCTGGATCTGGAATCCGTGGAGAGCAGTGTGGCTCTCACTCTGTCCAGGCAGCCGGCTGGGGCAGGGAGGGACAGGGTACCCCCTCCCCTTGCTGACTCAAGGACGCTGGGGGAAAAGGCGCAGGCAGGCCGCCCGCTAAGTGGCTGCTGGGCATTGTCCCTGGCTCCTGGTCCTGCCTCCTTAATGACCACATTGACCTGAGTGTCCTTCCTGCCTTCTGGTTATTGCTTTGAGCTACTGCCTGTTTCTTCCCTCTTACGGTCTACACTTCGTGCCTCCCGTTCCCTCAACCCGCTCCTGTGGGCTTCAGCCTTCAGCCGCTGGTCCTCACAGTGCCGTCTCACGCTTGGACTCTAGAGCACCACGTTTTCTGGGTTTCCTTGCTGGCCACACCCTCCTTCTGTGGTCCCCAGTGCTGGCTGCCCCAGACTCTTGGCCCCTGGCTGTCCCCTCTGCCCCCCAGCACTACCCCATAGAACTTTCTATGATGGGGCTCGGGGGGAGATGTCTTCCCTTTCCACTGTGTATGTGGGAGCCACGAGCCATGTGTAGGCTCGCGAGCGGCCGCAACTGAGGTTTCCTTCCCAGGTCATTTGCGCTGACGTCATGTAACCAGCCGCAGTGGCTGTGGCTCCCCTCGGTATGGACAGCGCTACCCCAGGGGTCTTGTACCGTCTGCTGCCGTCTTCCAGATCTCGACTCCCTGCACTGACGCCTGCCCTGGGCTCCAGAACCATCTCAGGCTGCCTGGCAGGCACACTGGGTTTACCGTGCCAGAACCCTTGACCTCACCGCCCCCTTCTCAGATAAGCCGCCCCGAGCCCCACACTGCTTACCCCCACGCTCAGGAGGCCTATTCGCCTCCTTCTTTCTCTTGCTCTTAACATCTCAGCCCTGAGATGGGCTCTTCCCTCCAGACATATCCCCGACCAACACTTCTGCACACCCAGTTGGCCTCCCTGTGTCCCCGCCTCCGCTGGGTCCCTCTCTGCCCAGCAGCCCGAGCCATCCGTCTAGGGCAGGAACCCTAGCACCCGGCTCCCACAACTACAAAGGCCCCAGAAAAGTCCACACCTTCGGACCATGGCTTACAAGCCCCCCGGAGTCTGGCCTGCCTGCTTCTCAACCCACCCCCACCTCCTTTTACTACCCCTGTGGGTGCTGTGCCCTTTCTTTGTGCCGGGACTCCTGCTGCTCAGGACCCTCTCCCCACCCGTGTGCGGTCTCCCCCCGAAGGTCGTCTGAGGTCCCGTGCTCAGGGAGGTCTTCTCTCCCAAAGGCATTCTGCGGCCTCCTTTAGAGAGCACACAGGCTCCGAGCTGGGACAAGCGCCTGGCTGCCCTCGGGGAAACAGCCTGCTCTGTCTGGCTCATCTTTGGGCTCCCAGTAAGCATACTTGTGCGGCCCTGGGTCCAGTTCCCACTCTGTCCCCCTCTCTGCCCCCCTGCTGGCTGGGCCCCCGCTCTCACTGCCCTGGCACCCTGCCCCCATTTCTCCCTGGTTTCCCTCCTTCGGGCAGGGGGTGGAAGGAAGCAGGGAGACTGAGATTCCTGAGTGAGAGAAGTCCGTATCACGTCATCGGTCCCAAGCTGAAGTTGGGACTTGCTGGCCATGCTGGCTCCTGCAAGGGGGTCCCCCTCAGCTCCATTACTTAGCCCCACCCCTGCTGGGCTCGTGACTGGGAGGATTTCCTCTTAGATCCAGTGGGTCCAGGGTGCCTGGATCAGTCCTTGGTCTCTCTGGGTTTCAGACACCCCTGTAGCTCGGGGAGCAAATCCAGCTGTTCTTGGGGGGCAGGGCTGACTTGCCCTCGCCAGGCTGGGGCTGGCAGCCAGATCTCCTCTGTTAGACAGCCGAGCGGGTGTGGCCGTGTGGCCTGGTCAGAGGTCATCCAGGCCTTCAACCCAGGTCTGTCCTGAGCCAGATCTGAGCACTTTGGGAGGAGTCTGCCTACTTCCACGGCCCCTCCCCTCATTGTGGAGCCCCTCAGCGGCGAACCCAAACTTCGCTGCGAGCACGGCCCCACCCTAATTATAAGGCAGGAGAGCGCTGCTCTTGTCAGCTCTGACTTTAATTTTCTCTAATTATAGCTGAGCCTCTGAGCACGATTACCCCTCTAATCTGCTTAATGCAGGCACACACTCCCCTCTCCCCCGCCCCCATCCTGGGCTTCTAACGTCAGCCCCTTTGCAGCTGGGGGGCAGTTTCCCGAGGGGGCACCTGCCGAGGGCTGAAGGGTGCCCCCGTCCCTGGACTCACACATCGAAGCCCTGACCCGCAGCATCTCGCGGTGTGACTATGTTCGGAGATGCGTTATTAAAGAGGAGGTTAAGTGAAGATGAGGTAGTCAGGATGGGCCTTAATGCGATATGACTGATATCCTAGTAAGCAGAGAAACTGGGACAAAGACGGACGTGGACCCTGTGAAGATCCCACAGACTTGAGGACTGAGGCCTCAGGAGAAACCACCCACACCTTGATTTCAGACTTCTGGCCTCCAGAACTGTGAGAAAATAGACTTCTGTTTTTTAAGCCGCCCCGTCTGCTGTCCTTTTTACGGCAGCCCCGGGGGACCTATTCGGCAACCGAGCCCACTGCCTGAGAAGCTTCCTCCTCCTGGGAGAGGTCGCCCAGGACGGGCCGGGCTTCAGGACCCACCTGTGGCCAGTTGGTCAGAGGGAGCCGGGCCTTCTCCTCTGGCCTGGCCTCGAAGTGCCATTTGGGGGGGAGATTCAGCTAGGGGTGAAAGCACCGGACAAGCTTAGCCTTAAACGACCACATTCCCCGCTACCACACCACAGACCACGCAGGGTGCCCCTGCTTGCTTCCTTAAAAACAAATAAACACCTTTATTGAATTATAACTTTCAAAATGGAAATGCTCAGGGGCTCCTGGGTGGCTCACTGGGTGGCTCTGCCTTCGGCTAAGGTCATGATCTCAGGTTCCTGGGATCGAGCCCCACATCCGGCTCTCTGCTCAGTGGGGAGCCTGCTTCCTCCCTCTCTGCCTGCTGCTCTGTCTACTTGTGATCTCTCTCTCTCTGTCAAATTTTTAAAAAATCTTAAAAAAGAAAAGAAAAGAAAAGAAAATGCTCAGACTTGGGGCCTCCAGGAGTACGAGAGAATAAAAGTCTGGTTAGGCCCCCAGTCCCCCGTACCTTGTGTGGCAGCCCCAGCAAACGAACACCCTGGGTCTGATCCCCTTTGTGGGAACAGGGGTGTGAGTGTGGTGGGCCCTGGGCTGACCTGAGGCGTGTCAACCAATGTATTCACCTTGTCACCAGCAGCATAATTGAGATAGATTTTTTTTCCAGCCTCATTGAGGTAAAATTGGCAAATAAAATTATATTTTTTAAGTGTGTGGTATAGTGATTTGATGTACTTGTACATCGTGAAAGACTTCCCAGTCTGTTAATTCACAAATTCATCCCCTCGCATGTTTACCATTTTTTTAAAGATTTTATTCAGAAATTAAATAACAGCAAATTTAACAAAATTGGTTGTGTTTTATTCTAGGCATGTAAAAATAATAAAATCACAAACTCTCTTAGAGCTGTTCAGGTTAAAAAAGAACAACTCTCGGGTGCCTGGGTGGCTCCGTAGCTTAAGCCTCTGCCTTCGGTTCAGGTCATGATCCCAGGGTCCTGGGATTGAGCCCTGCATGGGCTCTCTGCTCAGTGGGGAGCCTGCTTCCCCCTTCTCTCTCTGCCTGCCTCTCTGCCTACTTGTGATCTCTCTCTCTCTCTCTGTCAAATAAATAAATAAAATATTAAAAAAAAAACAAAACTCTAGCCATCTTAATGGTCCCAGAAAAAAACACCCAGTAGAAATCACAGTCTCTCTCTCTCTCTCTTTTTTTTTTTTTTTTAAAGATTTTATTTAAAGAGACACAGCGAGAGAGGGAACACAAGCAGGAAGAGTGGGAGAGGGAGAAGCAGGCCCCGGGATCATGGCCTGAGCCGAAGGCAGACACTTAATGACTGAGCCGCCCCGGCGCCCCACGTGCTTCCCATTTCTGCGTAAGAACATGTAAGTTCTTACACTGTCATAGCCAATTTCAACTACAGGAGACGACATCGTCGACTGGCATCGCCATGGTATCCTCAGACCTTACGACTTACTCACCTGCTAACTGCAGGTTTGTACCTTTGGCCAACTTCTCCTGATCTCCCCCAGTCCCAGGCTCCGGTACCCACCGGTCTGCTCTACGTGTCTGTGCATTCGACTTCTTCCGTCTTCTCTTCCAGACGCTACATGTAAATGAGCCCATGCAGTGCGTGTCTTTCTCTGTTTATGTCACGTCGCGTCGCGTCCTGCAGGTGCCTCGGTATCATTGCGAATGGCTGGCTTTCCTACTTTTTTAAAGCCCGGACAGTACTCCACTGTATGTGTGTTTGTAGATACGCCATTATCTTCCCATTCGTCCCTTGGCCTAACTTGGCTGTTGTGATTAGCGCCGCAGCGAGCATGGGAGTTTAGCTCCAGGGAGCCGTTCCCGTGGATATACACCCGGAAGTGGAATTGCGGGATCGCAGGACAAATGTTTAATTTCTTGGGGACTTCCCGTACCGTTCTCCACCATCTGCATTCCCGCCAGCAGGGCACGAGGGATCCCTTTCTCCACAGTCCAGCCAGGGTTGGTGGTCTCTTGTCTCCTTGATGATGGCCATCCTGATAGGCCTGAGGTGATGTCTCCTTGCGGTTTTGATCGTCATTTCCCTGACGGTGAGGGATGCGAAGCCCCTTCTCATGTGTCTGTTGGCCATTTGTGTCTTCTTTGGAAAAATGTCTGTTTGGGGCCTTGGCCCCTTTTAGAATTGTGTTATTTTAAAATTGGATGGAAAGATTTTCTCCTTTGCTGTCGAGGTGTAGGAGTCCCTCGTGTATCTTGGATATGAACCCCTTATCGGATATGTGGTTTGCAAACACTCTCTTCCATTTTGTAGGTTGCGTTTCCCCAGGGCTGGCAGTTTCCTTGGCCGAGCAGAAGCTGTTTCGATTGCTCTGGTCACCCCTGCTTATTTTTGCTTCTGCTGCCTTCGCTCTCACAGCACGCCTTTCAGCAAGGATGTCAGAAAATCAATCGGTGTCTGGTCAGGCAGGAGCAGCCGAGCTTGGCTGGTGTTCCCTGCGTTTCCTTGAATGTGACTGTCCCAGACCATCTGTCCTGTGATGAGAAAATGAGGAGCAGAGATTGCGTGGAGCTGGGGGACGAGTCCCAGCACTGGGGCGACCAGGTGCCCTCTGGGACTTGGAGTCATATTGTTGTCACCATTCCCCACAGTTACAGTCATGCCTGCTGGGTACTGTCTTTCTTGGAGACCTTCTGGAGGTCACTGCCAAACTGTGATGCTCCTGTGTGCATTGTGGTTCAAGAGGAGAGGGAGGGAGTCTCGCCCTTGACAGTGGACTCCCTGGCGCAGTCGCCCTCAAGAGGAATCACAGGCAACGGAGTGTGTGACAGAGGAGGGAGGGGGTGTGGACGCGTGGACAGTTCACCAGGAAGACCCGGAAGAGGGTCTGGAGGAGGGTGATGGTGTGAACAGGGAAGGGCTACAGAGAATGGGTGTGTCCAGGCCCCACGGGATTACCATGCATGAGGAGTACGATTTTTGCCCCAGTGCCCCGATTCCTGTCCTGACAATGGAGATTGGTTGGGTGGCCCCCAAAGAGTGGGCTGTCTACCCCCTGACCAACTGGTCACTGGCGTGTTGAGCAGTTCTGCAAGGGCTTGGTTCCCTACTAGGCCTCCCTGAGGTGCTCTTCTGCCTTCTGTCCCTGCAGCCCTCACCTGGACAGCCCCTTCTAGTCTCCCATGACTGTTCTGCTAAAGGGGGTCTTAAGTTTTCAGACCACTGGCAGCCAAGTCAGCCCATAACTACAGCACAGACCGATTCCTGGTTTGAATCTGGACAATTTGTATTGGATTCCCATTTAGTCTCTTCCTTTCTCCTGGGCTCCTCTGGGGTTGGGGTCCCTGAGACCACCCTCACATTTGGCATCTCCCTGGAAGGACTTGGCCTGTAGTTGTACCCATGGCTAAGGTTTATTAGCCGATGCAGAAGCATCGGCAGAGGGAAAAACGGCCCAGGCAGAGCCCGAAGAGACGTGAGCCCAGGCTTCTGATGCTCCCGTGCTCCTGAGAGAGGGCGCAGGGCAGCAAAAGACCCAAGAATGGATGTGACAGGTCTGCCCAGGGATTCCCACTGGGGACTCAGCTCCCGGGATTTTGAGTGGGGGCTGGTCATGTAGGCATCTCTGCTCAGCAGCTGCCCCAATTCCTGACTCCTTTAAACCAAGCAGGTGTTTATGCTAACCACGTTGTTCGTACAGTGTAGGCGCCGTAAGCCGTCCTTACCGGTCAGGGAAGGGCAGGAAAGGTTCCAGGGCTCAGTGCCCAGACACCGGCTCTACACCAGCTTTGCCAGCAGCGTCTTCTACAGACAGCAGCCGGGACCAGGTCAGGTCTCTCCGGCGGCGGATCCCCTGACCAGTCTTCTTTCCCTAACAGCAGCCGACCGAGCCTCAGCTCCCTCTCTTCCTCCTCCAGCCGTGCCCCCGGCTGCCCCGCTCTCTGCCGGGAGACTTCATCGTTCTGTAGACACAGCTGTCGAGTGGGGATGGCAGACTCTGCCTCAGAAAGTTCCCTTCTCCTAGTCATTCTTGGGTCTTCACTGCCGGCTGTTGATTTACAGTGGTTTTTTTTTTTTTTTTAAAGATTTTATTTATTTATTTGACAGAGAGAAATCACAAGTAGATGGAGAGGCAGGCAGAGAGAGAGAGGGAAGCAGGCTCCCTGCTGAGCAGAGAGCCCGATGCGGGACTCGATCCCAGGACCCTGAGATCATGACCTGAGCCGAAGGCAGCGGCTTAACCCACTGAGCCACCCAGGCGCCCCTACAGTGGTTTTCATACCATTTCTACCACACTGGACACATGTTCCTAACTAGTACCTCCGTAACAGGGTCTTTGCTTTGGAGGCTTGGAGTCTTTCTTTCTTTCTTTCTTTCTTTTTTTTTTTAAGATTTTATTTATTCATTAGAGAGAGAGAGTGAGCGAGTGCTCATAAGCAGGGGGAGGGGCAGGCAGAGGGAGAAGCAGACTCCCCGCTGAGCAAGGGACCTGATGTGGGACTTGATCCCAGGACCCTGAGATCATGATCTGAGCCAAAAGGAGATGCTTAACTGACTGAGCCACGCAGGTGCCCCATTGGAGTCTTTCTTGAGGGAGGTTCTAGCCTGTGAGAGAATGACTCCTTTCTGGCTGGGTACCTTTTCCAGACGCCTTCCTCAAGCCTTCAGGTGACGCGGTTGTAGGTGCCTGTAGCACTTCTCTGTTGCTGTGTGTTACAAACAGTGCGCAGGAGGAGACACAAGAAACTAGGGCTGCACGTTGTCTCCACGGAAGGTACAGGATGGCTGGGGGGCAGGGGTGGAAAGAAGACAATGTACTGTACACCCTTTGAGATCCTTCTAAATTTTATGCCATATGCAAATGCACTTTTCCAAACACAAAAGAGGACCAGGAGGAGGGAAAAGCAAAGAATGAGTGGGAGAGGGAGACGGGGAAGCGGAAGAGGGAGAAGAGGTGGAGGTGGAGGGGAAGGAGAAGAGGAAGATGAGGAAGGAGGAGGAGGAGGAGGAGGGGCGGAGATGGGACCCTTGGCCGCCTCGGTCAGGCAAGTGTGTCTGCCTTTGGCTCAGGTCATAATCCAAAGGTCACGGGATCGAGTCCAGCGTGGGACTCCCTGCTCAGCGAGGAGCCCGCTTCTCCCTCTGCCTGCCACTCTCCTTGCTTGTGCGCTTTCTGACAAATAAATAAATAAATAAATAAATTAAAAAAAGAGGAGGAGGAGGAACCACACTGTTCCCACGCATGCGTCAGCAAAGGAGGGACAAGCGAGCGTGGTCCATCCGCACAATGTACAATGGAATCTTATCTGGCCATCAAAAGGAATGGAATTTTGACACATGTTACAATATGGATGAACCTTGAAAACCTGCTAAGTGTAAGACTGCAGTCACAAAAGGCCATATCTTGTAGGATTCTGCACATATAAAATATCCAGAAGAGGCAAATCCACGGAGACAGAAAGCAGGCGAGGGGGTCCCAAGGGCTGGGGGAGGAGAGCATGGAAAGTGACTGCTGGGTGGATACGGGCTGTCCTCTTGGGGTGATGCAGTGTTTAGGAGCAAGACAGAGGTGGTGTCTATACCACAAAGTACATGTACCAAATGCCACTGGGTTGTATATTGGATACAGCTATAAGTGGCTCATTTAATATTATGTTATTGTGACTTTGATTTCAAAGAGAAGAGAACATAAGCCAGAAAGACCCAGCTCAGCAGGAAGGGCTCTGTCCATATACCGTGGATTCCGGAGGGACAGGAGCCCTAGGTGCCCTGGCCAAGCAGACACTCGTCTGGTGTTTCTGCTCCTTGCCCCTTGGGCATCTGGCTCTCTTGGGTTCCATAGGCAAAGTGGGTTATGTCCACAGGACGCCTCTACAGAGCGAGTTAAATGTAGTGGTTACACCACAGTCAACCAAAGTAGCTCTGAGGGGGAAACTCTAAACAATGCCCTACAAATAACTATTTCCCCAAATGGACAAGGAAATGACAAGGTCATTAACGTCAGGCTTGCAACATCTTCAGGCTGGGTGGCTTGCAGATGCATGGTGTGTGTTGGGAGGATGCCAGCATTGCTCAGGGAGCCCACTGCAAGTCTGAGCCTACCTCAGGTCCCTCAGCAACGTGCCTGCTTTCTCTAAGAGACAAGAGGAAAGAGTATATTCGTCTCCATTGGTGAGGTTTGAGGATGACATTGAACCTGGTTGACAAACTCAGGAGAACAGGGCATCAGGGCCAGGTGGACAGACCCTGCTGGCCGCAGGCGGGCTTCCTACCATCCAGGGTTAGGTTCTAGCTGTTCAAGGGAGAGCCCTGGGTCCCACAATTGTGTTGACTCCTCCCTTGGTCAAGGACAGCAGTACCCTGAGGACACCCTGGGACAGGGCAGCCTCTTCTGTGAAGGCTCTAGGGGGAGTCCATTTCCTTTTTTTCAGCTTCAAGAAGCCGTCCTTGGCTCATGGTCCCTCCTCCAGCTTCAAAACCAGCCATGGCCGGTGCAGTGTTTATCTTGTCTCACCCCTCTGACACTGACTCTGACTTCCATGTTTAGGGACCCTTTTGGTCACATTAGGTCCATGCAGATGATCCAGAAGGATCTCCCTATTTTATGGTCTGTTGATTAGCAATCTTTTTTTTTTTTTAAAGATTTTATTTATTTGAGAGAGAGAACACTTAAACAGGGGGAGCCACAGGCAAAAGGAGAAACGGGCTCCTTGCTCCCTGCTGAGCAACGAGCCCCTGCTGATCGCTGGGAGACTCGATCCCAGGACCCTGGGATCGTGACCTGAGCCAGAGGCAGACGCTTAACCGACAGAGCTACCCAGGCGCCCTTAACAACCTCAGTCCTGTGTGCAACTTGAATCCCCTTTTGCCATGCTGTATGACATAACACAGATTCCAGGGATCAGGACGGGACTGTGTTTGGAAGACCCTGATTCTGTTAACCCCGCTTGTCGGCTCCGCTGCTCTGTGGAGCCAGAACAACTATCCAGAGAGAAAGGGGCCATTTTTTTTCAAGCTGCCCTTGGAACAAATTTAAGTAAAATAGTGACATAAACATGGTAACGTATTTAAAATCCCCAAGTCATTTCAGGCACCCAGTAGGTGTTCAGTACATGAGATCTCATGATTATGTTCAGTGAAGGGCTCGCCTCTGTCCCCAGTGCTGGGATGGGGCTGATGGGGGAGGGTCCCTTCTCATCCGTCCCCAGCTTCTCGCCTCCCAGCCCCCATGGGCACGCACACATGTACGCGCGCGCACGCACACACAGACACACACACATACAGAAACACAGACGTGGACACAGACGTAGCAACTAACTTCCCTGCAGAACAAGGAAAGTCCTCTAGCTCTGCTTCCAGCTCCCACAAGCTGTGTGGCAGAATGGCCTTCTGGCATAAATAAAAATAAACCCCAGACGCTGCTTTTCAATCAGAGGATTAGCCTAAATGTTGTGAAACAGAAAGCATGAAATATGCATTGGAGAAACCGCTCTCCCCACTCCTCGGCCTCCTTGCGTGGCTCCAGGCGGCTGGCGTCTGCGTGGGGCTGCTTGTTCCCACCCGGTGAGGCCGTGGATGATTTGTGCACAGTGTCAGTAAATGCTGTTATGACATTATTAATGTTCCGCACTCTGGCGAAGGACAATGGCCTGTTGCCTCTTAATGTGCTGTCTGCGGCTGCGGTCACAGAGCATTAAGTGAGGATTTTAAACACCGTCAACTGTTGGTTTCCTTCTTTCTTCTTCCCGCCCAGGCCCTGTCTGTGAGCTTCAGAAGCAACCTTGAAGCCTGGAGAAGGTGGCGGTGGCAATCTAGGCTCTGATCCCCAAGAGGCTTCCGGGGAATAATCGGGCGGGGGCTTGCGGGGGCCTGCGGGGAACCCTTGAGTGCACCCAGGAGTGTTGACCTCTTTTCGGGGACAGTGGGGTGTTTGCTGTGGGGGCTGGTCCCAGAGAAGCTAGGCCTGCTGGGCGGGCAGGGCTGGTGGGCTCCCTGCTTTGCCCTCGGCTGACACCCCAGAGGACCCGGATGCCAGACCTCTAGTGAATTTTATTGGTCTTGCATAATGTTCTAAAAATATTGAGTCCACATTTTACAATTATGCGACTGCACGTGGGAAGTCCAGATTTCTGACTCTTGAAATAACTGGGCCCACACAAAACAACAGTGCATGTCCCCTTTGGGGACCTCTGGTCCTTGGCACTGCCTAACCGCCGTGGCCACTTCCCACTAGGTCCCTGCAGTAGGCTGAACAGTGTGCCCCCCCAAATTCAGGTTCATCTGGAACCTTGGAACATAATCTTGTTTGGAAAGAGGATCTGTGCAGAATATAATTTATTAAGATGAGGTCAGACTGGAGTAGGGTGGGCCCCAATCCAATGACTGGTGTCCTAAGAAGAGGAGGGGACATGGAGAGACACAGACAGAGAGAAGCCCTTGTGGTGCTGGGGGAGAGACTGGGGAATGCACTTGGCAGCCAAGGAGTGCTGGGGGTCGCAGGCCCCCACCGATGCCAGCAGAGAGGCCTGGGTCAGACTCTCCCTCAGGGCCTCCACAAGGGACCACCTCGGCCAAACCCTTGATTTAGGACTTCTGGCTGCCAGAACTGTGGGAGAATCACTTGCTCTTGTTTCAAGCCCCCCGACATACTAGTTTGTTATCAAGGGCCTAGGAGACAACTTCGAGCACCTTCCCTTCTTTGCCTGGCTCACCCCCAGGGGTCTTGAGTATGGTAGTCCTGGACAGTATACATCACCTGCTTCCTCCAAATCCCTTCCCCAGAGTCCTGCTTCCCTTCTCTGGACAGAGGCCTTCCAGCCTGCCCAGGGCCTCCTGCTGCTTTGGGGTGCATGGGGAGGGCAGTGGGGGAGAGCCAGGAAGTACCATAGTTGAGCTGCCCAGGCTGTAGCAGTCTATGCCCTGATGCCCACGATGGGCTAGCCTGTGGTTCTGTTTGTAGCCTCAAGAGAGAAAGAGTGAAAAGGGGATGTTTTTGGAATCTGGTGTGACCTGCTGTGTCAGTCCTTGGATGTGCCCCCAATTCCTGCTCCACTAATCTCTTCTAGCTTGCTTAGGGTGGCTCTGGTTCCTTCTCAGAAGGCCATGGCTATTTAATTAGAACCATGGTTCCCCATCTTGGCCAGTTATGTCAGCATAATCCATGGCATTAAAAAAACCAATGTGCCCAGGTCCCAACTTTGGTCCGGAATCGAGGTAGGGAGCTTCTGTTCCGTTAGGTTCCACAGGGGACTGCTGGATCTGGGCTGGGAACTCTGGCCTAGAGGGTAGGGGCTTGGCTTGGGTTCCCTGGAAGTAGGTTCTCAGACAAGGATGCTAGTGCCCGTAGTTTATTTCGGAGGTGACCCCGGGAGCATGAGGCAAGGAGGAGAAGAAAGCGAGCTCGGGGTGTCATTGGAGCCGCCGCCGCCACGGGCAGCTAGAGCGCGCTCTCTCTGCGGGAACTCTGAGATGGGAGCCAGTGTGCAATGTGCTGGAGCATCCCGCCTGAGGAAGGGTATCTGTCTATTCCTCGATGGCTGCTTCCAGGGCGTCAGTGCCCTGGAGCTGCTGTCCTGCCCTTGCACGTTCGAGCACATTCCCACAGCCAGAAATAAAGCCTCAGGCAGTGTGTCGCATGTGTCATCAGTAGTCTGCCCTTTGGCCTGTGGAGGCGGACGCCAGGGGAAAGGGTAGGGGCACCGACAGCGTCCATGCAGGTAGACAGGAGCGGGAAAAATCATAACGGCCACACTGCGAGGGCTCATAGGCACTAGCTGCCACATTTTCATGTCCCCCTGGGAGGCAGACTCTAAAGAGCTCAATCAACGGCCAGGGAAACTGAGGCACCAAGAGAGTGTCCACAAGGTTGCATCACTAAGGGTGCACAGACTTCCTCCTGATGTGTACAGCAGACAGCAGGCAGGACCATTTACACTGATCTTTACCATAGACTGGGGGGGGGGGGTTTGCGGCAAGAGGGGAACAGTCTGAAAAGAGGCGGCTGGGTGGTCTGGCTCGGACCGTGTCTGCCCCATGCCTCCCTCCCTGGCTGCAGGAAAGCACCTTCCCTGCCTACCTCAGAGGCCACGTGCTAGAGGGCAAGGCCCAGAGGGGATGGGGAAGACCCACTCCCACCTTCTGAGCCAAACCAGACACGGCTGTGCCTTTCTTCCCCTTTGGCCTGAAGTGCCAAAAGCATGAACGCCCCCCTCCCACCACGCCCCCCACCCTGAGCTTACGCAAGACAATTGGAAGGTCCATTTCATTCCTAAGTGTAGATGTGGAGTTCACCTTGACATCCGGGGTGTAAATCGGTGCCTGGGCGTGTGGCAGGTGTGGGCCGGGCAGAGACCCCTTCCCTTAGCTAGCGCTTGGGCCGGCCTGCCGTGAGGCCCGCTTCCCGCTGCTGTTTGTCGCTCCCCTGCACAGAGGCACGGTCAGCATGTCCTTGTTCAATGCAAATTTGCTACCTAGCTGGAGTAACACGTTAATCCGCCAACACCAATTCATCATCAGTTTTCACATTAGCAGAGAGCAAGGCGAGATAATGGAATGCGGGACAGGTGAATTTTGATGAAGAAGGAGCAGGAAAAGCTGGAGCATGAGTCATCGCTGGTGAGAAACGGCTCAGAAGTGGGGCTGGGAGGGGGGCTAGCAGAGGGGATGGAGGCGAGGGCCCCTGCTGGATGGGCCCCAGGCTGGGGAGATGGAAGTGAAGGTTTTCTCCTCTTCAAAGCCAGGCTTTAGAATCACCGCTGGGATGGCAAGACCCTCAGGGTCATCCACGTCCTGTAACACGTGGTCTGAGGCCTTGGGCTCTTCTTAGCAAGGTGCCTCCCTGTCTGTGCTTGGTCGAGGTCTGGTCGGGCAAAGTGCAGTTTCTGCCTGAGTGCTTTCTCAAATGTGAATGCGGGTCTGGCTTTGGCAGCTGCCCTGCGGGTCTGGCTTTGGCAGCTGCCCCGCTTGCTTGCGCTCGGAGAAGCCGCCGACCCCCCTCCGTTGTGGCAGACGCATCTCCAAAGTCAAGAGGTGGAGGAGGTTGGGGGAGAGGGCACGCACATGCTTCCTAGAGCTGGAAAGAGCCTTAGCTGACTTCGGTCACTCTCATTTCATCGTGGAGAAACCGAGGCTTTGGAGTCTCTCTGACTTGCAGGCATCAGCCACTGGGTAGTGGAGGATCTGAGACCAGAACCCAGGTCCGCCCCGTGCTCTGGCTGCTGGGCTCCGTGGAAGAACCCTACCAGTGCAAGAGGCAGAGTTTGAACCCAGCGCAGTGAGTAAAGGGGAGCCAAGGGCAGTGTCTTCCAGAGAGGGCCAGAGAATGGGTGAGGGCTGCGAAGTGACCTCACAGCTGCTGGGACCAGGGCAGAAGCCCCGGGGTAGGGTGTAGGGGTGGGGGTGGGAGTGAGTGGTGTGGAGGGGGGTACAGAAGCAGCAGGAGGGGGGGCTTCTCTCAGCACCAACCTTTTCAAAGCGGCCCTCGACCCTTGGGGCTGCTGGCATGCGGGTTGCTCTCGAAAGCGGGGCTGAGGACGGTTCACAGCTGGAGGGTGGTGTAGGCACCCCCCGCCCCCCTCCCCCGTACCGGGCCCGGGAGGGCGCGCTGCCGGACGGCGGCCACGAGGTGGCGCCGGCGCGCCGAGGAAGCGCGGCGGCCGCTTCTGGGCCGCCCCAGCAGCGGCTCCGCCGGCTCCTCGGAGGAAACAATGCGGCGCCTCCCCGCGTAGCGCGGCGCGGGGCCGGACGCCGGACACCCGACACCCGAGCGCGGGCCACCGAGCGAGCGGGCGGCAGAGCGGGCGTGGGGCGCTCTCGTTGAGAGCCATGGGCGCGGCGCGGTGCCGGGCGGGGGTGCGGCGCGGCCCGGAGGCGCGGGGGCCCGGAGCGCGGGGCCGGGGCCGCCTCTAGCCGGCACCGAGGGCGCGGGCCCGGGCATGAGGGCGCCCGCGGCGGGGAGCCCGTCTGCGCGCCGCGGCGCCGTCCCGCCCAGCGAGCGAGCCCGAGCAGGCAGACGCGCGGCCGGCGGTCGGGGGGCGCGCCGCCTCCCGGCCCCAAAAATGTGAAGCGGGGAGGGCGGAGACGCAGAGACGGCCGGGCTGGGCGCCCTCGCCGCCCTCCGGCAGCCGCGCCGTTCCGCTTCCCCGCCCGCCGAGGCCGCGCCGACTCCGCCGGCCGCCACCGGAGCAGCGAAGCCGCCGAGCTCCTGCGCCCCCACCCCCCCGACCCCCGCCTCCCTCGGACCCGGCTTCGGCCCGCAGCGGGTTCGCGGCCCGGACGCGGCGGGAGCAGGGCCCGGGACGGTGCGTCCGGCCTCGCCCGCGGCTCCTCGCCCAGACAAGTTTGAACAATGATCACAGTCAACCCCGATGGGAAGATAATGGTCAGAAGATGCCTGGTCACCCTGAGACCCTTTCGGTAAAGTTCTCTCCCGGATGGAGCGGGGAGGTCTTTTTCTCCGAGGGGGCGCTGGGTAGGGGTGGGCGAGGTCGTTCCCCGAGAGGGTGCCTGTCCCAGTGGCAGAGGGGGCTGTTCGTGTTTCTACCCTTGTGATGGCCAGGGGGGCTGTGACAGGGATGGAGCCGAGGTTCGGGTTCGGGTGGGGAGGGGTGGGCAATCTGAGACGTGTCTCGAGTTGGTCTAGGTTGGAGAGGACTCGGGATGCGAGGGTGGGCATGAGGGCAGAAAGCACCCAGGTTGTGGTCCTGGGCCTCGGCCCCCGGTGCCTCTTTCCTGCTCCTTGGGGTCCTTCCCACTTTGCAGATGGCCCCACCCGGCGGCGAAGTTAGTGCGCTGTGCAGGGCGGCACCCCCCCCCCCCCACCGCCCGCCTGCGCTTGGAGCCCTGGGTTGAGTCCTCCACCTGTGCCACTCCTCTGCCCCGGCCTTCTGCTCACACTCCCCTTCTCACGGCGGGGTGTGGGTCTGTCTCCAACGGGAAGGTTCCCGAGATTGGAGCAAGGACCTCTCCCGACCGGCTGTTCAGCTGGGAATTCGACCCTGGATCGGCAGCAGCCGAGAGTTGGTGTCAGGGGAGGCGCTGCAGAGCCCCAGGGCAGGACCTCCGAAGGCAGGAGAAGGGGAAGACCAATGCCCCCACCCCAATCTTCCACGGCCAAGGCTAGGCAGGGCTGGGGCCACGTGGGGCTGGCTGGTCCCTGTTGAACCCATCCCAGGGGCCTCCAGAGCCTGTCAGGGAAGGGGCAGCTCCTTCCTCTCTCTGGAGCCTGTGGAGCCTGCCTGCTGCCCAGGTCTGGGAGGAGATGCTAAGTGATGGGTGCCCAGCGGGATGGGAGAACTACCTTGCTCAGGGGAGGCTGGGCAGCAGAGGGCGCCAAGGGAGGGGTGGGGGTCGAACTCCAGAGGCCACAGGTGGGGTGTGGGTACCATCCACCCTGCAGGGGCAGGAACTGGGCAGGTGGATTTGGGTCGTGGGGGGGGGGTTGAATCCCCGCCCCTGCCAGGGCCCCGGTTGGTCTCCTTCTCAGCCCCTGACAGGAAGATCATGGCTGAGGTGTCTGTGGCCTCCCCAGCTCCTCCTGGGTGGGCCGGCCCTGTTTTGTGGAGCTGAGGAGACTGCTTTGGGGATGGCAAGGATCATGATGGACCACCCCTGTCTGGAGGATACAGGAGGGGAGGATCGTAGAGCTGGTGATGCTGAGGGTATGGTCTTGGGCAGCAGACAGGGAGGCAGCTGGAGCTCTGACAGAAGGTTCCCATGAGAAGCAGGGCGAAGCAGGGCGGGAAGCGGCTGTCTCTGGAAAGGGCCTTACTCCTCCAGGGAAATCCTCAAATCCCTGGCTGACGCTGACTGTTTAGAGGGTCCTCTTCCCAAGTCTGCCGCCCCATGTCGACCCCGCCCTACAAGTCATGGGAGGGCCAGCCAACTGGGGTGTCAAGCTCTGGCTGGGTAATTTCTGGTGCAATTGGAGGCGGCTGCAGGAGCCAGCACCACGGACAGCGCCCACTCCCGGGAGCTGCTTCCTTCTGGGGTCTTGGCTCTTTCCGGTTCTTATCTAATGGCAGGATTCAGAGGTGGGATTGCATAGGTTCTCATCCCTTCAAGTTGTGTGTCTTCGCCTAGGGTCTGTCTAGACTGCCCAGAGACCACAGCCACCCATGGAGTCTTTGTGTCCCCTTCAGATGGAGGGTGGCTGCCTCCCACCACGTCACTCCTACTTGTTTTTAAGGACAGACTGGAGGCCCTGTCTCCTCTGTCTCCTTCTGTAGTTGCTCCTGGCATGTTGCTTGAATAGATACATGAGTGGACGGAACCATTTGAACTTGAGTCTACTGTGAATGGCCCTAGGATTGAGGTCTGGCAGAGAGAGAGGCAGATGAGGTGTGCTGGGGACTTCAGATTCTGGGCGAAAAGTTGAGACTCCTTTTTCACAGCAGGACCTGCAGCCCAGGTCCCTAGCTCTAAATACAGTCCCACAGCTGTGGAGGGGGTTTGGGGAGGGAAGGGCCCATAAACTCGAGGAGCCTGTCCTGGTCCTCAGGCTGGGAGGACGAACAGCTGATTCCCTCGGGATCTTCCTGGGTGTGCAACCACCGACCTCCTCCACTCTTTCTCTGGCTGCTGTCTTGAGAGCAGCCTGGCTTCATCTTGGGTTCGCAGAGCCCCATCCCCAAGCGTGGTGGAATTCAGTGAGGGGGGCCCTCAGAGGTGAGGGGCAGTGTCCATTATGCTGTCTGCTTGTCCTTGTCCTCTTCCAGGTGAAGCCCTCAACGCTTTCTCTGCCGTGGGGGTTCTGCACCCTCTCTGGTTTAACCTCTAACAGCTTCATTTAAATATGGGGTGGGAATTTTGTTGCGCTTTTATTTTCTTCTGCAATTGTGTGTTTTCTTTAATGGGCTAAGTTTTAATTAAATACCGCTCTGCCAGCTTCGAATAATGAAGATTAAAATGCATAAACCAAGTCTTGCATGGAGATACAAACGAACGTGGGGTTGAGGCTGGCTGGTGGAGGGGAGAGGGCTGGAGGCCTCTAGCATGACTTGCGGGGCCTCCCCGGCATGAGCCTGGCTTCACATGAGATGGGCTTCTTCATCCTGACTGGGGGGGGGGCTCCCCTTTCATCTCTATCAGCGTTACAAGTCCCTCTGATCCATTCAAGGTCCCAGAACACCTCCATCTCTGGCCTCCCCAGTGCTGGTTAGTTCAGTTCTCCCGTTTGGGACCCAGCACCTGGTGTGGAAGCAGCAGGAGACAGGTGTTCCCTGCTTTCCCCCTGGCCCCCCCCCCCCAGTGCCCCACACCTGAGAAACAATCAGATATGTGTTGAAGGAATGAACAATTGTCCTGTTTTGGGTGGCTCTCCTGACCTGCGCCCTTTGAATTTGTGCACAGGTGTCTACTCGCTCTGACCGGTCCAGTGCACACAACTACCATGTGCCTGCCTGTTAAAGATGTGGGTTAGGGAGAATCTGGGCCCTGCCCTTGTAGATCTTCCCCTCTGGTAGGGATGGGGGCACACGCCATCCCCCTTGAATGCGATAAGGAGATGTTCAAGCCAGCTCATGACTGATGGCTGTGGCAAGACCCATGTACATAGTGCAGAGCCGGGCCCGGGTGACTGATGGGATCCAGGTGGGTTTCATCTGGACCGATAACTTGCCCTCTGGCTGGCATCAGCACCTGCTGTTTGCATCTGTACCAGCGGTTCTCAAACTTGAGCAAGGATCAGGACTGCCCAGAGAGCTTGTTCAAACACGTTGCTTGCATCACCCCCAGAGTGTGATTTGGTAAGCCCAGGAGTGGAGCCCCAGATTTTGCATTTCTAACAATCCCAAGGTGATGCCGGTGCTGCTGGTCTGGGGGTCACGCACCGAGGCCACGCTAATGAGCCAGGCTCTATCTGGAGGCTGGAACTTGCCCGAACTCTGCCTGTATCATTGTCCCTTGGGGTTTCATGCGAGGTTCTCGGCCATCTCCCTGTCGTGGAGCGCTCTTCATTCTGAGCTCAGCCCTGGATCTTCTGTTCCCCATCCATCGTTCCATCCTCGCTCCCTCACCCACTCATTCGTGCAGAGCCCTTGCTGGGTGGGGGTGCTTCCCACTGGCCTGTTTCCGACCTGTCCTCTTGCTCTCTGCAGGCTCTTTGTCCTGGGCATCGGCTTCTTCTCACTCTGCTTCCTGATGACGTCTCTGGGAGGCCAGCTCTCGGCCCGGCGCCCGGGGGACTCCCCCTTCACCATCCGCACAGAAGGTATCTTGGTGGCGAAAGGGGAGTCAGCAGTGGGTGCCGGTGTTTGTGGGTGGAGGGGAAGGAGGCCTTTGAA
Source organism: Mustela nivalis (assembly GCF_964662115.1). Classification (NCBI taxonomy): domain Eukaryota; kingdom Metazoa; phylum Chordata; class Mammalia; order Carnivora; family Mustelidae; genus Mustela; species Mustela nivalis. Next base: position 57,898,597 of record NC_139036.1, read on the forward strand.
CCAAGCAACTCAAGGGACTCTCTGGGGCTCCGTCCCAGGGATCCAGGCCACCTCCTCTAGGGACGTGGGAATGGATCGGGACCTTGGCCTAGGCTCTCTGACCCCGCACACGGCTTTGGCTTTGGTCCTGGCTGTGATCATCGGGCTTCTTCTGACCCAGACTCTCCGGCCAGGGAAGGGCCTTTGAGTCACGGCTTCCCAGGCATCAGAAGACGCTGCTGGAGTTGCTTCCTTAGTGTGTGTGTGGAGGGGCGTGTTCTGAATATGATCCCTGTCCCTTTGAGACGCATACACTCTGTGCTTTTGACCCAGGCTGTGGCCACAGCTGAGGGGGCCGGGGCTGGGATGGGGGTGGGGGTGGGGAGAGGCGGAGGGCAGGCCAGGCCCTGAGCTCAGGTGTCTTATCTCTGAGATGTGCCACATTGTCCAGACCTTTGTGGCTCCTTGCCCATGTGACACTTGTGAGGCAGCGGAGCAGAGGTTCAGAGCACGGGCTTTGGGGATCCGATGCACCTGGTATGTACCCTGGCGCGTTATTTCCCAGCTGTGTGCCATTGGCCAAGTCACTTAACTCGCCTGTGGGATTGAATGAGCCCATGGCATGGGGGTGTGATGGGCTCCAGACCTGGGAGACCTCCTGAAGACGGGCCCTCCCCCTTTCTCGTTCTACTCAGTGAAGAATGGCGAACAGTGCAGAGTCCAGCTTCATGGGTCCCAGGGGCTCTTCTGGTCACTGCAGGAGGGAAGAGCACAGGTGTTGGGGCAGCCGGGGCAAGTAGGTTTTCTGGAACTCTTCAGCGGGTTGGCTCAGTGGGCTCTGGGCTTGTCTCTGTCTGCAGCCCGCTTTCGCAAAGCCCCAGGGCCCACCTGTGTGGCTGCCCTATTCCCAACGGCAAGTATCTCCAGGAGCGTGGCTGTTGTCTCGGGGGGCGCTCTGAGGGGCACTTGGTATGCCATCTGGTGTCTCATCATTAGATTTGTTCCTTTGGTATAACACGTACTTCTTTAAACTTGCACAGCTCCTGGCAGGAGTTCCACCTTTATTAGTCATTCAAGCCTGAATGTAAATGAGTGTATCAGAGTTGCGCCAGTCTCTTCTGAGCCCCCGTTTTCTCCTCCGATAAATGGGGACGAGCCCTGTGTGCCCAGGGTTGACGTGAGTCGTGCTGAGATAGCACGTGGCAAGGGGCTCGAGCAGCATCTGGCAAATAGTCCAAGCGCCGTCAGTACTTATTGTGTTCGGTCCGAGACGGGGACACTGCAGAAAAGGTTGTTGAGGGGAACGGGTAGGGGTGAGGGGATGCTGGGGTTTCCGCCCAGGAGACGGGTGTGAAGGAGATTGAGGCTGGAAAAGGGGGCAGGGGCTGGTTGTGAAGGCGCACTTGAGGGGCGGCTTGGAGAGAGGTACTGGAGGTCTCGGGTCGATCGTGGGGGCCGTGGAGTGTGAGGAGACAGTGTCTAGGGAGAGGTGCTCAAGCCACTCCTGGAGAGGGTCACGCCTGCCTGGGGGGCTGCTACGGGGGCTTGAGGAAGCGGGACCGCCAGGAAGGTGAGGGTCCAGGAGTGGGGATCAGGGGCTGGGGGAGGAGGGGCGTGTGGCTGGGCTCCAGTCCTTCTGCTCGTTTCTCTGGCAGGGGATGGAACCAGTGGCCCAGAGTACAGAGAGGGCCTGTGGGAGCCCTGCCGAGCCGTGTACTGTGCAGCTTTGCCTGGTAGGGGAGGTGAGAGGCCAACCCCGCCCAGGTCTGTGTCTGAGGGGCGGGCAGAGCCCTGGAGGGGAGAGCACTTGCCCAAGGTCACCCAGTTAGATGAGAGGCATGTGTGTGTGTATGTGCACACGCGTGTGCCCGCGTACATGCTCAGGCTTTCCATCGGAGCGTAATACCCACAAGATGGACGCATCGCGCAGCCAGCAGCCGGCAACCACGACCAGGAAACGGCGCGTGAGCAGCCCCCGGGGTGCCCTCCCAGCTCCGCGCACCCAGTGCTTCCCTATGGGTGTCAGGACTCCGACGTCTCACAGCACAGGGCTTCGCCTGTTCTTCAGACGCCGTGAGGAAGGAATCGCATGGTGGCTGTTCTTTCGTGTGTGCTGTTTGCTCTCCGTACTGCACCTGAGAGGGCCGTCCCCGCTGTGTGGCCGTGGACGTCTGTCCCCGCTGCTGTCGTGTGAACTCCGTTGTGTGAAGGGCCCGCATGGTGTTTACCCACTCGACTGGCAGTGGACGTTGCTCCCAGTTTGGGGCATGTGGCTGGTGATGCTAGGAACATCCTGGTCCCTGTCTTCCGGGGCACACACACATTTCTCTTGCGTACGCAGAAGGCTGAAGTTGCCGGGTCTCCTCTCTCGTGACATCAGTTCTCAGAGCAGGTTCAGCCGACTCAAAGGCTTTTCACATTTCCTGGGTCCCTGGGCTGGAGGCTAAGTGCCTAGAATGTGGAACTAAAGGTGGGGAGGGGGAGACAGATGGGGAGGGAGGCCTCACCCTTCTGGAGACCTGACCCTGGCTCGGTCCCTTTCCCGATTATCTTTGTCCCCCTGGTTTCTTTCATGCCATGGGATGAAGTGGATTTTTTTGGAGAGACCCAAAAGCAGGGACTTGGAAGAGCCCCAAGTTTACATTGTGGGTTTAAAATCCTGATCATGCAAAACACACCTCCTCTAAGGACACCCTCACGCTGTGCCTGGAGCGGCCCTGCAGGAACCCCGCCTGGGAGGTGTGAGCTTTTCTGCCGAGGAGCCACACGAGCGGAGGCCTGGGGCTGGAGGGTGGTCAGGTGGAAGGGGAGACTGGAGGTCAAGGGTGGCGGTTGGGTTGTGGTATTGCATTGGTTCCCCTGTCTGTGCAGCCCCAGGACAGAATTGGGAGAGGGAACCTCTGGAAGGCACTGCTGTTTAGGGGGGGAGAAATCCTTGCACAAATCAGCAAACCGTCTGAGCACAAATGGGGGAAACAATCTGTCGTGTCCTGGCCCGTCAAGCCTGGCAGGGAAGTGGGCCCCCAGGACGAGGCTGGGGAGCGCTGGGAGAAGCAGGGTGTTCTCTAAAAGGAGGGGGGCCTGCCATAGCCTCCGTGGACGGTGGTCTCCCAGCGGAGGCTCCGGATTCCCTTCTAAGCCGGGTTGTGTTTTGTGATAAAGTTCTCTAGTTTGGGGATAAAAATGTAAGAGGCATCTTCTATATTCTGCATCCTCGTCTTAAGATTCAGGAGGGGGAGGGAGGCTAGCAGGAAGCGTGACTCCAAGTCTGACCTGATTCCCTCTTGCTGTAGGTGGGCCTGCCTCGGGCCCTGGGGGCTTTCTCTCCCAGAGAAGGAGGGGGTTTTGCCTGTGCAAAACAGACCCCGGTGCCTTCTCCCTGCCTCCTGGCTGCACTTCCCCTCTCTTGTCCTGAGGAGGAACTTGCTCTCCTCTCAGGGGCAGGCGGTGGGATGTGAGCTTGTGTCTCAGGCCTCTCTCCTGATGTTGCCGCGGATTCCCCGAGCATGTGTGGCTGGCTCTTCCCGGTCTCTGTCTTGTCTGGAAGAGGTAGTGGCTAGAGGCCGTCGCTGGGGAGAGGCCTGCAGGCGGGTGGGGGTGGGGGGGAGCTTGGCTCAGCTGTATGTGGCTGCCCTGAGGTTCCCCGGGGGCATGGCCCTGCCAGACCTTCCTACCCCCAGCTGGGATTCGAATCTGGGGAATAGCAGAAAAATATTTCCTTGCTCTGCAGCTGTCTCTGGCCTTGGACCTTGTTGTTAGGGAGCGCATCCCCTCAGAGGCTGGTGATGGGCGGGTGGGCCAGGGCGCAGGGCCTGCCCTTGTCTCCTGTGCTGCCCAGAGCCCCAAGCCTCAGTGACCTCAGCTGGCATCCGTGGTGGCTGTGTGCTGAGGGACACATGTGCTCATTTCTCCAGCTGGGCAAACACTTAAGTCGCAGCCCCTATCTCAAGGGCCAGGGAGGTCTCTCTCATCTGGTGAGTGGGGGCTCCTTCAGTTTCTAGGAACCAGCAAGAAAGGGTTGGGGTAAGGACAAAAAAGGAGGACAAGGCAGGGGACAAGGGAGGTTTGGAGGGACAGAGGAGCTTGTCTGTGTCTGGAGGGGTGGGGAGGGGCTGGGCCTGGATGGGTCATAAAACACCTCAGTCTGTAACCAGAAGGAGCCGTCTGTATCTCTCGGTGCCGGCTTTCCTTATTTATATGGAAATATGGAGGGAGTGCGTGTGAGTCCCGAGATGTGTTCCTAGGGCTTCACATTAAATACATTTCAATTTAGCTGACACCGGGAGCGGTAAGGTGACTCAGGGCCAGCCGGGGCTCAGGCCCCACTGACAGTTGGGGATGGGCGGTGGCCTCCAGGGAGCCAGCCAGGGAACAGATCCCACAGGAAGCTCCCCGGAAGCGGTGGGCAGCTTCCAGTCTGCGCCATCCAAGCCCCAGCGGTGGGGGAGGGTCTCGTGGTCTTGGTCCAGTCTGATGGAGGTGTCCTTACAGACCCATCTGAGAGCTGCAGTGTGTCTCCTTAGAGGCGTCCCTAAGCCCTTGGGTCTTCTGGGGTCATTCTTTCTGTTGACGTGTTTAAAGAATTGGCTTAATCTCTCCTATTTGGGGCCATACAGAGCCCCACAGATCTCCAAGGACTCCCCGGGGGGACTTATGTGTCCCTGCTCACCTCCTCTCTGAGCTTCTGCTGCTGTGAGTTATCCTGCTCACTTTGTCCCCTCCTGTGTCGTCTGTGTCCCTGACATTGACCTACTGGGAAGGGCATCTTTCCCCCCTATTCCTGGCACAGAGTAGGGATGATGGCTTGGGGGCTGGGACCACTGGGACGCACAGCAAGCCGATGACAGGTCCCTCCTGCGTCCCCGCAGCTGGAACCCCCCACCCGACCCCACATTGCCCTCTGGCCACCCTGCCTCCCCCGCCTCTGAGCCCCTGTGCCTTTTCTTGCTCCTCTTCACCCAGGCTGAACCAGAAATCTCCAGTCTTCTGACTCGATATGCCATCATTTCGCTTTCTCTCTGTCTCACTGCTCTGGACATTTAGACTCCTAGACTCTGCTCTGGCCCACCCAGGGGTTAGTAAAACAAAACTGAGTTTTCTCCCTAAGGGGATTCTGCTGGCTTTTATAGGAACAGTCTTTCCTTTTCTGTTACCCTAATCTCGAGAGGGGCAGATAAGGCAAGAGCCAAAACAGGAGTCCCGGCCCATAGAAACTCAGGGTTCTGTAGTCCAGTACCTCATTTATAGGAGGAGAAACTGAGGCCCAGAGAAGGAAAGTGGCATGTCCATCCATCCTGCACCCATGTGGCGGGTGACAGAGCAGGTGGCGTGCAGGCATTGTCACTCCCACCCCAGCCTGTCCCCCGCCGTGGTGCTGCCCCGGCTCTGCTTGGCTTCTGGGGAAGCTCTGGGCCAGATGAGGCCGCTCTTCTGCTGCCTGTGCTGTGGGGCTGGGTGCATGTGGGGGGGAGGGGGGCAGTGTCACTGAGGTTCCAGGGAGGAGCTCAGTCAGTGAGGAGGAGCCAGGGTAGCTAGGAGATGAGCTAGGACAGAGGGACAGCAGTGTGACAGGGCAGAGTGCCATGCCTGAGACATTCTGGGGAGCTTAGCACTGCTCCAGAAGCAGTGATGTGGGCTCGGCATTGTCAAGGGGCCGTACCTGCAGGAGCGAGCTGCTGCCCAGGCTCTGTGGTCCCGCTGGGCCTGTGTGCTCTGACCAGGTCATGGTCGGGGGGCCTTGGTTAACAAGCTCTGACTTAGGGTGTCCCCAGCTGCAGTCTTGCTCTTGTTTTCTCATGCCATACCTTTGAGGAAAGGACCACCCCAGCCTGTGCTGTAGCATTGGCTCATCAGGGCTGCCCAGGGAGGGTGGGCAGGCTGTGCACTGCATAGCTCCAGGAGTGGTACCAAGCAGTGGCCCGGTCAGATCATCTGATGTTCCCTATTTTTCTAGCTGAGACGATAGGAACCCCCACCCCCACCTTGTTTTACTCTGTGCTCCAAGCACCAGTTGAAAGCCACATACTACGTTTGGATGGATGATGGACTTGGGTGGGGGTCCCAGGGGTGAGAATGGTTTGAAAGACTAACCATCACCCCTAGCTCTGTGGAGTTGAAAGAGAGGGGGAGCTATTTATATCTTCTTGGACTGTGACTAACTGGCTGAGGACTGAGCGAGTGTGCTGGGACGGAGGGGTGGAGAAGCTTGCTTCACTTAGCACAGTGGTGACATTGCCCAATCCCGACCGGTTCGTTAAAAATCCACCCAGGTTTCTGAGAAGTGAAAGTGGGAAGATTGCTAGTTATTTCAGCTGCCGGTGCAGAGATGGGCTGGAGACTGTGTTTCTTTCCTTTCTTCCTCTAGATATGCATTTTTTTTTTATCAACACCCGAACTCACCCATTTTCATTCTTGGGCAGTTGTGTGTGTGTGTGTGTGTGTGTGTGTGTGTGTGTGTGTGTGTGGTGCTGGAGTCAGGGACCCTAGCTTTCGTAAGGAAACCAGCTCCCTGATGCTCCAGATTGCATGGCATGCGAGTGATGGCTCCCCGGCTGCTGGTGGCCTTCTTTCTGAACTCAGGTGGACCCAGTCCTCTGGGGAACACAGGAGGTGACTTAGTCAAGAGAGAAAGCCGCGAACACCACTAGACCCGGCCGGCCCCATAGCCAGGGGGTATGGGGGACAAGCAAAGTGGAAATGTCACAGGTAGCCTTGGTAGCTGAAGCGTGCCTTAGCCCCCTGCTCTCAGTTCAGTCCTAAACTTGGAGCAGGGCAGACCAGCCCCTCTGGCCTCTTCTCTTTTCCCCACCTCTGCCCCCGGGTCCCTGTGGCCTGCCATGCTCTCTCCTGCCCCCTCCTGGCACTGTGACAGCAGACAGCAGATAGGACTTGGTAGTACTGACTTGAGTTGGGGCCCCAGAGGCTGATAATATTACTATGAATGTCCCTTGGCCACAGAGCCCCACTGTGTGGGGGCAGGGGGTGTGTGATGGCAGAGACAGGCGAGAGCCTCTCTGAGCTCACCAGGCCTGGCCCCTTCTTTCTGGAGCAGCGTATGCTGCGGGTGCCCCAGCCCTTGGCTCCTGCTGTCTCCGAGCGCTCAGGCTGACTCATGGCTGCTGGTGACGGCCAGTCTTTGCCCAGGGCTTCTTGTAGCCACTGCTGCTGGCTGGCTACCCTCCAGCAGGTTGGGAGTAGCAGGAGTTGGCTGTCTCTGCAAGCCACCCTCAAGCAGTGAACGGCAGGAGACGGGCTGCACATGGCCCAGGTCCCTCACCGCTGGGCAGAGGACTCTGGGGCAGACTTGGCATCTGCTGGTCTCCCCAGGCTGGTGACTCGCCCTCTCTGGGCTGTCTCCCCTTCCCTGTGTGACCTCTTCACTCCCTCACTGGGGTTTCCTTTGCTTCCCAAATGCATGACTTGTCCTTACATCCTTGTCTCAGGGTTTGCTTTTGGGGTACCCAACCGCAGGCCCTCCCAACCCCCCCGGAAGCCCCTGGAAGCACTCAGGTCACCATGACTTGGCTCATCTGGAGTGGGAGGTTCAGAGCTGGCTCTTGGGCTTTGCAGGGAGCCAAACTGGGGATTGTGGTGCCTGGACCTGAGCATCCATGGACCGTTAGGAGGGGGTTAAAACCTTCACATGAGGGTGCCTGGGTGGCTCAGTCAGTTAAGCATCTGCCTTAGGCTCAGGTCATGATCCCAGGGTCCTGAGATGGAGCCCTACGTGGGCCTCCCTGCTCAGTGGAGAGTCTGCTTCTCCCCCAGCCCCCTGCCTCGTGCTCTCTCTCTCTCGCAAAAATAAATAAATAAAATCTTGAAGAGAAAACAAAAAACCTTCACATGATTTGACTGCGAGTAGGTGTACCACTCCGTTCTGCAGGTGCTGAAACAGAAGCCCAGAGACGTTAAGATGATCTCAGTGCCACCCAGCTGGTAGAGAGCAGGGTTGGCCTGGGGCTCTGTTCCCCAACACAACGCAGTGGGGGAGCCCCTGTCCTGCAGGGGTGAGGGGTGGGGTGGACTCACTCTCCTGAAGCCTCCTTAGCCTGCAAAAGCGGGAGTGGGGTTGGAGTCATAGAGCCACCAGGTGGCTTCAGGTGGCCCGCAGGCCGCAGCCGAGCCTGACCGTGTGCCCGCGCTCTGTCCGCAGTGCTGGGAGGGCCGGAGTCGCGCGGCGTCCTGCGCAAGATGAGCGAGCTGCTGGAGCTCATGGCGAAGCGCATGGACGCGCTGGCCCGGCTGGAGAACGGCAGCCAGCCGCACCGGGCTGCCGGGCGCTTGGCCGTGGACAGGTAAGGGGGACGCGGACGGGGAGGGGCCGTCAGGGTGGAGGAGGGGTCACCCCGGGTGCTGGTGGGCACCGTATCAAAATGTGCTCCCAGAGCAGGGGTGGGGGGGCCCTGTCGGGCAGCCGCCTTTCGGCTAGCCGTGTGGAAACGGTTAAGAACGCAGAAGCAACCGGTGTTACAACCCCGAGCACACGCCCGCCGCCATACTTAACAGCTGTTACCCTTTTGTCATGTTAGTGGCCTGACGTCCTTTTTTCCTTTTTCCTAAAAATCGCAGACAAAAGCTCGAGGGCCCTTTGGGGGGGGGTGGGGGGGGACAAGGGACTTCCTGAGTTAGGCGTCCGTTCTTCGAGTCCGCGGTAACCATTGGCATATGCCTCCTTTATACGCACACGCCACACACACACACACACACACACACACACACACCACAAACACGGGGTGTGGGGTGTTTGCTGGCCCCATGTGAGTGGATCCCACAGCACGTTTCCTGCACCTGTGTTTTCAACATGATAGCCTGGGGCTCTGTCCACGTTGACGGTCACGTGTGGGATGGGCGTATGAGTAACGTGGCCCCGCGGTTGTCCTCTACCAATGGGCCTGGGCCATTTTTGCCAGAAAGAATTTCTTGCTTTTTTCATTCTAAATATTCCCCTACTGAGTCTGGAACATCCAGAGGTCTCTGAGAGTTGGTGCTGTGATCCCTGTGCCTCAGCAGTGGCCCCAGAGCCCCTGTGTGAAACCAAATCATGTGTCTTGGGTGTGTGAGTGATCTGGGACGCCCGAGAAGGAGGACGTGTGAGGTCAGGGCCATCCTGATGGGGCGCCTTGGCCCTCAGGCTCGGCTGTGGAGGGCGGGGCTTGCCGCCCACACCGCAGGGAGATGACCTGCACTTGACCTCTTTTCAACACTGGGGTTCCTCGTGGGGTGGATTTGCTCCATGTGTTCTAAATGCTAAAAAGTAAGTTTGAAACCCACACTTTACACGATTTAGCAAAAGCTGTACTTTGGCCAGTGTGACTTGCTAAAATTGTTCTACTGCTGAAAAATATCGTTGAAATCCACACTTCCAGACAATTTGTAGGAAAGCTGTGGCCCAGCCAGTATGTGTGATGGAAAAGCCAAGGCTCCAGGCATTTCCTGTTTGGAGTTTGGCTCAGTCTGTTAAAGTGTCGATGGGCCAGTCCTGGTCATGGCAGGACCCTGGCTGGCCTGAGGCAGGGGGTGTGGGTGGCGGACCCCTCCTGTGGACTGGGGTTCCTCTGCCCCGTAGTCTGCCTAGGTTGGGCTCTTGGCCATGACACCATCTCACAAAGGCCCTGCCGATGGAATGTTCTGGAGGCCCATTTGGGTCACTGGATGTCGGCGTGACTGCTTTCATATGAGGTGGCATTTACAAGAAGCTCACCCAGGGCCTGGCGTCACCCTTACTGTGTCGTACCTCAGCCATTGGTCCCAGGTCCGCTTTACGGGTGCTTCCTTTTCTGCCACAGCGAGGGGGGAACTGAGGTCCAGAGAAGGTCAGGATCTCGCCCAGAGCTGCACAGCTGCTAAGGGGCTGACCTGGCTCTGGGCCTGGGCCAGCAACCCCAGACCCTGTGTTTCCCCCACTGAGCTCTTGATAGCCATTCACGAAACATGCGGCTGTGTGGGGTTAGTTTTTATTCCTTTGCAAGACGTTTCAGATCAAAGAATTCACAGCCCAGGGACAAGATACCCTTTGTTAGCTCTTTGCCTTAATTTGTTTTGGTTTGGAAAACGTAGGCACTGCAATGACAGTCCGGGGGCCACGTGGTGATAGCGTTGGGTGCCTCTCCCAGGGCGTGCGTGGCTCCTGAGCGGGCTGCGTGACCGGTGCCGGGCGGGTGCGCTCTCAGCATCCTGGACGAGGACCTGACAGCAAACTGAACTGATCGGCTCATGAAGTATGTCTTGGACCTACTAAGTGCCAGGCTTGGACAGCGGTGTTGGGGCCCAGAGATGAGCCTTGTCCTTACTTCTGTGGAGAAGACTGGCAGGAACCAAGAAACAGAAATAAGGAAGACAAGTTTAGTCACTGTGCCTGCTCTGAAGGGTTAGGGACAGAAGGCACTAGTCACACGGGGAGGTCTGGGAAGCCCTTTCCGAGCTGGTGGTACTTAAGCTTGATTCTGTGAGAATCAAGCAGCCAGCTGTGGGAAGGAGCCAGCTATGGGAGGAGCTGGGAGAATTTGAAGTAGAGTGGGCAACAGGTACAAAGGCCCTGGGGTAGGCACAAGCTTGGTATGTTGGAGGAAAAGAGCCAACGTGAAAGCCAATATGGCAGAGCCGCATGCGGGACAGGAGAGGCCCACAGGGCATGGGGCAGTGGCTTTGTCAGCTGTGGTGAGACCCTGGGACACTATTCTGAGAGGTGTGGGAATTTGCCAGAGGGCTTACCACCAGGAAGTGCTGGGACCTGACTTCTTTTTAAAAAAGAGCTCCAACCAGTGTGAAGAAGGGAAGCCCGGGAGCTGGTGGCAGAAATGGGGAGGAGGCGAAAGGATTGGGCTCCCCTGGAGCTCCTTCTGGGGCACGAGATCATTTTCTCCTCTGTGCAGAGAGGCCACTTTCCTCTCGCTGCCTGTGCCGCTCTAATCCAGCCCCTCACCCGCATGGCATCTTTTGCCCTCTCCTGCCTGCCCCCAGCTGGGCTGCCACCTCTCTGGGCTGCTGGCTCAGCCTCTGCCCACAGGGCTGCTCACCAGGCTGAGGGCAGAACACCAGGCCGCTCTGCCTCCACGAGCATCCTGCTGTGGGGGGCAGAGACCAGGGTCAGGCGGCCTGTCTTTTTGGGCGGGGGACCTACTGTCAGCTGGTTCAGCGCCGTCTCTGGTTTCTTCCAGTCCCGGCCTCTGCCTCCCTCCTCCCGCCCCTGCCCTGCCCTTCATCCCCTTCAGAGCGGAGCCCGCGCCACCTCCTAGCTCCGTCCCGGAAAATAGCAACCATCCATCAAGACCAGCGGAGCCCATCAAACCCCACAGGCACAGCCATAAATTGCAGGGACATTGTTGCTTCTGGTTGCAGGGAGAGAAATGGTGGGTGTGTTCAGGGCATGGTCGGGGGTGGGTTGCTGCTTGCTCATGCCTCGCCTGTGCACAGACACTCCAGCTCCTGCCCCATCTAAAGCCCCTGGACTGACCTATCCGGGCTAGGCAGGAGGGAGTCTGGCAGACGCGTGCTGCTGTGTTTCCAGCAAACTGTTCACCTGCACTTGGAGTTCTCACTTCGAAATGATCCGTGGCCTGAACAACCCCCACGGTCCTCCCCCGGCCCTGCTGGAAGCTTCTGGACTGTTGCCTCCTACCCATGGTTGGTATGTCCTCGGGGAAAGCAAATTTGCTTTTTTAGCCTAGGAAAACCTAATTAGGGGTTATTTGCAGATTTGCTGCGAGTGGCATCATATTATGTATCCTAAAGCCAAACAGTAATGATCTCCGAATTTCCCATAAGGCTTCTCTGCAGTAGCAGAGACGACCAGCATCTTAGGCTGTTGTTATTCGAGTCAAATAGGAGTCCGTATCTGCTGGACGCTTCTGTATGTGGAATCTGGGCTGGGGTTTCTAGACTCTGTTCTCAGAGGGACCCTGCTGGGGAGGGGCAGCCGCACCCGGCCGTGTGCACAGCGAGAGGCTCAGCAGGGCTGTGTTGGAGAGCCCGAAGCTCACTGCAGTGAGGGGCAGACTCGGGGCTGCATCCTGGCTGCTGCCTGGCTGGGGGGGCCCGGGCCGGCAGCAGGTCATGTGACTGCTCTGAGCCCTCCTCGTCCCTGTCCTCATCTGTCCGTGAGAGAGAATGCTGGGCGGGCGGGGGGCAGGGGGGAGACCCTGCCTCCCCCTCCAGCCCCCTCCTCCTCCCCAGCCCTGTGGTTTCTCTCCCTTCCCCGCTGGGTGAGCAGAGAGAGAAGGGGCGAGCTGATCACATTTGGGAGGGCCTAGAATCCCCAAGGAGGAGAGGGGGTTTGGGGTGAGTCTGCTGGAAGTGGGGGCGGGCGTTTCAACAAAGTAGCAGGAGCCAGGTGCTCCAGACGGAGGCAGTGAGCAAAACCACCCGGAAGGCTCCCATGTGGGAGGAGGGCCTAGAGGACCTGGTGGCGGGGTGGGGGAGCAAACCCTGAGATTGAGGGCTGCGAAAACTGTCTACAGACTCTATACTCCCCGGTTTATGTCTTCGGTCTCAAATATCCGCATGCCCGCCCAGCTGGGTGTCGCGGGAACAGCTCAGATGCGGCGTGTTCTGGACACACCTGAACCCCACTTCTGCCCAGCCCTCTCCCTCGGGCCATGCCAGGCCCAGCCTTTCCATCGTCTGGACCCCCAGCCTTGGCGTCAGCCTCGACCCTTCTCTCTGTCACTTGTGTCCCGTTCGTCAGCAAACTGTCCCCACCTTCAGAAGGTGCCCAGAATCCCCCCTCTCTCCACTGCCCACCACCCTGCCCTCCTCCCACTGACTCCCAACTCAGCAGCCAGAGAGATGATTTTAAAATACCAATTCGGTCAGGAGCCTCCTCTGTTCCCCACCTCCCCCGTAGCTCCCTGTCCCACCCAGTGGCCCATGACCCCCATGCCCCCAGCCCCCTTGTCTATCTGGCTCCTCCCCTGCTGTCTTCCCACTTGCTCCCTGGGCTGCAGCCCACCAGCCTCGGCACTGTTCCTGCAGCACAGCCATCTCCCTCTGGGCCTTTGCACAGGCTGTGCCTCTGCCTGGAATGCTCTTGTCTCCGATCTGGCCGGGTGAAAGAATCCAATTTCTTCCTCCCGCGGATTTCTCCCCTGACTTCCTTCAGTTTTGGCTCACGTACCGCCAGCGGGCCCTTCCCCGAGGACCTGTTTCGAACCGTGCCCCGCCTCCCACATTCCCATCTCACCCCATGTATTTCCATGCTTTGCTTGTCCACTGTCTCCAGAGCTGGAACAGATGCCTGTGAGGGCAGAGTTTCCTCCGTGTGTCACTTCTGGATCCCAGAGGTCAGTCAGCAACCGTCGGGGGAAGGGAGGGAGACGGGGAGGCAGAGAAGAGCGGCAGCGCGCGCCCTCGGGTGCCCTGGGGGCTTGTGCCTGTGCCACTGGGCGTGGCGGGACAGCAAGACAGAAGCCAGGGGCGCTGTGGCCACCACCAGCCACCCCGGACGAGTTCCCGTTCTGGAAGCCGAGGAGGTCGGCCCATCTGGGAGGGCCTGGTTACTGCCGCGTGGCCTGTAACGACCTGCTCATACCCCACTGGGAATCTGTCTTAGGAAGAGAATCCTAACTTAGGAACAGGCGTATGAGCAGCTTGGTCCTTGATGCCTTTTTTACGCTGTCAAAAAGTGTGAGCAGTGGGGCACCTGGCTGGCTTCGTCGGTGGCGTGTGCAACTCTTGATCCCGGGGCTGTGAGTTCAAACCCCGTGTTGGGTGTAGAGATGACTTAAAATAAAATCTTAAATTTTAAAAAACCTCACAGAGTTGGAGCAACAATTGGAACGTCCCCCAGCGAGGAGGCAGCACGCGGACCGTGGCGGCTCTGCTGGGCGCTGCTTGTGCCGTCATCAGATGGGATGTGGACAGGGACCGGCAGGGATTCTGGGGGTAGGGGACGGCGTGAAGGGCAGGTTTTACAGTTACGAACAGAGTTGGACTGCGAGTACGCAGAGTTCAGCAAGAGCCCAAGTACCGATACTCAGTGCAGCACGTCACGATCCCTGTCCCTGGGTAAGGGGATGAGGGTTTTTCCAATTTCCTTATGAAAAAAAAAAACCTCAAAAAATGCTTCTAGACATTCTTGGCCACCTGTGGCCCAAGCCAAGAGCCTCTGGGGTCTGCGTGGGAATGTGGGTGGGGGGGCAGGGCAGAGAACAAGTGACCCAGGAAGGCATCTCTGGGGGCTGCTTTCAAAGGCTTGCCTCAATGTTGTCACACCGCATGCAGGGCCCTCCCTCCCAGAACAGCCTCTGGCTGGAGGTCGGGGCACTGCTCTGGCCCCATTGCTGGAAAGAGGCCAGACTGGTGGCGAGGGACTGGGTTAGCTGGGTGACGGGGTCAGGATCAGTCAGCCCTGCAGGGTGGAAACCTAGCCACTGTGACGGGTGTGAATGGGTTATGCGTCCTAACAAAGACAGAGACTCTCAACATCCCAAGTATTTGCCGTTCGAAAGACAGGGTGCACCTGCTCTTAGGCTCTCGGTGTGTCTTTAATAAAATATACATAGGAGATATTTTAGAAAATCCTCCAGGGGAAAGCCAGGCCCTGAGATGTGGGGGCTGGCTTCCAGCTCTTGTGTCCCCCTGCCCAGCCTCAGCACCCTGGCTCTGTCCCACTCAGGGGCACTGATCCCTCCCCCAAGTGCTGAAACCACACATGGCTCAGCTCTGGCTGTGTTCCTGCCGACAGCAGGAGACGATCCATCCTTCTGTCTGTCTGTCTATTTATCTAATATAAACGTAGATGTAGGGATGTGTGTGTGCATTTCTCGGTGCAAGAGAGAGAAGTGCTCTCTGTTCTTGCTCGGGGAGGGGCTGGCAGATCCTCTGGGGCGTTCAGAGCCCCCCACAGCCTCCGGCAACCCGGATGGGGGCAGAGGGAGCCGAAGAAGCTGCGGAGGGGCACCGAGAAATTGGGGGGAAGGCTGGACGCTGGGGCTGGAGCTCCTTATGTCCCGTATGGTGTGTGTGAGAGGGGACAGACAGACAGTCACGGAGAACAGGTCTCCCTGTCCACAACACTCGTGTCTGTGTTTCCTGATAAGTGTGGCTGTGGGCACCTGGGTGCAGAGTCTCCGGGTATTAAAAGGAAACTGACTGGTTTCATGATAAAATAACAACTCCCAGCAAGCATGCTGGCCAGCTGCCGGAAATCGATACTCTGTTAATTGAATGCAACCTTCATAAATCATGGGAGGAACACGAAATTAAACCTCCTTCCCCAGGCGTCCAGGAGAGCCTGTTCAAGGGGCCTGGGAATGAGGGCCAAGTGGGTGATGGTCTCAGGGGCTGAGAGGAGGGAATGGGGCATCTGGGGGGCCTCTTGGGGGCCTGACACGAGGGGGTGACTGGAGCTGGGCCCCAGGGGAAGGAGCCACTGTGCCCCAGCCCTGGGTGGCGGAAGGAGCAGAGCATCTCGGGGGGCCGTGGCTGGCTGCAGCCGGGGTGGCCGTGGGGGGCCGTCTGGCTCCAGGAGGCCGCCCGTGCTAGGCAGGAGGGGCTGGCGGTCTGTGGGCATGAGGTGAGGGATGCTTGGGCCAGAGAACGTGGAGTACTGTGGATACTGGAGAATTCTCCAGGAGCCTCCCCAGGGCCTGCACAGCCCTATGGCCCCGAGAGCCGCGGCAGCCACGGGACCACCACATTTGTCGGAGGTGGCGTGTGAAAAGGTCCCAGGATTCTTGGTGGAGTATCTGCCCAGCTGCGGGGGGACGGTGGGACCCATCGGAGCCGATGCCCCAGTGGTCCTAAGAGCTTCCTGATAATGCAGAAGCCCCTTCTTCTCTGCCCCTACCTGGCACCCACAGCTTGCAGGCTGGGGCTGAGAACCTCACTCTCCTCTTGCTGACCGTGCCGCAGGGAGCCGCCGCCTCGGGGATTATCTGCTGCTCCAGGGTGAACAGCAAAGGCGCCTCCTTCGGGGCCCTCTCTTTAACCTCCAGCCTGCCCTCTGCCCACCTCTCCCTGACGTGGCCCTGGGTCTCCGCTACTCACGCTCAGGCCACCCTCTCAGTAGACCCCTTCAAGTTCGTCTGGTTTACCCACCAAAGCGTGCACCAACGATAAAACAGGGGAGGAATAAAAATAAGCATCAAGTAGGAAGGATTAAAGGGCCCCCGGTCACCTGCACCAGCAGGGGCGAGGCTGGGTGCCTCGTCCCCGCGAACTCCCTGCCTTGTAGACACAATTCCAGCTCTCTACCCCGGGAGCAGGCCCTACAGGGTTAGGAGTGGTGTTGACGGGGAGATGCCTTCTGCTAGAGCTCTTCTAGCCTTTACCACCTGCCGGGGGTACTGAGGGCTCTGCCCCCACGATGTCAGTCCCTAGCTCAGGGCCTTGGTCCTGCTCTCCTGCCTCTGTGCCCACCCTTAGGCACAGACCCCTTGCAGGTGAACTGGTACCTGATTTTTCCACATTAAAGCTGTGGACCTGAGTGAGTGACTCAGCTTGGCTGTGCCTTGGTTTCCTCCTCTGCACAATGGGGCCCTTAGAAGGAACCATGACGTTGTCGGGACAACTATCGGGGGCCCCGTCGGCTGGAGGCCGCCCAGCCCCGACTTCCCAGTTTATTCCCCTTCTTTGTGCGTCCCAGGCTGCTGCCCTGCTGTGGTCTGTGGTCTCAGGGCATCTGCTTTCGCTGTCCATTTTATAAAAGAGCATCCCAGGGAGAGAGGACGGATCGTAGATTATTTGACAATAGGCAGCGCTGCCCAAATGCTAAGCCCGGTTGAATAACAGAGACGCCAAGTCATTCCGATTTAAACAAGCTGAGCTCGTGAAATCAGACAGATGCCACCTGCGCTATTTAGAGCCCTCACGGGTGATGCTCCCGGGAAACGCTTATCGGGTGAAAATCCTCCAAAAAGGGATGTGCTTTGTTCTGCGGTCGGACATTTGAAAGTTCTTTTTGGGGACAGTGGACTGCTGTAGGTAGGGAACGTACGCGACCCGAGCGTTTGCTGAGCCTCTGCTCCACGCTGAGCCGGGCTCTTCAGCCTTACATCGAATCCTGGGAGTCCCTCTGAGTTAGTCAAGATTATCCAGCTGTTATAGGAGCTGACCGGAGTTCAGAGAGGTCAGGTAACTTGCTCAAGGTCACACAGCTGCCCGTTGGAGTCAGGATTTGAAGCCTGGACCTCTGACTCTGAGGCCCTCCATCTTCCCAGTCTCTGCCTAATGTGGAGAATCAGCTGCTCCGGACTGGAGAGGTCAAGGGCGTGTCTGGCTGTTCTTGTCTCCGCTGAAAGTAGCAGCAGGGGACGCTTGGGCTTCAGCAGGCAGAGCCGTTAGAGGGGTTTCTGACAGCGGGGGCCCACGAGAACCTGGACTCTCCTTTTATTTTTTTGAATTTCTTTTGTTAGTTTTTTTTGTTTTGTTTTTTTTTCCAAAGCATTTTATTTATTTACTTGAGAGAGAGAAAGAGAGAACACGAGGCAGAGGGAGAAGCAGACCCCCGCTGAGCAGGGAGCCCAGCATGGGGCTCCGTCCCAGGACCCCAAGATGACGGCCTGAGCCAAAGGCAGACGGTTCACTGACGGAGCCACCACCCAGGCACCCCGCAGACTCTCTTTTTGTGATGGACTAAAAACCATTTTCCCTCAGTTTTGCAGACGGTGATGCATTTGTTTCCTTGGGCTGCCATAAAAAATGACTGCAAACCGGATGGTTTAAAACAATAAAAATGATTTGCTCTCTCGGTTCTGGGGGCTGAAGTCTGAAATCCAGGCATCAGCAAGGCCTCATTCCTTCCTAAACCCCGCGGATCCTTCTCTTCCCTCCGTCTCTTGGTTCCTGGTGGCCCAGGCTTCCCCTGGCTCGTGGCGGTCTTCGCATGGCCTCCTCCACAGGACACCGAGGCCCAACCTGATTCAGCATGACCTCATCTCAACTAATTACATTTGTAAAGACCCTATTCCAAATAAGGTGACATTTTTTGTGGTTCTGGGTAGATGTGAATCTACCACAGGGAGGGGGGACGTTACTCGGCCCCGCGCGGGGATGGAGCTCTGGGCACATGTCCCATGCTGGGCAATAGTGCCAGGCTCCGTTCAAAAGCCCGTTCCTGTCCTTGAGGGCTCAGGACTCCACTGGGACTTCTTCTTTTTTCCTTTATTTCCTTTTTTTTTTTTTTTAAGGTTTTATTTTTGGGGCGCCTGAGTGGCTCAGTCAGTTAAGTGTCTGCCTTCAGCTCAGGTCATGATCCTGGGATCCTGGGATCGAGCCTCCCCATTAGGCTTCTTGCTCAGCAGGGAATCTGCTTCTCCATCTCCCTCTATCCCTGCTTGTGTACTTTCTCTCTCTCACTCACTCTCAAATAAATATATAAAATATTTTTTAAAAAAGATTTTTTTAAGTCATCTGTACACCCAACCAGAGGTGTAGGGCTCACACCTACAACCCCAAGATAGAGAGTGCCATGCTCCACCGACTCAGCCAGCCGCCCCCCACCCCCGACCTCCACTGGGGGGTTTCAAGCCGGCCACTCACAACCATGTCCCAGCACATGGGGGACTCAGAGGAGTGACCTCGCTCCCAAAGGGTGGCCAGAGCAGACCCTCGAGGGAGAGACCCCTTCAGGAAGGCTTGAAGCAGGGTCCCTTCCCAAGTCTCCAGGGACCGGGCAGGACCTCCCACTTGTCCCTGACAAGGGTTGTTTGTGCTCTGGGGTCTCTGACTAGAAGTTGGGAGGAGTACGCGCTCCTTCCCCGCCTGGGAGCTCCCCCGGTGTTCCTCAGCCACCCGAAGACCAAGGAGAATTACCCCTACTTCCTCCTGTCTGAGGATGTTTTGAGCAAAAGCAGCATCATCTCTGAGTGCTCTCCTTCTTTGTAATCTCGTAGAAGGCTGCTGCAGCTGAGCTCTCCCTCCAAAAAGACATGTCACCGTCTGAATCCCCAGTGCCCATGAACCTGGTCTTCCCCGGAAGTGGGTCTTGGCAGGTGAGGTCAGATTAAAATGCAGTCACACTGGATCAGGGGCCCTCATCCAGTGACGGCGTCCCTGTAGAAAGAGGGAATGTGGACACACAGAAGGCCAAGGGACAGCAGGGGCAGAGGCTGGGGGATGTGTCCCACCAGCCACCGCCGGCCCCTCCCGAAGCTGGGGAGAGGCTTCTTCCCTTCTTCCCAGCAGGAATGCACCCTGCGACATCTTGGGTTCGGACTCCCGGCCTCCAGGACTGAGAGGGAATAAATTTGTGGTCATGGCATACCGGCTTCTGCTGGTTTTCATTTCTTTTTGAGACGGTTATGGGATTGTGTGTGTGTGTGTGTGTGTGTGTGTGTGTGTGGACACGCAAGTGTGTCTCGAGGGCTTGTATGCCCCTTCCTACCACTTCCTTCTGTTGCCACCTCACCCCATGACTGCCTCGCCCCCCGACCTCCTGTCTCCCGCACCCTCTGTGGACGGGGCCACTGCCTGACCTCTCCGCGCGGAAGGCAGCGGTGGGAGGGGAGGGCGGCCTGAGGGGACAGGCAACCGTCACCATTGTGCCTCCTCTAGACGACAGGCCACTCAAGAGGTGTCCTCCCTTCTGTGCTTCCCACTTTGTGCAACAGTGAAGTCCCCGTCCTCGTACGGGGATAGACGGAGCTCAGACAAGGTGCGCAGAACCAGACGGTGAAGTGCGAATCAAAGGAACGGAGTTCGTGTGTCGGGAAGGGCAGGCCGCTTAGACATCCCCACCCCCGGGGGAGCGGGGTCCGGCTCGACACAGGCCCTCACGATGAGATAAATCCTGCATGTGATGTCTCAGAAACGTCTCTGAGAGCTGAGTAGTAATCAACGCCAGGAAGTAAATTCTCCAAAAATAAAAGCAACGCGAGTCTTGGTGGTGGGCGGAGGGCTGTGATGTTTGTGGCGGTAAATGTGTTTAAGATCCTGGGGAGAATTCAGACTCGGGAGCGCAACAGTAATTTACTAGAGGCTTAATAGTTGGCACGTCCCCAGGCTGCTTTGGGTGGAATTTATTTTGGCACGACGGAGCCCCTCTGGGAGGAAATGGAGCTGCAGGCTCAGGGCAGCTGGCCGTGCCCGGGAAAGGGCCTCTGTTGCCTGGGTGTCCCGGGCCGGTCCCCCAGGCTCTCCCAGAGAGTTCCTCCGCCCGCTTTAGCTTCAGTCGCTGCCCCCAGCACGTGGGGCACACGCACGTGGGGGTGAGTGTGCACACACGCCTGGGACACGTGCACGTGTGTGTGCAGCGGGTGCTAGAGAGCCCCCTCCAGCCGGGCAGGGGTGGGGGGCACACGCCTCCACCTCCAGGCCCAGCATCGGCCGTCGCTGCGCTCTGGTTGGGGCGTGGGGGTGCCAGGAGCGCTCACACCGGCTGCCCTCGCTCGTCCCTCATCCCAGGAAGGCGCCCGTGGAGGGCTGTGTGCGCTCACCCCTGGCTTCTCTTACTAGGTTTCCCCCTGGGGCTGGCCTCATGGAGCGGATCCAGGCCATCGCCCAGAACGTGTCGGACATCGCCGCGAAGGTGGACCAGATCCTGCGTCACAGCCTGGTCCTGCACAGCAAGGGTGCGGCCCAGGGCACTCCTTTGGCCCCAGGAGGCCAGTGTGTTGGGCGGCCCTGACCCTCCCCCCGCCATAGCTCTCCCGCCTCCGGCCTCAGGCTCTGGGTGGGGTGACTTGGGGTTCACCCGACTGGGACTGGTGTGAGAACAGAGGTCCTGGAGTCCCTGGGGGCCCCCTCCATTTTTCTTGATGTGGGGAGCAGCAGGCGGGGGCCCCCCAAGAGGGTTACATTTGGCTGGGTGCGTGAGGTCTGCCTATCCAGACACTGGGCCATTCAAGCTGGCTCCTCACTGGTTCCAAAGCCCGTATGGGAGGTAGGGGCCTGTGGCAGAGGGGGAAACCCGGGCGTGGGCACCCCCTGGCAGGTGGCCTCAGGTGAGAAACCCAGGGGAGGGAGGGCAGTGTGGGCTCCTGGGCTAACCCCTTCCCCCCAGACCTGGGCTCCCCCGAGGCCCCCAGCATGCTGACCTTCTCCCCACACAGTGTCTGAAGGCCGGCGGGACCAGTGTGAGGCACCCAGTGACCCCAAGTTCCCTGACTGCTCAGGGAAGGTGGAGGTGAGGCTTGGGCTGAGGATGGGGTAGAGGGGACCGGGGGGCGCTGGCCCCAGACCAGCTCTGAGATCCTGCTCCTGGCAGCGATGTCTGCCCAGCCCCCAGCCCCTGACCCTGGCGGAGGCCAGCCTTAGGGCTTCTCTGCACGGGCTGTCTGCGGGGCCCACCAACCCGCACTGCCCACCACGATCACGTTTCAGGGTTCCCGGTATTTTGTCACAGCAAACAGACTGTTAGTAACACCTCCAGCGGCCCGCGTCCCCGCCAGTTCAGACCCAGACTGGATCTCTTGAGTGGCCCTGTCTCCCCGTCCCTCCCCATCCTTGCGACCGGCTGGACTGAGAAAGGCCCCCGGCCCCTCCCCCAGGGGCTCACTTCCAGGGGCCCATGGCTGCGTGAAGTCTGTCCATCTGGGAATGCAGTCCGTGGCATGAAAGCCAGCTCCTCTCCCGTTCCGAACTCCCCAAGAGGGTGGGGCAGCGGCCCTGGGCCCCCCTTCCTCGCTGACATGTGGGGATCCCCGTGGGTGGGCTCCTGACCTTGGCCTCAACCGGATCCTACTCTCTGGAGACCAGCCAGGCCCCGAGCTGCTGCATCTCCCACTGTTTGCCCTGGAGCTTTCCCTGAGTCTGTCACCACCTGGCCTTATACTTCCGGGGCCCTCCTCTTTCTGGGCCTGGGGGACAGTGGTCCTGCTCAGGCTTTCTCGGGGTTCTCAGTGGCCAGGACTCAGGGCCGGGTCGTGGGGCTCTGGTCTTTCTCTCCTCTCTGCAAGGGCCTTCCTGCATTCTTAATGTGTGTCCCAGAGGCCCTGTCCTGAGGGACCGTGGGTCCCCAAGGACACGCCCGCAAAGAGCCTGCCAAGGGCATGGGTGGGGCTGTGCCAGCACCCTCGCCTAGGCTGGCCCTCTCCACAGTGGATGCGTGCCCGCTGGACCTCTGACCCCTGCTATGCCTTCTTTGGGGTGGACGGCACCGAGTGCTCCTTCCTCATCTACCTCAGTGAGGTTGAGTGGTTCTGCCCCCCGCTGCCCTGGAGGAACCAGACGGCTGCCCAGATGGCCCCCAAGCCCCTCCCCAAAGTCCAGGTAGGCCTGGGAAGTGGGTAGGCCTGTGAAGGCTGGTGGACAGGTCAACAGGCCTGCTTGGGTGGGACATCCTTAAGGGACAACAGGAGGAGCTCTTAGACCCCGGTAAAATGAGGCCGGCCAGCCGTGCCTGGTGGGGGGGTGCGTCCCAGCCTGCCAGCCTTCTGGGGATGCTGCAAAGCTTGGCCAGCTTAAGGGCCAAGCTGGGGCCCTGGAGGCACCGCTAAACAGGCTAGGATAATAGTAACAATAGTGTCGCTCCTGGAAGGCTTCCAGATGCTTTATCTGTACTGAAAGTGCCCAGCAGTCCCTTATGCAACCACACTGAACAGGTGGCAGGTCTGAGGTCTGAGGTCTGGGGAGTGCAGTTAGTTCAAGGCGTCCTGTTACTCCAGCTCCACTGAAAGGTGGCCCGGCCTCCCTGCTGTCCGAGGGCCAGCTCTGACCACCACCCTTGCTGTCTCTATGTAGCAGCTGAGATGCCTGGGGACTGTCATTACTGGCCACCCCCAAAGGGCTCGGGACAGGAGGATGACCAGAGCTGGACTGGGACAGACCGGCTTGGCCGGGCGGCTAGTGTTGGGTGGTGAGAGCAGGGCTCCCCAACTGTGGGGGTCTGTGGGCCTTTATAAATGGCAGGAGAAGCTAGAGTAGGCCGCACCCTCCCGGGAGCGTGCCAGCCCCTGTTCCCAGAGCAGCAGGTGATGGGGGTGTTGTGGCTTTGGGTCTGAGGGCTGAAGAACCCAGGTCTGGGCCCCCCTCCAGGCAGTTTTCCGGAGCAACCTGTCCCACCTCCTGGAGCTGATGGGCAGTGGGAAGGAGTCTCTAATCTTCATGAAGAAACGGACCAAGCGGCTCACGGCCCAGTGGGCGCTGGCTGCCCAGCGGCTGGCACGGAAGCTGGGAAGCGTCTGGAGGGACCAGAAGCAGGTACTGCTTCTCTGTGCATTCAGGGAGCCTCACTCAGAGAGCTTAGAGTGAGTTCAGGGCCCCAGGCCTTCAAGCGAGCACCAGGTCTGCCCTTGAAAAGGTTTTATTGAGTTTGAGTTTCAGCTGGGGTGAGGGAGGCAGAGTCAGGATAGATGCATGTGGTGGCCCCTGGCCCTTTTTAGGTTTGGGGTAGAATGACAAACCCTCCCCTCCACCACGTAGGAGTTCTGCATTCTGTAGACATCTTGTTCTTTTCAGGCAGAAAAGTCATGTCATTTGCCTGGGATATTGGGAATAACAGAGCCTGTTTGGGGGGGTTTGCAGGTCCGTCCATCCACCTGTCCAGCCACCCAACCCTCCATCTACCCATGTATTCCTCCACATTCATCCATCCGATAAATGTTCACCTGACTCTCACATCACCCTGTTTATTTCTTTCAGAGTCCCTATCATTTCATGAAACTATCTCTTGTCTGTGTTTACTGTTGTCTACCTCTTCCATCTGGAACGTAAGCGCCTTGAGGGCGGGATGTGACCATCTTGTTCACTTTGACCCCCATCGCCCAGTATGGTCACTCTGCCTCTTGGTTCCCCTGCTGGTGCCAGGAAGCGTCTGCCCAGGCACAGCCTGGAGACAGTGACCACTGCTGGCTGGGTCCCCCTGGGGGTGGCAGGGCAATGCTGCTGCTCCTTCACGCTGACCCTGTGTTTTCCCCAGATCCTTGTTCACATCGGCTTCCTGACGGAGGAGTCTGGTGATGTGTTCAGCCCAAGGGTGCTAAAGGGCGGGCCACTGGGAGAGATGGTGCAGTGGGCAGACATCTTGGCCACTCTCTACGTCCTGGGCCATGGCCTGCGGATCACAGTGTCCCTGAAGGAGCTGCAGAGGTGAGTGCCGGGGGAGGGAAGGAAAGGAAGGGGGACCTGTCCTCCGGGAGCCCCTGTTCCACCCGCAGGTCCCTGGGAGGCTTCCTAGTGTACTGGGGATAGTGACATTCCTCTTTCCCTTCTCCTCCATGTTGATGCCTCGTCGTGTTTGGGAGGCACCAAGGAAGCATGTTTGCCCAGCGCTGTTCAAAGGTCCTTTTCTCCACTTGGGCGAATAGGTGCCCCAGTGTTTGCACTCAGGGGCTGACAAATACTGGTTTGTGGAATGGAGCCATGTCATGTAGAAGGCGTCCTCTCTGTCATCTCGGTGGGCGTGGTACAGCCTCGGGGTTTCCCTCTTAAAATCGGCTCCTTCCTGGACCTATTTTGGGAGCTGATAAGACTTGGGGGGTGGTGAAGTGGGCTGTAATGCCTGTCCCATCCCCGAAACTTGCCTTTCCAGAGTCCCCCTGATGTTCTTGGGGGTAGGAGATGGTGATGAGGGGGGTAGGATTGTGTGTGGGGTGTGGGTGTGGGTGTGGGTGTGTTTTACATACTCAGGTATCCATAAACAGTATATGGTTTTGTTTCATTTTGGTTTGCTTTGAGCTTTGTATAAATGGCACCTGCTGTATGTGATGTTTGAGACATGCTTTCTTCACCCATTCCTACATTTCAGAGTTTCATTCTTGTTGTTCATGTAATTCTTTTATTCATTTTCACTGCTGTTTGAGATTTCATTATTTGGATGGTCCATCATTATTTTTCAGTTTTTCCTGACTGTGTATATTTCCCCCGTGCTTTTTGTAAGTTATTTTGAGTGATGCTGTGGTAGACACGCCTGTACATGGGGTTACCTGTGTTATAATTTCTCTTGGGTAGAGACTGAGTTGCTCTTCAGTATAGACTAAGTTACCAAATTCTGGGACTAATGGTGTGTGAAAATCCAGCTTTATAAGATAATGCTAATTGTTTGCCAGAGTCACAGCACCAATTTAGCCTCACCACTTGGAGGTTCCCAGTGGCTATGTTGTCTCCCACATGTAGGATCATTATACTTCTTAACTGAAGGTGTCAAGTCATGTCATGATCTGTTATATTCTGAACTTGCATTTCCCTGACAGCTAGTGAGGCCGAGCAGTCTGCCATATACTTGTCCTTTACTCTTGATGAAATGCCCATTCATGTCCTTTGCCCACCTTTCTGCTGGGTGGTTTGTTTTTCTTGTTGAGTTGTAGGTGTTCTTTATATACAAATGGTTATAAGCCCCATGCAACTTTTACCTGTTTAAGAATCTTCTCCTAATTTGTGGCTTGTCTTTGTTTTCCAGCCCCCGCCAACCAAGGAATAGAAGGCCTTAATTTAATGTAATCAAAGTTATTGATCTTTTTCTTTTTCTTTTTCTTCATGGTTAGGGGTTTGTGCTTTGTGTTTTACCGCCTCTTTCTCATTGGGCATGACTAAGGAAGGCCCCAGAATTGTCACCTACAAGTTGACTTTTCTTCATCAGTCCATTAACTTACTCTAAGGGTGGATTTCAAGCTAAAATGTGATTCTTGTCCAGAGCCCACCCATCATCTTGATGGTCTATTGGTTCTAGATGTCTCTCTCTGATCAGCATTTTGTCCTGGCCACAAATGCTAATGCTCTGTAGCATAGGAATGTTGGAGAGAAGAGGATGTTGGTGGGGACAAAGCCATTGACAACTTGGTCTTGGGCAGCTACTCAGCCTCTGCAGTTTCCCCCTGCGAGTTGGAGTCTGCCAGTAACTCGAGTGGTGCTTCTCATGACCTCCATCAGAAGGCAGTACTAGGACCCACTGTATTGCATTAGGGGAGGCCGCTAAATGACCTTATGGTTTGAAGATTTTTATTCCTGTGGCTTGCAATTCACACCACTGGAGCCCTTCTTTTAGGTTGATGCACTTCTCCAGTAGAACTAGGAAAGTTGCAAAGTGTCTTCAGAGAGGAACAGTGTATATAGAGGATCCACTTTGAAGGGGGCAAAGGCGACAGGGACTAACAAGGGGGCTGCTCCATTGCAGCAGTGTTGGGAAGCACAATCCCAGGTTGGGGGCAGCAGGTTCTGGGGGACGAGGTGATACCTGGGAATAGCAACTGCCCGTGGCGGGTCCTGCAAAATCTGGCTGAAAGGCCCCTCCCTGAGTGGGAAGGAACTGGGCAGGGCGCTGTCCCCATGTGCTGGTGCTGAACCTGTAGATGAGCAGCTCAGCGTTGG
This sequence comes from Mustela nivalis, assembly GCF_964662115.1. Classification (NCBI taxonomy): domain Eukaryota; kingdom Metazoa; phylum Chordata; class Mammalia; order Carnivora; family Mustelidae; genus Mustela; species Mustela nivalis. The sequence goes on from NC_139036.1 coordinate 57,924,757, forward strand.
GAGAGGGAACCTGCATGTCCCTTGCTCTGGGTCTTACCCTGGTGGCATTTTGTCCTCAGACCAAGCTTTTCACATTGTGCAGGCCACATCAGAGCTGAGTGTGCCCACTCGTCACCCGCCAGCACACACTGCTGCTCTCCCCCAGCTCCCTCTGAACAGAGGATGCAGATGCACCAACACTGTGGAGCAGAATGCTGCCAGTGTTTGCAAATGATGAAAAGAAGCATCTTTGCCTGGCCTTGAAGCTTCCTACAGGAAAGTCAGATAGGGTGGGGGTGAGGAGGAGGAAAGAGAAGAGGGACCAGTGTCGGGGAAGTCAAAGAAGTCTTGGGCAGTTTGTGGATGGCACAGTCAGGGGCTGTGGGTAGCCATGAACCAGACCTGCCTAGGGCAGAGCAGCAAGCAAGGGTCCAGGGGCACATGTCCTCTAGGTCACCAGAGCCCCCAGGATGCAGTGGGAAGACTCCTGGGGGGTTAGGGCTGTCTGGACTCCTCATCCCAGGCTCTGCCATACACAAAGACCCCCATGAGTGTGGAGCATCTTATCGGCACTGCTGACACCTTGACCTGCCTTAAGGTTAGAGGAAATCATGCTTGTCCATCAGCGTTCAGCTTGATTGCTCCCTGCTGGCCATGCATCTTCTGGGCCCAGAGACGTGAGAACTTCCTTCCTTCACTGCTCCCTGAGGGAAGGCCTCTCCCACGCATTTGTGACAGCCCAACAACCACACGGACAGAACCGTCCCTCTGTGAGAGCAGGTTTTCGACAAGTCTCCTGAAGAGATGGGAATTAACTCAGTTTCCCAGCTTCCCAACCCATGCTGGGGTGTCTCCTGTTTCGGCTTTCACTGCAGGTCCTTCCCTGCCAAGGGCACTTCCTCCTCTGGCCATTTCTGGGGTGTGGCCCCGAGCTTGTGTTTACTGAGGCAGCCATTGCTCATAACGGGGCCAGAGCAGTGAGGATGGGGGTCACTGCACCCACGAGGTCTCAAGAGCGAGGCCCTTGTGGAAAGGACCAAGATCTGAAATCCCTCTTGCTGCTTTTCTTTTACTGAACACACGGGTACCCACATATACACATGTGTGCATGCCCCCATGTATGACCACACATGCACACCCACGCACCTGTGCACAGCTCATGCACGCACACACACGTGCATCCCTGTGCACAGGCCTACACCACCACACAAAGGCCAGCACACACTCACACACTCACACACCCACAGAGACTCCATATCTTCCCGCCAACATGTCACTTCATGCCAGGCTCACACAGATCTGAAATGCCCAGAAGCAGGGGCTCCGGGGAGACGTTACCTCATCTCTGACTTGCGCTCTCACATGGGCAGGCCCCGGGCTGTGTCCGGACAGCTCCATCCTTGGTCCCCGGTGGGGTGTAAGTGCGGGCAAATTGCTCTTGCTCAGACAGGGCAGGGGTGTTGTAAACAGCCCACAGACCTCAGGGAACAGCCTCCTGAAGGGGCTTTCTAAATCTCTTATCAGAAACAATTTCAAGACAACTAAAAAATAAAAACAAAAGAGAAACCACCTTCCCCAGGAGACATAATACAGTTGTGTCTACAAAATTAACAGCATCTGCTGTGGTTGGGATACATTTCAGGTGGGGATTCTTACCCCTTCCCCTCATCCCTCCAGCTGCAGAGCAGCCTTAGAAAACTTACTGACACTGGGGCCCACCCTTGGTGTCTCTGTTTAACTGGTCTGCAGTGGGGGCCCAAGTATCCAATTCTCAAAGCTCCCCATGTGATCTAATGAGCAGTGAAGGTTGACAAGTGGAAAAGTTGGGGCTGTGGCCTTTCTAAGTCTCCCCTGGGATCCCCCACCCCCAGCGTCTGGGCTGCTGTGGGGTCGGGACATCGGCCTTCTTGGCTTGTTTACAAGAGCTGTCGTCTGTGTCTCTAGTGCAGGTCCTGAGTGCAGGATTGGGGCCTGGGGTTAAGGCTCAGGTCCCTAGAAGACTCGTAGAAAGCGTGTGTAGATTCCTCCCAAGCGTGCATTTGCATACCTGAAAGCCCCCACGATCCCCTCGGTTGCAGGGGTGGGCTGAGGAGGCACCCCGTGCAAGTGGCCCAGATAGTGGGCCTCTCATGCCTCACCCAGGGCATCAGGTGGGAACCTGCTGACCCGGAATGCACTGTGTCCCATGCCCTTTCTCGGATGTCCTTCTCCCCTGTGACAGATGGAGGCCAGGGCTGTGAGCTCCTCAGGCTCCTTCTGCCAGGACCAGCCCAACGCTGTCTAAATGCAGCTGAGATTTCGACACAGTTGTGTATCAGTTAGCTAGGGCCGCTGCGATGAAGCACCGCACACAGGTCTGACACACTCTGGTCTCACAGTCTGGGGGCTGGAGGTTCAAGGTCAAGGTGTCAGCAGGGTTGTCCTCCCGAGGCGGTGAGGGAGGGTCTGTCACAGACTCTTCCATGGCTTCTGGTGGTTTGCTGGTGACCTTTGGCGCTCACTGGCTTGTGAAGCGTCATCCCTATCTCTGCCTTCGTCTTCACGTGGCCTTTTCTCCGTGTACGTGTGTAGCCAACTCTCCTCTTACGCGCATGTGGGTCGTAATGGATCAGGTCATTAGACCTTATTTCAATCTGATTGCCTCTTTAACAGCCCTGTCTCCAGATAAAGACACTCCTGAGACACTAGGCGTTAGGACTCTTGACATGAATTCTGGGGGACACAAAGCACCTTACAAAAAGAGAGTGACCTTCTGAGCTTGCAAAGGGGTCACGGGCAGAAATCCCGCTGAGCACTCATCGCGTTGCTGTGGGCTCTGCAGGAAGAAGAGAATCATCCCGGAGCCCCCATCCCAGCCTTAGGAAGCCGTTTCCTGCGGGCAGCACCAGGTTAACTGGAAAATAGGTCAATGAGACATGAAGGCGAGCCCAGTTCCGAGTCGCAGCGTGGCTTCCGTGACAAGCCTCTCCCTGGTCTGGCTAAATGACCTGTACAGGGGAAGGCAGCGGGACGGAGATGCTGCCGCTCGGACGTGTGCTGTCGTTTGTCACAGATGTTCACGGCAGATGTCTCTGCCACTGACTAAGCAACAAGGCTGGACGCATGAGCCGCTTTTCTCTGTTCCTCGTGTTCTGGTGTTTTAATTAACCAGCTCACTGGAGTGATGTTTGGGACAATGCACAGAGCCCCCATCTGGCTTTGCTGCTGCTGCAAGGTGTTTCGGCGAGAGCAATGCGCTCAGTGACGGGACTGCAGGGGCGGGGCTGCAGGGGGCGGGGCTGGGGGGCGGGCAGTCACAGCCCTGCCCCGCCCACCGCACTCGCTGGGGGAAGGGGAGGCTCGGCAGGAGCCCCTGTCGGCTGCTCCCCTACTGGGTCCTCTGAATGCCCATCCACAGTGGGCATTTTAAATGAAGCCTTTCCCTTCCTGCCTGGCCAGAACCAGCGGTGCTCATTAATTTTATTTGCATAATTTCAAGCATCATTACTAGTACATGGCATGAGGAAAAAATTACTGAGTTCTTCCTCCATCCATGAGTGAAATTGGGTTTAGTAGAAAATTAGTTGACTTAACTGGCAATGATGAAAGCTTGAGAGGAGGATGTTTAAATAAGAGGACGAGGAGGGAAAACTCGTGCCTGTCAGCATGGGGACCGGGTAGAAATCGGTCCTCTGGCCTTTTGATGCGATCAGTGTTGTTTGTCCGAGGGAAATACTGGGGAGGGTCCCTGGGGAATGAGGGAGGCGGGGATCGCATCCCTGTCTTCTGTGCAGCCCAGCCCTCTGAGAGCCAGGCCGGGGGCCCTCAGGGTGCCACTGGCTGGGACTGGCTTAGACCGGCCTGAACCAGGCTCCAAGCCCTCCTGGCTACTCCCCAGTCTCCTCTTCCAGGACCTTTTTCTCCAGGAGGGCTTGGAGCCATGGGCACCAATGGAGACGACGCTTCTAGAAGGCGAGTGTGGTTGTGATGTCAGTTGCTGACCAGAAGCAAGAAGGGGACTGAAAACTGCCCAGCGAATTAGGCCACGTGGAAGTCATTGTTGACCCTAGAAAGACCCATCTTGGCTGAGTTGTAGGGACACACACCAGAGATGGGTGGGTTGTGGGCTGAGGGGGAGGCCAGCTCCATCGGTAGTAGCAGGGCCTCTGAGGTAGGAGCAAAGCTGATGAGAGGCCTCTGCCTCGGCCTCGGGGGAACCTGGCTGTGAGGGGAGCAGAGGCCTGGAGGCAGGTGACAGGAGAAGCACAGGGCAAAGTTGTGTGATTTATCGTCTCAGGGTTGTGGACCCCAGATGCCTGCCTTGGCTTGCTGCTCTGGCTGCAGCGGTTCGGAGAGCCTGCGGGCGCCACACCTCTCCTAGCTTCTCACGGGGGGGGGGGGGGGGGGCTTGAGGAGGGGGCCACCGTCCCCCCTGTGTGTCTGTCTCGGTGTCTAATCCCTCCCACGTGGGGACACCCCCATGCTGGATTAGAACCCGCCCTAAATGACCTCATCCTAACTTCATCATCTGCAAAGACCTTCTTTCCAAGTAAGGTCACACTCCCAGGTGCTGTGGTCAGGACTTGGGGGTGGGGGACTCAGTTCTTGTTTACCTTTCAAGGTGGGAGAGTGCGGGGGCATGTTTACATGCTCGCGGGAAGGAGCCGGAGAAGGGAGCTGCTGAGGTTTCAGAACTGGGGTAGCGTGATGCCTGGCAGCCGCAGAGGACAAGGAACAGAGCCCTGTGCGGGTGTGGCAGGTGCCCAGCATCTGCAGGGAGTGAGGCGGAGGGCGGAGACAAGACAGACACAGCCCCGGGCTTCCACCCGGATTTGTAGTGTGTCACCCATTGGGCGGGGGGAGAATTGAACCAGGTATGGCAAAACGGTAAGATTTGACAAGGCTGGGAAGTGGACTACGAGGTATTCATTTATCATTATATTATTTTCCGTAATTTTCTGGGTGCTCTTAACATTTTATAACATATGAAGTACACGGATGAGGAGAAGGGAGGATGAGCCCATCCAGCATGTTTTGGTGCTTTGCTGACTCTGCAAACAGTGGGTTGGTGTCCCTGCCACACATCCCAGCCACCCATTCCAAGCAGCAGCAGGAGAGGCAAATGCTTAATTTATGCTAAAAAAAAATCTCTCTGCCCCCTCACCCGACTCCTTTTTTCCTCTTCTTCCTTGGAATCCAAGGAGGTGCTTTAATCTCCTGTGTAGTGGCATCAGGGTCTGCATTGCTGAACGCCACGGAAGGTGGGGGACCTCTGCGGTGGGCCCCCCCGCACCGTGCTGGCCTCTCCCCCATGCTGCGCTGAGCCACAGGGAGCAGGAATCTGTTTGTGACAAGTCTGACCAAAGCTTGACATTGGCCAGCAGATGGGACTGTACTGATGCCGCGGCCCGGGCACCATTCCCAGCTCCGGCCTGGTCCACACCGGGGCCAGAAGGCTGCAGAGGAAAAGATGTTTAAAGGAGACCCAGGTGGGGTGGGCAGGACCGTGGGGAGTGAGGGAAGAAACGAGGCACAAGCAGCCTTCTGAGGCCCTTGAAGGTAACAAGGTGGGATTTGTCCTGGGAGGAAGCAAGAACCTGTCTCCAAGGCCTGGGGGCGATGGGTTCCCACGATGGGGGTGGGGTCCAGTGTTCGTCAGTCTTTGCTGACAAGGGGAGATCGTGTCAGGCGGCGGCTCGTGGGTGGACAGTGGGATGGGCTTCCTGGAGCCTGAAGCCCCAGCAGAATGGGCAAAGCCCGGCCGCTTGGCCCCAGATGGACTGGCCTGGGGCTTATTTATTTCGGGGAAGTTGGCAGAGGCACAGGGTGGTACCCGTGAGCCCCCAGGGCTCCTTCCATCCCTCTCTGAACTCCTAAAGGGGCTTTGGTGAAAGGAAGGTCTTTTCCTGGGAGCCAGACCCCTCTTTCCTAAGCTTTCCCCCAGAGGCCCCTGGGCCCCCCGAAGTAGGTGTCCAGCACCCCAGCTCTGTGTCTCTCAGCCCACATCTCCCACGGGCCGTGTTCTAGTGGCATCGAGAGCAGCACCTTCCCCTTCTTGGGCCCTCCAGGAGGAAGGTTTGTGTGAAACTGGATAGAATCGGGAGAGCCGCTGGGGCTGAGAATCACCTGAGGACCTGGAAATTAATATCTCCATGCCCAGGCCCCAGCGGAGTGACGAGGCAGCCCCTCCGGGCCGGCCTGGGCATCGGAAGCCATCAGCTCTCTGGATGGTAACCTGCGCCGGCCAGCTACCTTTAAGGCGTAGCTTAGATGACAGAAGCTTGCTTTGCGCTCAGGCTTCCCTTCCCTGGATATTCGTTATGTAAATTGGGGCCAGTCTGCAAGGAAGGAGGCCGGGAACAGCCAAAGGGATGTGTTCCTGTTTCTCTGACCACATCCTCGCTGTGCCGCTGTGCCGGCAGCTGGAGGGAATCTGGGGTTTCATCCAGCTCTCCTGGGAGCGGCGGCCCTATTCTTAGACCTGAGTTTGCTTTGTAGGAAGGAATGCTGGGGAAGAAAGTGTCAGCTTTGGACACTGGTCCCAGTGTAGGCTGGGAGGGAGGCTGCTCCTTGTGTTTCTCTCTTAGAAACCTCCGGCCCTTGCTCCTTTGTGGCATTTGACCATGGAGCACATTCTGGCTGCTGGAGAGCAAGAGTGCATCGAGGGGAGGCAAGAAACCGCTGCAGGACAGCGGGGTTCCTCTCTCTCTGGTGATCCCGGCTGCTCTTCCGGAGCATTTCCTGAGATGCCCAGTTAGCTCTCTGGGCCTCTTTCTTTCTGTGCCCTTTGCTCTTGGGCAGAGGCAGGGTCTGCTCCAGAAACAGGCCATGGGAGAGAGATGGGCGCAATTTCCGTGCTCAGGAGATGCGTGCTGGACAGGGTCGGAGGGATAACGGGCGCCCGCGGAGGCCGAAACGTCCTGGGCTGCTGCAGCCAGTGTGCTCCCAGCAATGAGATGGGCCGAGGAAAGCAGAGGACCCCAGTATGCCCTTAGCACCTGGAGCCAAGGATCTCTGAGCACTTGGTGAGAATTCTTTTTAATTAGGTCCTTCCCACACAGAGTGGAGAGGGAGGGAGAGAGAGAATAATTTGTTCCAGAATTTGAGCACTACCTGGAGAGATTATTTCCAGCCACAGACCAAAGGTACAGGGAGAAATAGAATCAGAGCATTTTTAGCCTGGAAGGGACCATGGAGATGCGTCCGAGCGTCATGTTATGGGAGTGGAGGCGGACACCAGAACAGTCTGACGTCTGGCCAAGGCCACCCAGCAAGTTCGTGCTGGAGCCCAGGAGTGATTTCCGTTGTGCCAAAACCCAGCATTTTGATTCCCTGCTTAGGATTCTTTTTCTTTTTTCTTTGACAATTTATTTATTTATGTTAGAGCCAGCGAGCAGGGGGAAGAGCAGAGGGAGAGAGAGAATCCCAAGCAGGCTCCCTGCTGAGCATAGAGCCCAATGCGGCGTTTGATCTCACAACCCTGAGATCATGACCTGAGCCGAAATCAAGAGTCGGACATTCGTTCAACTGACTGAGCAGCCCAGGGGGCTCTGAAGAATTTTTTTTTTCTTTCAATTGATCACAGACTGTGGTTTTCCCTCCTCGTCCCATCTACCCATCCTACCTTTTGATCTTTTAGCAAAGAGTATCTGAGTTTCCCCGTCTCTGGCTATGTGCTGGGCCCCCTACATTCTGGCCAGCTGGGAGTCCAGGGGCTCCTTAGGGACACGGCATGTCCTGTGGGACGGGGCACGGGCCCCTGCGTGTGAACAGTTTGGCTTTTTAAAATATATATAGTCAAAATACACATAACAAAATTTACTCTCCTAACCACGTTTACGTGTACGGTTCAGTGGTATCAAGTACATTCACGAGGCTGTGCAGCCAGCGCGATCATCCCTCTCCCGGACTTTCTCCTCCTCCTACACTGGAACTCTGTCCCCCTTAAACATGAACCCCCCAATGCCCCTCACCCCAGGGTGCTTGCTGTGGGTGCATTTTGGGGTTGGGTGTGGCGGACCCATGATAACCAGGTGTGTTGTAGAAAAGCCCGGTTTCCCGAGGTCACCCCCCTCCCCTACCCCTTTCATCCTATATTCAGGCTCCCGCGCAGGTGGCCTGGGGACATTTAGAGATACATTCCAGCCACTCAGTTTGGCAATTCCACGTAGACCCCCATCCTTCCCAAGCACGGTGTAGGGTAGTGGGCGGCGCCAGGTGGATGCGTGTGAGGTCCCCGCCTGGCGAGCCGCTGGTTCTCCCTGCCACACTCACCCACCCGGTGGCCCTGTGGTGTGCTGGGGCTGGGGAGGCCCCCCGATGTCCCCTCTGCCCCCAACCCAGCCCTGGGCGAAGAGTCCAAAGGGGAATGAGGAACTTGGCATTGGAAAGAAGGAACCATCCAGAGGGGACCTCTTGAGACGTCCGCACAGAAGGCGGACATGTCCAGCCGAGCCTTCCATGGGCACCCTTGGCTGAAGGCTGTCGGGAGACGGCGTTTTTTAGCTCATGTTGCGGCTGCAGCCAACCACTCAGCATAAAATGGCCCGTAAATGCGAGCTGAAATCACCAGTGAGGAAACCACATTCCCCTCCTCGCGGCCGACCCTGTCCGCCACCCTCCCAGCAGGCTCCGCGTCCCTGTGACCAGAGGGATGCGGCGGCTGCGGGTGCTTCTCCCCACTGACGTCGCCTTAAATGGAAAACCCTAGTTTTCTAGAGCTGGGTACCCCAGGCGCCCCCTCCCTAACTCTCCCTGGGAAGGGTGCTGTGTTCTGTCTCCTCTCCTTCCTGCGGGATGGCTTTGCAGGGCAAGCGGGAGCACTGGTGTCCCTGTCCCGAGGTGTCCCAGGAGACTGCCCCCCACCCCCGAAGAGCCAAGAGCTGAGACAGCCATCAGCCTTGAGCATCCCTTACCCGCTGTCTCTCTCTGGATATGCTGCCCTTGGCCACATCGTCCGCCTTTAACCAGTCCTTCCTAAGGGGGTTCATCTGCTTTGTTGGTTTGTTCATTCATTTCTGAACACAGCAGGTGTTTGTTGGGACAAGTCGTGTCCCAACCCTGGCCTTTCAAAGATGCCCTGGCCCTGTCCTCATGGGCCCCCAGTGGTAAGGGGGTGACTCTGGACGGTGCAGGGTGGGGGCTGAAGCAAGCGGTGGGTGAGCGCAGGGGCTGCATGTCTCTCTGCCCAGGAGACCAAGGAAGGCTTCCCAGAGGAGGAAGCAAGATCCAGGAGGTGCGGAGTCATCTGAGAGGGATTAAAACCACGTTTACGTTGTGGAAAGGTCTCTCTAGGAAAGAGACAAAACTGGAGGGACACAGAGCAGAGAGGAAATTATCTCAAGATTCGAGGTGACAGATGACAGGACCTTACGTGAGGGGGATGTGTGCGCAGGTGGCGTGGGGGGAGGGGGTCAGGAAGGAGTGGCCGGGCCCAGAGGGTCAGGAGGCAGAACGGATGACAAGAGGAAATGATATTTAGTGGGACTTTCACTCACCTTGCCTCAGTCGATCCTACCGGGAACCCTTTGCAGGAGCCGTTTTTATTGGTCTGTGGCTGAGGAGGAAGATGAAACTCCAGGAAGCTTGTGAGCCCTCAGGGGTTAGCCACAGATCTGGGACCGCAGCCCAGGCTCTGCTGGCAGCTGGGGCTCGGATTCCGGGGATGGCACTAAGGTCCCACCACCCACCGTCCCACTGTCTGCCGCCTGGCCAGCCCAGGGAAGCAGGAGAGCCTAGCGGACGGGAGTGCGGGCTCCGGAGCCCGGCTGCCTGGTTTCCAGTCCCCGCTCCGCGGCTTCCTGGCTGTGCAATCCTGGTAAATTACCAACTCTCTGTTCCCTCGTCTGGAAAGAGTGGAACAGGATAAGAATGGGTCTCATCTTATAGGGTGGTCGCTCAGATGGAAGGATTGAACGAGTTACTAAACCGAAAGCCTGTAGCCTGGCTCCCGGGTTCAACATTTTAGCCCCCAGGGTGGCGAAGATGATGGCAGATACTTTAGAACATCTGGGCAGACTCTGTCCCAGGCGAGAGCTGCTCGTCTGGCCTCTCAGTGGTCCTGGGGTTTGGGGCAGAGGCCAGGGCTGTGGGCAGTAACGGAGCAGCAGGAGGAAGCCTGCACGATATTGTCGGCACCACACCAGGACACGTGGCCTGACATGTAACGTGGGAAAGTAGGCCTGTTTCCGTGCAGGTGGCAGCAAGCGGACCCACCTAATGGCTGGTGCTTTCGGAATTGTTGGCCAGTTTTCCCAGGCCCCAGTTCCCCGTGGGAGGGGCAGCCACCGCCCTCCTGGTTCCTGCAAGGAAGGGACAGCGAATCATTTGTCCTTCTGCCCATGGCTCTCCGTTGAGTGGGGAGAAGGGGATAGTGTCTGTCTATAACCGGAGCTTTTGTAGCTCAGAGCAAAAATGTGGCTTCTTTGTAGGGCATCAGCCTTACCAGAGGAGTTTGTGGGGGCGAGAGAAAGCCCAGGCTCGAATACGGATGTAGGGCTGTCCTACAGAGTAGAAGGCAAAGTCTGTTCCACTTGAAAATGCCACCACATATTTCATGAGTCTCCAGGCTGTGGGAGCGGTTTCCTGTGGTGGCTCCAGACCCCTGCGGTCTGCTCATTCTCCTTTGCTTTCTGGGTATTTCCACAGGGAAAAAAAAAAAAAAAAAAAATTCTCACGAAGCCTGCCCTGCCTTCGAAGTCCTGGTTTTGAGCCTCCCGTGGGGTGGTCTGGTTGGAGAGAGGGGATGTATGAGAGCTGGACGGGCTGGGAGGGCGCCCTTGGCCAGTGTTCTCTACACAGATGAGAAATGGGAGACTCTGGTTATTAGGATTTTTCATTCTCCTCTAGGTACTTAGCAGCCAAGGTTCTAACATGGCGGGGGGAGCTGGGTTGAGTCTGGGGTACGCTGGCTGGTGGGGAACAGGCACAGGGACAGCCCCTGCCCCCTGTACCCTTCAAGGGCACAGACCCTTGATACCTCAGTCCCCATCACACATCACATGCAGCCTCCCCTGCCGTCTTTCCATCATAGCCTTGCCATCCGGTTCCCATAAACTTCGCTGTGCTCGGGGGACAGTGTGTGCAGCGCCCCCCGCCCCAGCCCCTGGTCATGACCTGCAGAGCGTGAGCAAACAGAGCACATAGACGTCCAGGCTGGTAGTTTTCCACCTGGCTTGAACGGGCTCCAGGAGCCCAAGATGTGACCCAGGCAGCTTACCCATCGTGGCCCTTTGCTGTTGATGAGCCCATGATTTTGTCCGAGCTCCTCACCTACCCGGCCTGAGTCTGCTCTTCACATGGATCCTGAAGGGGCTCACTGGGAGGTCTCTGGGACGCCGTCCAGCGCAGGCATCTGGACCACGAATCCAAGGGAGATAAGAACTCAGGGGAGGTGGGTGGCTGCTGTGGGGTCCCGAAAGAAAGGCGGGCTTTTCTACTCCCTGCCCGGCTCAGGGGCTCAGGCAGTCTGAATGCCTCCATCCCCTCAGAAGGGTTGGTTGCTCCGAGCCTGAGTTCCTGGATGGGGGTTATGGCACTGGGTCACCAGAGGAAAACCTTTGCGTACATGGTCTGGCCAGCAGGGTGACCCTGTGGGGCAGGACTGGGCATCTCCCTGGGCCACAAGCCAGTCAGCAGAGCAGAATTTTGTCTTCTGATGCAGGGCTTTCTGCTCCAGACACTGAACCGGCTCTAAGCACCATAGCGAGCATTTATGGCAACTTGGGAACCCTAGATACAGGTGCCCCCACTGGGCGGACCCAGCCCTGCAGGGAGCACGTTTGTGCAAATTTACAGAAGGTGCTCCTTCCACCTGGCAGGTAGCCCAGGCCAGGGGTACAGCTTGGGAAACTAGCCCAGGCTGGATCTCAGTCCTACTTGCTCTTATTGGAGTTTGTTGTGCAGTGAGAAACCTAGGCAACTGGACATGGCCACCCCATTCACTTCCTTTCCAAGTTTGCCAACACTCATGTGTTATCCTCACGTTCCTTTACAGTGCCCCCTCCCCCATGTTTATCCTGGGCTATAAGAACTGGGGTGGCTCCAGGAGCCCCAGACTCAGGGATGGTTGGGGAAGGTGGGTTTCTGCTGTCCTCCTGGGGCTCAGATTCTGAAGGGCTCTTCTCTCAGTAACTTAGGGGTGCCGCCAGGCCGGGGGAACTGCCCGCTCACCATGCCCCTGCCTTTCGACCTCATCTACACCGACTACCATGGCCTCCAGCAGATGAAGCAGCACATGGGACTGTCCTTCAAGAAGTACCGGTAGGAGGGCGTAGGCGGGTGGTGCCCTGCCCCATGTCCATAGGAGGCCTTCCTTCACACCCTGCTGGCTAGCCCCCCGGGATGGGGGAACTGCTTTATCCTAGGTTCTGCGGTGGGGGGGGGGGCAGGAGGCTCTCCCTGCCTCTGTCCCCCCCCCCCCATTAGTGTCCTTCCCCCAAGGAGCTCTGCCTCCTGGCTGGCTCAGAGTGCGAGTCTCTTCAGTGCCCCTCGGTTACAGGGCAGGCTGGGGCGGGGCTCAGAGGTTACCTGGTTGGGCAGGGGTGCAGGGGAACGGCAGGGAAGAGTGGAAGGAATGGGACACTCGACTGGTGTGACCTTGGCTCCTGGGGTCTCAGCACCCCTCCTTTTTCCCCCCTCCCCCCTCCCCGGGTCTGCAGGAAGGCCGGTGCCATCTCTCCCGGTCTCTGCAGTCAGCAGGATGTGGGGTTTAATGTAGCAAAGAGAGCCCTGCTCTTTCCTACATTCGCTCCAGCCCGTGACTACCCTGCACGATTTCATTAGGTAAAAAAATGACCGGCGGTATTCTTGGTTTTATTATTAATGCGTGTTCCTCACGCACGCGGGGCCGCCGCCTCCCATTCCCACCCCTTCTCCAGGGGAATAGTGCTGACCTCAGCAGTCTGTGGACAATTCTGGGTCACCGGGAAGGACGTGAGGCTGCTTGGGGCTGCTTGGGGCGGGGTCTCTTCGAGTCTCCGCCATTCCCTTCGGGCCCCTGCACCCGGGGGTGAGATGGATAGAGGGAGAGGTTTGGGGGCAGAGACAGAGCCTCTGTGCAGCTGGCAAGTGCCTCTGAGGTGGCGGAGCTTTCATCCCAGAGGACACGTCAAAGCACTGCCTGCCCAGAGATGGCAGTGGCTGGTCCCCCAGGGCCCTGCCCTTCTGCGTCGCAGCCCAGATAGGCCAGGGGCATCCTGGAGGTGCCAAGTTCTTGGGCAGGGGGGCTGTGACCTTGAATTACTGCTGCAGCGTGCTCAGGAAAGTGCAAATCCTGAGGTGGCGGGGGACCCCCGCTCCAGGCACTGCCCCCTCCTAGGCACTCTTGGGGCAGCCATAATAATAAGTCTCTGAGTGAGGAGTCCATGGTTCAGGCATCGCCACCCAACCCCAAGACAGCTGAGCTGTTGTCGTCCTCACGTGACAGACGCTGAAGCTGACTCAGAGAGGTTAAGGCACTTGCCTGTGGTCACACAGCTAGGTAGTCTGGGCCCTGGCTCTGACCACACACTGCAGTACCGGGCCTGTGGCTGGCAACCGCGCCCTCGCTGGGGCAACCCAGCCCAGAGACACACGAGAGGTTACTGACCCTGGTTCCTCATGCACCGCCCACCCCCGGGCGGGGAGCAGGTGCCGAATCCGGGTCATTGACACCTTCGGGACAGAGCCCGCATACAACCACGAGGAGTACGCCACGCTGCACGGCTACCGGACCAACTGGGGCTACTGGAACCTCAACCCCAAGCAGTTCATGACCATGTTCCGTGAGTCCTGGCCACAGGGCATGGGTGGGGTCAGAGGCAGACGGTGTGTCCTCGTGGTTCTCAGGTTCTCCCTCAAGCCTGGGAGGAGGCGGAGTCTCCTTGCTTTCCTTCCTGGGCTGGCCCAGGCATCTACCCACTCCAGGAAAGTCTGGCTTGCCCTTCGGCAAGTGTGTGAGCCAGAAAGGAAGTCTCTTGCGGTGTCTGGGGAGCAGCTGGGGTGGTGGGGCTTCCAGCCCGGCTTAGGAGGAACGTGGCGACCTTTCCGCCAATGGAAGGACGTGGCCTTGGCCTCCAGCATCTCACACTGCTCAGAGAGCTCCTGAGTGCACCTTCCAGGACAAAAAGGTTTCGGTGACCTTATAGCAAGAGAGGCCAGAGGTACACTGGAGAGCTCGAGGGAGCAGCAAAGGGGCAGGACGGCCAGGCTCTTCTAAGTGGAGGGAACAGATAAGTGGAGATAGATGCAGAAAGAACTGGAAGGTTCTGGAAATGCACGAGCTCCAGCAGGCACCAACACTGGGGTTGCTGAGGAGTGAGGCTGGGGGCTGGGGCCCCTGCGGAAACCCTCTGACCATGGGCGTCAGGCAAGGAATGCCATTTAGAGCTGAGCTTTAGCTGTTTTTCACGAGTCTCTAAAACGCACACGTGCGCTGACTTGACCCGCACGTGCAGTGCGCTGCAAATGGTTTAATCCTTTCTTGGCAGCCAAGGGTCAGTTCTCGCTCTCTCCGTGGTGCGCGAGCCTGGCCTTTGGGGACAGCAGAGGTGTGCGGAGCCAGGTGCCCTTGCTAAGTGGCCCCTTCTCCTGTCACTGTTTGATGTGGTGCTTTTTCTCCTCGTCAGGAGGCTGTCAGCTGTCACATTTAATTGCCGACAGTATATCTGCCTCCAGCAGCGTCCTGCACATCTAATTTGTGGCTCTTTGAAGGCTCTGGGTCAGAAAGCCAGATAAGCACCTTTTGTTAGGATGTGTCTAAATGAAGCCAACAAAGCAGGGTCCTGAGGAACTTGCTCAGAAGTAAAGAATCTGGTCTTTATTTAGCCTGTCAAATTAATGTGCCTCTGCGGGACGCTTAGGGTCCTGCTTTGTCTTACTCCGCAGGTTCTAGGACCTCTTAGAGGCAGATACCATTTCTGGACCCATAAGTAATGACTTGATTGGATTCCAGAAGGTTGGGGAGGTGGGCAGGTTCTTTGGAGCCCAGGGAAGGCACTGAGTCCCAGAGGACGGAGGTCACATGGCTCTCTGGGGGACCCGACTCTGGAGGGAAGGAGGTGCGGTCAGTTGGGGGGGCGATGCTCCAGGCTATGGAAGCAGCTTATGTGACAGCAGAGAGCAGAGGTGGGCACAGAGCTTGGCAGTTATCCGACTTGCAAGGCGAGCATCGAGCTATGAGGCTGGCAAGAGGGACATGGAGGACCCGGGGCAGAGGGTAGGGGTCTTCGAGCACCAGTTCCTCAATTTATGCCAAATACCATAATTCAAGAATCACTGTAGGTTCTTGAGCTGGGGAATGTCATGGAGGAAAATGGGTTTTTTTGTTTGTTTATTTTTAAGATTTTATTTATCAATTTAAGAGGCAATGGGGGGCGGGGAGGAGCAGAGGAGCAGAGGGAAAGGGACAAGCAGACTCCATGCTGAGCGTGGAACCCGATGCAGGGCTCGATCTCATGACCCTGAGATCACAACCTGAGCTGAAATCTAGAGTCGGATGCTCAACCGACTGAGCCAGCCAAGTGCCCCGAGAGAAAGGTTTTTGAGGCACATTATTCTGGGAGATTACAGATGGCCAAAGGGGCAGTGGTAGAGGTGGGGGACGCAGGAAAAGGGGTAAGAGACTTCTGCAGTAATCTACACTGAGAAAATGAGCACTTACGTGGAGTAGGGCCCACTGGATGTGGAGTTCCAAACTGGCAAACTCCTACTCATCCTCCAAAACCCCAGTCCAAAGATCTCCTTCATTTCCTGCCACTTCCACGGATTCCTTCATTTGCTGTTGCTCCTTCGCCTCTATTTTTATACCTTTTAAATCTAATTCTATAAAGATGTATGTTGAAGTGTGTTAAAGTTATTTGCTTATACGTTAATTCCACCCTGAGATATTATGAACCACTCAAAAGGGGGCACTGATTGATTTACCCTTATCTCCCTGGAACCTATCAGGGTGCTCAGAAAATTTTAATTGATTGAATAAAGTAAAGAAACAGAACAAAAAAGGAAGAGAGAGGCTTGCCAGTTTTAACGATACACAAGTCCAGGAAGGAAGCCATGAGCAGACCTGCTTCCCCGTCTACCCAGTGTGGGCTCTCCTGCGGCCGAGACAGAAGCTCGGGAGCGGAGCCACAGAGGGAGGGCACAGACCCCGTGCAGGGCATTTTCTCATCTAGGGAAAGGGAGGAGAGCCCTCCAGGCAGAGGGAACAGCAGGGGCAAAAACTTGGAGGTAGGGAAGGAAGAATGTGTCCACCCATTCATGAGCTGGTGCACCAGGCTCTCCCCGGTGCTGGGGACACAGAAGTGAGCGAATCAGGGGCCCTGCCCTCCTGGGGCTTATATTCCGACACCAGTGAATGATCAATTAGATATGTGAGACCATGTCTGGCCGGTGAATGGCAGGTGAGGGACAGAGGGTGACAGACCCAGGGAGGACCTCTTGGCAGGACCCTGAAAGCAAGCAATCTGCAGAGGGAGTGCACCCAGCAAGGTCTCAGGAGGGAGGAAGAGAGGCTGTCAGAGGGGCGGTGGGGGCAGATCCTGTAGACTTGCGGGGACCTTAGCTTCTGGGGACCACGGCAGGGTTTTGTGCAGAAGGACCTGGTCTGACCTCAATCTGAAAGCCTTGCCCAGGAGAAAAGGCAAGGCCAAGAGAATGGCAGAAATGGGGGCAGGCGGCAGATCATGGGGGCCAGGACAGAGCGGGTGGTCCCCGGGCCGGGACATCATGATGGGAGAATTCCCACCTGGGTAACACAGGCTCTGCTGATGGGTGTCGGCAGTGAGAGAAGAGGGGAGAAGCCAAAGGCCTGAGCCAGTCTCAGAGGATTCTGATGGAGGCAGGGCCCTGACTGTGCCTGTCTGCTTACAAGCAAGGGGGCCTGATGACCTCCAGGCTTTCCCTCGGCTTGAGGCTTTGTGACAGTCTCTGGGAGCAGGAGATGCCCGGGCTGGGGACACTGAGATGTGAGTTTCCCCCTCCTGTGCCAGCCCCCTGTCCCCATCCCTGCCAAATGGGGCCCCCTCTGACGGGGCCGGTCCAGGGAGACCCGGGGCATGGCCTTGGCTGTGCGGCAGCCCCCTTCCTGACCCCGTGGTCTGGCTGTAGCTCACACCCCGGACAACTCCTTCATGGGTTTCGTGTCGGAGGAGCTCAACGAGACGGAGAAGCAGCTCATCAAAGGCAGCAAGGCCAGCAACATGGCCGTGGTGTACGGCAAGGAAGCGAGTATCTGGAAGGTAAGCACGGGCCCCAGGAGCCCCCACCTCCAAGACCTGGCTCTGTCCACCACCCCCGGCTCCCGATTCCGAAATGTGCCCACTGACGGGTCAGAAAAGAGAGGTCCCTAATTGCCACTGAAGAGACCCAGCCAGGGGGCTGCTAACCTGCCCCCCCCCACCTCTCTGCAACAAGCCCAGATGTCCTTTAGCAAGGACTGTGACCTAATGTGCCACCCTCCCTAGGGCCGCATCGATAAACACTGAGAGCCCGGCAAGGGGGTTGGGCTAGACTTGGGGCCTCTGAGGGCTGAGAGGTAGTGCAGGAGGCAGAACCCCACTTTCGGGGCGGGCTCCCTGGAGAAGCGGTGCCCGTGTGGGAGGTTGTGTGCTCACTGCTCACTGACCTGTTCTCTCTCCTCTTTCCTCTGTGCCTTCCCGGGAACGAGGCAGCTCCAGGTAAGGTGCCTGCTGGCCACGCGCTCCTCCTGCTCCCCTCTGCTCTCGGTAGGCTGTCCCCTGACCCCACGGGCTGCAGGGTGAGGGATGAGAGGTCATTCTCCTGTGAAGCGAAAGGAGCAGGCTGCCGCGGGAGCCCAGGGCACTGGGGAAGGTGTGGCACGGACTGTGTCTGCTTTTACTAGAAGGCTAAGGCACTGCCCCGAGAGAGCGAGAGGTTACAAAGTCTGGGAAGAGAAAGGCTTTATCTCTAGCTCAGGCGTCTCTGTGACAGCCGGGAGCAACACTGTTCTGTAAGAGACCTGAAAGAAAGTCCTTCCAAAAAAAGACATCTTTGCTCTGGTCTTGGCAACTGGAGGAAGTCGGAGGTGGCCGGATGAAAAGGATGAGGGGAACCTCCTGGGACCGAGCACCCCAGTGTTCAGGGGACCAGGTGGCAGAGAAACAGAGGAGGCAGGATGGTGGGGGTCTTCCTGGGAGCAGGAGCTGGGATGAGAGCGAGCATTTGGGTGAACTTTGTGCCAATGGAGGCCTGTCTTATTCTGGGTCCCCAGAACGGAGGCCTCGAAGCTCAGGCCTGGGTGCTATTTTGTGAGAGCATGTGGCCCAGGGGGCAGGAGTGAGGGACGGGAGAGAGGCAGACCCACCCTTGCTGCTGGAGGAAATAGGCCAGACATCAGAAGGGCCACGGGGGGGGGGGGGGTCATGTGGGACTTCTCAGTTGGCGCGTCGCAGCCTGTGGATAAATCATGAGATGAGCTCAGAGCTCTGGGGTTTTCTTCCTAACCTTGCTGAGGTATAGTTGACAGGGAAAGTGGTGTATTCTTAGGGTATGCAGCATGGTGGCCCAAGACACACATATATTGTGAAATGACTATCGTGATCAAGCTGTCTTAACACACCATCACCTCACGCAGTCACCCCTGCATGTGCGGGCAAACATGCACACGTGTGTGTGCAGAGAACACTGAAGACCTATTATTCTCTCAGCAAGTTTCAAGTATACAGTACAGTACTGCTGACCACAATCACTGTGCCATTCATGGTATCCCTGAACTTAATCTTCATACGACTGAAAGTTTGTCCTTTTGACCAACCTCTCCCCATTTCCACACTCTGAGCCCCGTTCTGCTGTTTCTACAAGTTCCAATCTTTCAGATCCCACCTAGAAGTGGGATCATGCCATATTTGTCTTTTTCTAACTTAGGGAGTCTCGGTAAGCCTTTTAAAAGGAAGCAAAATATCAGAGGGAACATCACATGTATTAAGAGTAAATATTGTTCTAAGATTTTATTTTTCTTAAATAATCTCTACACCCAACATGGGGCTTGAACTCACAACCCCAAGATCAAGAGTTGCGTGCTCCACCGACTGAGCCCATCGGACGCCCCAAGAGTAAATATTGTTTTGCGAAATTTGAAGTTTACATATATGCATACATGCACACACACTTTACATGCATACGTACACACATACATGTGCATACACGCATACCTACATGCATGGATTCTCGTGTGTATGGGTAAGAAAGGTTGCTGAACAGTATATCTAACATGAACCTATTTGTGTATGTGTTTTAAGGAAAATGTAAATATGCTTTGAATGCATTAAAGTTCTGAGAAGGTACACAAGGGGATAAGGAAGCTGATGTTGATGGGGTATGGAGCCATTCTCCCCACACTTCACTTTCTTGGTTTGATTTTTCTTCTGGGAGTCTGTTTAGTTTTACACGATGTAGTCCTTTTACATTTAGTGTGATTTCTAATATATTTGGCTTAGAATCTACCATTTCCATTTCCCTAGCTGATCTCTATAACTTTTTCTTGCCTCGTTCCATGTTCTTTTCCCTCTCAGGCATTCTTTTATACTGATCTGTATTTTGAAATTCACCCCCTTTTTAGCGGACTCATTATATTCTCTCCCAGTCTTGTGGTTGCTTCAATAAAGATGACAACATGCATCCTTGACTTACCAAGTCTCATGTAAATAATACCTTTCCCTTTTATCGGATAATAAAAGAACCTTAAAATGCTTTAAATACATTCCCCCAGCTTGTGTACTCTCCTTTTATTTTGATTTCCTGAGAACACCCTTACTCCATCCTTATTCTTAGTGGATATGTTCGCTGTGTACGAAATTCTAGCTTGATGGTTACTTTCTTTCAGCGTTATGACAATACTCTGTTGTCTTTTGGCTTCTGTGAGCCTCGTTGTTCCTTTAAAGGTAATTTGTCTTCTTTCTCTGCTTGCTTTTAGGACCTCTGTGTGTTTGGTTTTCAGTAGACTTATGGCGGTGTGCCTCCATGTGGTTTTCTCTGGATTTACCCTACGTGGGTGGCATTTGTAGATCTTTTTGAACCTTGGTCTGATCTGTCATGAGTCTTAGAAAATTTTCAGTTTGTCTCTAAATATTGCTTCTGCTCCAGTCTCTCTCCTGTGCTTCTGGACTCTGTTTCTGCATACATTAGACTCCAACACTTCCCATTGTCTCTTACATTCTTTTCTGTGATTTCCACCCTTCCTCTATGCTTCATTCTGGATGTTTTCTTTCATTCCTTCACTAAATGAATTCTGTCCTCAGCGGGGTCCAACCTGCTGTGGAATCTGTCTGTTCAATTCTTCATTTCAGCCACTGGGTTTCTCACTTCTAGCTCTTCCATTTGGTTTCAGCCCTTATCCTCTATTTCCTTGACTACATTCAGCAGATTTTTCTTGAAACCTGTATCTGGTAACTCCAGTTTCTAAGTCTTCTACGAGTCTGTTTTTATTGTCTATCTCTTCCGTTTTTTTTTTTAAAAGATTTATGTATTTATTTGAGAGAGAGGGAGAGACAGAGAGTATAAACTGGGTGAAGAGCAGTGGGAGAGGAAGAGAGAGAATCCACAAGCGTAGAGCCTGATGGAGGGGTTGATCTCCTGACCCAAGATCATGACCTGAGCAGAAACCAAGAGTTGGCTGCTCAGCCAATGGAGTGACCCAGGTGCCCCTTTGTCTCTTGGGTTTTAATCACATTGCCATGTATCTGATTTGTCTAAAAATCAAGGTGTTTAAATTTTTCTTTAAAAATCTATTTTTAGTGGTGCCTGGATGGCTCAGTGGGCTAAAGCCTCTGCCTTCGGCTCAGGTCATGATCCCGGGGTCCTGGGATCGAGCCCCGCATCTGCTTCTCTGCTCGGTGGGAGCCTGCTACTTCTTCTCTTTTTGCCTGCCTTGCTGCCTGCTTGTGATCTCCGTCTTTCAAATTAAAAATAAAAAAATCTTAAAAAAAATCTATTTTTAATAGGCTTTCCTGAGGTATAACTGACATACATTGTACCGCACATGATTCAAATAGATGACTTAGAAGTTGCGATCTACACGTATACCTGGGAAACCGTCGCCCCGGTCCGGAGGGTGCGTCCCCTGCTCCCAGGTTCCCTCTTCCCACTTCTCCCCTCCTCCCTGCCAGGCAGCCCGCGATCTGCTTTCTGTTAACACAGTCTCTGTTTTCTACAATTTTATATAAATGGACTCATATAGTATGGACTCCTTTTTTGGTCCGAATTTTCTCAGAGTATAATTATTTCCAGATTCACCCGTGTCGTCGCGCGGATCAGTCGCTGATTTCTGTGTGTGGCTGAATAGTTGTCCCGTCGC
Source organism: Mustela nivalis (assembly GCF_964662115.1). Classification (NCBI taxonomy): domain Eukaryota; kingdom Metazoa; phylum Chordata; class Mammalia; order Carnivora; family Mustelidae; genus Mustela; species Mustela nivalis. The sequence goes on from NC_139036.1 coordinate 57,946,004, forward strand.
ACGGACTTCCATCGTATCCTACCGTGCCTTTTTTAATCTGTTCTCCTATTAGTGGACGCTGGGGTTGTTTCCAGTGTTTGTCCGCTACAAATAAAGCTGTTATGAACATTCATGTACAAGCGTTTGTACAGACATATGCTTTCATTTCTCCCGGGTAAACACCTAGGCGTGGAATGGCTGGAGCATATGGTAGAACTAGGCTTAACATCCCAGGCAAACTGGTTGCACCATTTTACGATTCTGCCAGCAACGCGTGAGAGTTCCAGTTTGTTACAGAGTCATCAATACTTGGTCGGTCTTTCCAGTTTGAGCCGTCCTACAGACGTGCGGTGACATCTTCGGGTTTCAACTGGTAGTTCCCTCTGACTAATGATGGCGAAGGTATTTGTGTGTGCTTATTTGTCTTCCTTATATCTTTTTTGGGGTAAAGTGTCTTTTCAGAATGTTGGCCCATTTGAAGAATGGGGGTTGTTTTCTTAGTATTGAGTTGTTAGAGTTTTGTACATATTCTATCAGTTTTTTATCAAATATATGCTTGGCAAATATATTCTGTCTGTGGCTTGTCTTTCTCTCTCTCTCTTTTTTTTAAAAGATTTTTTTCATTTATTTGGCACAGAGAGAGAGAGATCACAAGTAGGCAGAGCGGCAGGCAGAGAGAGAGGGGGAAGCAGGCTCCCCACCGAGCAGGGAGCCTGAAGCGGGGCTCGATCCCAGGACTCTGGGATCATGACCTGAGCTGAAGGCAGCCACTTAACTGACTGAGCCACCCAAGGCGCCCCTTGTCTTTTTCTTAATAGCTTCGTTCAAAGAGCAAAGTTCATTTTAATGAAGTCCACTGTCTTAAGGTCTTAAGGATTATGCTTCTGGTGTTGCATCTAAGAAATCTTTGTGTAACCCAAGCTCACTAAGGATTTTTCCCCTGTGCTTTCTTCTGTAATTTTTATGGTTTTACATTTCACATTTAAGTCTATGGTCCATTTTGAATTAACTTTTATGTATGATATGGTAGAGATTGAAGTTCTAATTCTTTTCCCTTTTTTGCACATGGGTACGCAATGTTCTGTGACCGTCGGTTGAAAAAACTACCCTTTCTCCACTGAAATGTCTTTGCACCTTTGTCAAAAATCAATTGACCGTGCGCGTGTGGGTCTATTTCTGGACTCTGTTCTTCTGCATTGATCTCTCTGCCTGTCTTGATGCCAGTCGCACACCGGCTTGATTCCTGTAGTTTTAAAATAAGTCTTGAAATCAGGTAATATAAATCTGCCTGCTTTCTTCTTTTTCAAAGTTGTTTCTTCCAAGCCTGCTGGGGTTTTGATTGGGATTTCATTGTTTTTTTGTTGTGTTTTGGAGTTCTGGAAAATGAATATAAGAAGGTGTAAAATAGGGGCACTTGAGTGGCTCAGTGGGTTAAAGCCTCTGCCTTTGGCTCAGGTCATGATTTCAGGCTCCTTGGATCGAGCCCCACATCCGGCTCTCTGTTCAGCGGGGAGCCTGCTACCTCCCCCTACCCTCTCTGCCTGCCTCTCTGCCTACTTGTGATCTCTCTGTCAAATAAATAAATAAAATCTTAAAAAAAAAAAAAAAGTGTAAAATAGTTTGGGGCCGATGCCTTCTTCCTCTGGCGAGGATTTCACTTTCTTAGCCTGTGTTTGGGGCTACAGCAGTCTTGGATCACAGAGTCAGTGATAGGGATTAAGACTACTTAAAACCGATGAAAAAGCTTATTAAAAAGCCCCTGGGGCGACTGGATGGCTCCGTCAAGCCTCTGTCTCTTAGTTTCGGCTCAAGTCCTGTTCTCAGGGTCCTGGGATCTAGCTCCGTGTCAGGCTCTGCACTCAGTGCGGAGTCTGCCGGAGTCTCTCTCTCCCTCTGCCCCTCCTGCTTGTGCTGCCGCTCACTCTCCAAAATGAACAGATAAAAACAAGACACCCCCCCCCCACACACACACACAAACACACAGATTCAGCCTCTGTCTGGGCTTCTCTAGGTCTGGCACAGCCTTTTTCTTCCAGCGTGGGTTTCCTCAGAGTTCCAACCCACAGCGTGTGGTTTTCATCAGGGTCCCCCCTCGGCAGACCTCCCCGAACCCTCACTTGTCCTCCAGCTCTACGAGGCGACCAGAAGCTCAGTCTCCGTGATGCTGACCCAGGACCCAGCAGGTGCCTCGCAGGGGGGAAGCGCTGACCCCAGCCCCGGCCTCCGCGATCTCTCGGCCTTGTAATTCTTCCAGCTTTGTTAGATGTGCACTACCTTCACAGAAATTGTGCTGTTTCCCCATCGCTCCTGGTGGTTCTCAGAGGCAGGACCCATCTGCAGTACCCAGTACACCCTTACCCACAGAGGAAGGCCTCCTTGTGAAAAACGTATACAGTTGGAATTTCAGCATGGGAATTGGTCCTTACTTTCATGTCCATGGATAAGGTTCTTCAAAAGCTGTGATTTATAGACTGAACCTGGGCCGAAGCTCCTTGTTATCCAACCTCATGGCTAGCCAGCAGAACGGGGAGAACCTGGCTGCTTTTTTCCTGACCTGTTGGTCTGCTCCGGACTAGCCCTGAGAAAACCGCTCCCTGCCCCAGCCTCCTCTGGGATCTTGAAGTTCCTTTCTTGTCCGTGTATCCCTTCCTCTCTCCTGTGAGTCTCAAAAGGCCCCAAAAAGTAGAACCCAGTGGCAGACCCCATGCTTACCCCTAATGAGGACCTACACTGCCCACAGCTCCTGGCTCAGGGCTCTGGCCATGGGGTCAGACGGGTGCCCCAGGCGGAGCTGTCTCTTCGTCTACGCTCTGCCTCCCATTGTCTGGATGTGGGACTAGAGTCTGGAGGGGCTGAGCCTTTTCTACTTTGGGGGGTTTTCGCTCACGGGTGTCCTTCTTAAAGACCAGGACTCCGTCTTGTCCCAGCTCTGCTCCCAGCCGTGAGCTCAGTGCCAGCACCTGGCAAGTGGTTAATAAAAATGAGCTACATGGATGGGGGGAGGGGGAGAAGGGACGGTGGACGGAGGGACGGAGGCATGGACGAGATGATCTCGCCCCACAGCTCCTCGGGTGGCCTTGGAGATCACCAGCGCTTCAGCGGGTGGAACAGCCCCGATTGGAGGCATTTGCATATGGGTCCCCCTAGGGTTTCTTTACAAAGAAGACATTTCCATGGCTAAAAATTGTCTAGTCCGACCTCTGCAACTCGCAGATGAAGAGAATGAGGACCAGAGAGGGGAGGGGCCTGGCCCGGGGTCACGCAGCTGGCTGAAGGCCGACCGAAGGGCCGCCCCACGTTTTCCGACTTCCAGACCGGGGTGTTTCCGCGGGCAGCTCTGCCTCCCACGGTTGGGGCGAGGCTCCCACCGCTCCCCGTCCTCTTGCAGGGGAAGGAGAAGTTCCTGGGCATCCTGAACAAATACATGGAGATCCACGGCACCGTGTACTATGAGAGCCAGCGGCCCCCCGAGGTCCCGGCCTTCGTGAAGAACCACGGCCTCTTGCCACAGCCCGAGTTCCAGCAGCTGCTGCGCAAGGCCAAAGTGAGCCCCGCGCCCTCACCGTCCTCCCCCAAGCCTGGCGCCAGACGCCAAGGAGGTCGCCCTACGTGCCCCACCCCTCCCCCCCGCCAATGCCTGCCACTGAGGCTCGTGGCCCCTTCCACGGGCAGACCTGCTCCAGCATGTTCTCCTACCCTGAGCCTCACTCCCAGCCCTCCTGGGGCTGGAGCAGAGCTGGAGTTGCTCACCCAGGAGGGACCTGGGCAGGGCCAGCAGAGCCGAGGCTCAGCAGGAGGGAAGAGGAAGCGGGCTGCCCGGTGGACTCCTGGGCCCGGCCCAGCTTTCAGAACCGCTGAAGGGCTGGCAGGGCCGGCTGAGGGCGTGTCTCACCTGGAGTTGCACGGGGCTGCTAGTTCTGCTTCTGGAAGTCCTCCGCGGTGTTCCTGGAGCTGCAGCTCCGGGCATGGTGGGGCGTGACTCTGCTGCGGGGCCCCGAGGGGTCAGCTGAGGCTGGAGAGGCCTGCGGCCAGCGTTCAGGTCCGCTCCTGATCCAGCCCTAGCCCTTTCCTCCGGCTTCCTGGGTGCGTGCGTATGGGTGTTGGGGCAGGGGGAGAGGCTTTGTGCAGTGAGCGATCTGAACCACCTGACGCAGCAGCCCGGCATTCGGAGTCGTTTCCTGACTGCTTTCCAGGCGCCAGCCCTGCGAGCACTTCTGGCAGGAGTTTGGTGCTGAATAACCGCTTTTAGGATGAGTAAAGTCCTCTGAGTTCAGCGGTAGGTGTGGGTCTGAAGCCTTCTGAGCTTGAGACCTTCACTCTTCTCCCTTCCGCTCCAGAATCACAGTCGGCTGGAGCAGGCAGAGGCCCCTGATATTACTTAATCAGACCTTTTCGTTTCACAAATGGGGAAACTGAGGCCCGAGAGAGGAGGGGCCTGCCATGGCACCCTGCCGGTCTGGGCAGTCTTTCCTGCCCTGGCTGCCTCTTGTGAATGTCCCAGGCCTGGCTTCCTGGGGCTCTGGCGCCAGCCTTCCCCGACCGTCGCGCCATTTTCCTTCCTCAGCTCTTCATAGGCTTCGGCTTCCCTTACGAGGGCCCCGCGCCCCTGGAGGCCATCGCCAACGGCTGTGTCTTCCTCCAGTCCCGCTTCAGCCCACCCCACAGCTCCCTCAACCACGAGTTCTTCCGAGGCAAGCCCACCTCCAGAGAGGTGAGTGGGGAGGGTCTGAGTCCATGGAAGGGGGAGACAGGCAGGGGGGAAGGGATGGGGGGACGAGGTGGGTGGGGGCGCCTGCCCTGAGCGCGGGCCGGCCTGGCAGGCGCAGGGAGAAGCTGCTGCTCTCTCCGCCCGGCCAGGTGTTCTCCCAGCACCCGTATGCAGAGAACTTCATTGGCAAGCCCCACGTGTGGACTGTCGACTACAATAACTCAGAGGAGTTCGAAGCAGCCATCAAGGCCATCATGAGAACGCAGGTGAGGCTCAGATCCAGTCAGGAGTCGTATAAGCCACTGCTGGGGATCTTCGCTATAATTCGAAAAAGAGGCCTCTCTCGGTGAATTCAGATTCTCAGGCCTGGGTTGGCATACTTGACAGGGGGGCCCCACTTACCAGCTTGCGTGTGGGGGTCGGGGGAGGGAGAGGCAGGGAAATACCTTTGTGCCGTGAGCGACCTGCACAACCTTACGTGGCAGCCCTGGATCCAGAATCATTTATTAAGCACCTTTGGAGGCTAAGCCCCATGGGCACTCCTTAGCACAAGTTAGATGCTGAGTAAATGTATCCAGAGTTAGTGCGTGGAGGTTCTTGGGACTCTGCTGCTGGTGTGCGTCTGTGGCCTTTTGGCTGCGTATCTCAAACCATGTGTGTGCGTACAGGTCATCTGGCGATCTTGTTAAAATGAAGGCTCAGAATTCAGCAGGTCTGGGGTGCGGCTGAAATCCTGCGTTTCTCTGTAGCTCTGGGGTGGTACCAGGCCTAGGACCACCCTTTAAGTAGCAAGGGGAAGAACTTCCTGGGTTTCCTTAAGCAGGTATGTGAGCGTCGGCAGGTGCAGGTGTGTGGGTGGGGAGAGGGTGAGGAGGGGCTGGTGCGGCTTGTCTCCTCGGCAGGCCCTTCTGTGGCTTCTGATGGCCCCTTGTGCTCTTCCGGCTCCTTCATTTGGGAAAGGGAACAGACCATGCAGACGGCGCTCTGCTTGCCACAATCCCTCTGGAGCTGCCTCTTGCTGTAGCTCGGACATGAGGCTGAACAAAAATAACCAGCCCTGCGGGTGCCCCCTTTCTTGCCCAAGCCCATGTTCAGGGAGTGTGTCCTCCCGGGGAGGGGGGTATGCACCGCTCAGGGTGAACTTCTGGGTCTGGGGCAGACCTGGAGAGCCTTGGTCTCGGCTGGGCTGCCACACGTGAGTGACCTGATAGGCTCCTTCTGCAAGGGAGAGCCCACGCCCTGGGGGAGGCCACAGCTAGCCAGCGTGTCTGCTGCCCCAGGGGAGCTGGGGGCACTGTCAGGCTCACAGGCAGAGACTAGCAGGGATAGACACCCTGCAGGGGGACTTATGGGCTTTACTTTGAGCCCAGAGCCCCTGCCTGGTTGTCCTGACCCTGAGGCAGGCTTGCATTTGTTCCTAACAGCTCCCCTGCATTCTCTATCACTCAGTCCCACTCGGAACCCCCAGCCTGGGCCCCCACCCCTGCAGATGTCCCCAGAAAATCCGGACCTACCTCGTCTGCTCCCTTCCTGCCCTGACCACACCCTCATCCTTCCGTCCTTCTGTCCGGGCTGAGGGTTTGTCTAGCTAAGTGCCCAGAAGAACATTGCTGTGTCAGAGCCTCCCCCCGTCTTTAGCTGTGATGGACAGGGACATGGCCAGGTTGGCCTGCGGAGTGGCTGAGCCCCCTGGACACCCCCCCCCCCGAGTGGTGGGGGGTGCCCTCCACTCCTTCAGCATCAGCTTGAGCAAATCTCTACTGTGAGTTCCTCCAGGTCACCGACTGTCTTAGACTGGGTTTCTGCCGGCGGTGACCCCGAGTCACAAGCCATTTATTTGGGAAGTGATCCCAGCTAGGAGGGTCCTGGAGTGACAAAGTGAGATGCTGTGTTACAGAGCAGGTCACCCTCGCCAGTGGCACCTGGCGCTCAGGGCTGGCGGGGACGGATGGGGCCGGTCACATCCCAGATTGTCCTACCTGAGGATTGAATAAACCCAGGCATTTATCCTCAGCTCCATCCATCACTGGCAGAGGGCTGCACCTGGGGTCCCTTGCTGAGCTGAACAAGGGGCTCTCCGGGTGGCCTTGGTCCAGGAGAAAGAAGTCACCATCCCCAGCTTGGGGACCCTTGCTGAGCCCCAAGCACACAGCACTGAACGTCCCAGGTGGACACTGCATCGGAAGGCCCCCAGCAAGGCAGATGGCTACCGGGAGGGACCCCCCCCCACCCCATATGCTGCTCTGGCTCCTTCTGCCCCCCACTGAAGAGCAAACATCCGAAGCTTCTGTCCCAGGGGACCAGGATGGGGTGGAGGGTTGGGGGGTGGATGGGAGACTAGCAAGGCTTCTGCCCACCCCCAAAGCTCAGGTCTGGCCCAACAGATCTCAGCAAGATCTGTCCCTGAGCTGAAGGAGCAAGATACCTGGTCCCATGGGGAGCATGTTCCAGCCTCAGAACACAACGGGGCTGCGGAGGGGCTGCAAGGGAGAGTGCGTGTGCCTTCGCTCATTCTTTCTGGTCTGATGCACGAGAAGTTACTGACAGTGGCTGCCCTGGGGACAGGCCTGGGTGTCTGGGTGGGAGGAAACGTACTTTTCATTGATTTTCATTCTGATGTTTTTTCTCCATGAACATCTGTTTAATTTTGTTCATTAGTTACTCTAAAAATGACAGTAATGAAAGGGTCAAGGAACCAAGGTTTTGCAAGTCTGCCAGGCTGAGACGTGTAGATGGGCCCAGCCCGCCCGCCCGCTGCCTTCAGCCCCTTCAGGGCTCCCGCGCTTCCTCCTGGGCAGTTTACCCCGTTACCCAAGAGTCACCTAGGAGGTCATTAAAATGCGGGTTCTGGGCCTGTCTTCTGATTTTTAAAGATTTTTTTCTGAAAGAGAGAGCACGAGGGTGGGGGGGTAGAAGCAGTTTCCCCGCTGAGCAAGGAGCCCCATGCGGGACTCGATTCCAGGACCCCGGGATTATGACCTGAACCGAAGGCAGGTGCTTAACCCACTGAGCCACGCAAGCGCCGGCCCTTCCTGTCTTCTGATCTTAAAGGACGGGTGTGGCCTTGGCGTCTGCATTTTCAACAAGCAGCCTAGGCTGCTCTCTTAATCCTATTTTAGAGAACTGATTGAGGGCCCCCGTCAGGGGTCACGGCTAGCTCTGCAAGTCCTGGGGCCTTTCAGTGGGGAGAGGGAGGAGAAGGACGGGGCACAGAGAGGAGCTGGGAGAGACCCGCTGTCCCCCGCTCAGGGGTAGGTGGCTTTGCCGCGTCTCTGCTGGAGAGGGGTTAGGCCAGCCCACGCACCCCCCCCCCGCCCCGACTCATGACAGCGCGGGGCCGGCACCTGCCAGCCCAGCACCTGCCACCCGGCAAGACTGATTACTGTGCACACCTGTAACTGGGCCTAATGAGGCTAATTTCCAGGCAGGCTGGCTCCTCCGGCGGGGATTCGTGGCAGGTGGGACGCGGCTGGCTGATGGGATGTGGGCTTCAAAGCCCGGAGGGGGACATGGGGGAGGCAGTCAGTGGGGTGGGGAGGTGCCGTGGAGCAGGCAGAGTGACATTTGGAGGGACACTCTCTCCTCTGAGGGGTTATCTATAACCAGGCCTGGAAGTCGTGTACCCCAGAGGTGTTCAAGGGTCAAGGGCACCGAGGTCGGGAGCCAGCGGTGCACAGTGCAGGGCTGGAAAGGCCACCCACGGGCTGGGCTGAGCAGTGGTGGCCGGATGCAGGACCTGGGGTTCTCTGGGAAGGGGGACCCGCCCTCGGGTTAAGAATGGCCGCTCACAGTGGGAACTGGGGACAAAGCCACGGGGCTAGGCTCTCATCCTAAGAATCTTCTGGTGGCCGGAACCCATTTCAAGGGGAGCCTCTCCCCAGCCTGAGGGTCAGGGATGCCCCAAGGCATAGGATGGGCCTAGGATGGGCCTAGGATGGGCCTCCAGCCCTTCAAAGTGGGGTCTGCAAGAAGCAGGACCTGCCTGGCACACCTGGCTGGGCCTCTGATGCTGCGGGCTCTGCAGAGGGGGAGGGCGGCCACGCCCACTTGGGCACAAGTGTTAGTCACACCCCCTGGGCTGCTGGTAGGAAAAGGACATGAGTCGGGATTGGGCTGGACCGGGGCGGGGTGGGGGGGCGCCCCCACGCATAGCACGTGCATACAGATACGTACACACAGCACATCCGTACACACAGACATAGATACAGGGTATAAAGGCACATGCATGCACAACACGTTCGCACATGTACACACGTGCACACGTGTATACACACACACACGCCCGTGCTCTGGGGAGAAGGGAGGGCAAAGGCCCAGTCCGAGTCGGGCGGGTCACCCCTGCGTCCCTGTCCAGCTGCGGGTTTCCTCCCCGGTGGCTGTGTGCCGGGCAGGGTAAACGGGGAGGGGTTGGTCGGGTAAGAAGAGTGCAGAGGAGGTAGGGTAGCCGCTCACAGCAGGTGGACGCCCCCTTTCACACGTCTCCCCCCAGCTCCTCCAGCCACCGGCTCCACGAGGCGGCCTGTGGCTCCCAGCCATTCCCAGCGCCGGCGGCCGTGTAACTGTCTGTGGCCTCTGCTGGGGGCACATGTCTCGGGTCCTGCCAGGTGCCTGGCCTGGGCAGGAAGACTTACAGATTCATCTCATTCAATCCGCGGGGAGATGCCCATGTGTTCCTTTTCATGAAGAGTCTACGTTCTGGGCAGCTCATGGGCAGAGCTGGAGATGCTGCTTCCTGAGCACCTACTCTAGCAGACTCTATGCCTGGCAGTGGGCTCAATGGTAGATGAGCCAAAGTCCAGTTCTCAAGGGACCTGTAACCCGGGAGACACGAGGGTTAAATCAGAAACAGTGACACAGGTGCTGGAGGAGTTCTCGGGTATCCAGTAACAGGGGTGTGGCTGCAGGGACGGCTTCCTGGAGGAGGTGTCACCTAAGTGGGGGACAGGGGGCATCCATCTGGTTGGCTGTGGGAAGAGCAGGCATCATAGCCCCGGGGAGGGGGGAGGTGGGAGCTGAGCTTTAGGGGAAGCAGAGGGTGGCTAGGAAGGGGGCAGGAGGGAGTGGGATGACCCCTAGGGCCACTGGAGGGTGTACCAGGGGTCCAAGTGGAGGGGCCGGGTAGGGGTGACAGACTCCCTAGGCACACCAGATTTCTGCCTCCAATGCTGAGCATGACCGGCCCCCAACAGCCCGGCCGAGGGGGACCCGGGGCGCCTCCCGCCCCATGTGTTGCCCATCTCTCCTACAGGTAGACCCCTACCTGCCCTACGAGTACACCTGTGAGGGGATGCTGGAACGAATCCATGCCTACATACAGCACCAAGTAGGTGGGCCCTCTGCTCTCTGCTCCAGGAATGACGGGCGATACCCCCAACCCCATCAGACCAGAGGAGGGGGCCTAGCCAACTCCACTGTCCGAGGAAGCACTCTCCCCCGGGGCTCTGTGCCCCATAAACTCCCGCTCCCCTCCACCTGTTTCCATTCCCGTGGAGACGCCTGGCCTGGCGGTGGGGCTGGAGGTGGAGGGCGGTCCTGCTCTGCTCCTGCTTGCAGACCAGGCCTAGGGGGCGGGGAGGGCGCTGGGTCACTAATCTAGGAGCAGCCCCAACCACAGCACGGAAACGACAAGACTTATTTTGATAAAGAAGTTGCTTAGAAGTTTGGTAGGTATGGGAGGCCCCTGTTCCTTCCACCTCCAGGGATGAGCAGTGAGACTGGGGTGGGGTGAGGGCTCCGCTGGGAACCCAGGGGGAGGGGTCGCCGGAGAAGCCCCACCTGCCCCTCCCTGCCAGCGGATCTCAGGCTCTTCCAGGCCTGGGGCTTCAGGGGCCGATGGCTGGGCCGCGGGGCTCCGTGTGGGCTGTTTCCTAACTACTTGATATTCAGCCTGTGGCCTGTGTCTGTACCTTGTCCCCAACCTCAAGGGCTGGAGAGCGGTTCTAGACCATTGCTTTACAGTCAGGAAAACTGAAAACCCCCGGCAGGGAGGTCTGGGTGGGATCAGAGCCAGAACCCGGGATCTGAGCCCCCCGCCAGCCGCAGGGATGCCATCGTGAAGCCCCCGGATACACTTGCCGGGCCCCGCAGGTGCTTCCTGGAGCTGACCCCTGCAAGGAGAGCCCCTCCGGCCGGCCCCGGCGCCCCTCTGCAGCTAGGGCATGGGGGCCTCAGTGTAGAAACTCTGCGCCTGACTTAGCGGGGTCCGCAGCGAGGCCGCGCAGGGCAGGTGGCTCTTGGGCTGGCCTGAGTCCAAGTCCTGCCTCTGCCCTCCAGCGGTGAGGCCCTGCGCAGGTGGCCTCTCTGAGCCTCCGCTTCCTCCCAGCCCCTCGCCCCGTAAGGTAGCTGGAGATACGCTAGTGCACTCCCGGGGGGCTGCTTCGAGGAACAGACGGCATCACGCGCGCAGGCTTCCCGGCTTTCGGTCGGCTCCCAGCGCGTCCTGACTGCTCTCGGGGGCCCCGTCAGCCAGCGGCGTCCGGGCCCCTTTCCCGGCTGACCTGGCTTTCCTCCTGCCAGGACTTCTGTGCGGCCTCAGGGCCTGCCCCAGCAGCGGCCCAAGCCCCACCCAGCCCCTTCGTTCTGGCCCCCAACGCCACCCATCTGGAGTGGGCCCAGAATGCCAGCTCGGCCCCCGGGGCCTGGCCCCCCGCACACTCCCTCCGGGCCTGGCTGGCCGCTGCTGGGAGGGCGTGCACGGACGCGTGCCTGGACCGCGGGCTGATTTGCGAGCCGACCTTCTTCCCCTTCCTCAACAGCCAGGACGCCTTCCAGAAGTAAGTGAGACCCCCCTGGCCCCCCGCCCGCCTACCTGGGCCGGCCCAGCCTTACCCACCCGCAGCCTCTCACCCTGCTGCGGCCCTGCCTACAGCCCTGCCGGCGGTGGGGGCTTCACGCTCCCCCAGGAGTCAGGAAGAACCCAGAAGGGACCCTGTGGGCAGGAGTCCGTGTCACGGACTCAGCCCTCGCTGGTCCCTCCCTGAGCCTCTGCCTAGCCTGTCCCGGCATCTTCTCGGCCCAGGGCTCCTCCCAGCGGGTCAGCCTGCAGCCCCGGCCAGGCCTCCTCCCTCACAGCCGGGAGAAGGAGCTGCAGTCCAGAGTTCGCCCTGGTGCCCCCTAGAAGCTTCTTCCCTGCTTGGGGATGGGATGGGCCAGGGAGGGCAGGGGGCGGCCCCAGGCTGCGGCCATGACCGATGCCCACGGCGCCCGTCCAGGCTGCAGGTGCCCTGTGACAGCACCGAGTCGGAGATGAACCACCTGTACCCAGCCTTCGCCCAGCCCGGCCGCGAGTGCTTCCTGCAGAAGGAGCCCCTGCTCTTCAGCTGCGCGGGCTCCAGCACCAAGTACCACCGGCTGTGTCCCTGCCGAGACTTCCGCAAGGGCCAGGTGGCCTTGTGCCGGGACTGTCTGTGAGGCCGCCCGGCCGCCTGGCTCCCGGCCGCAGGAGGAAGCACCAGCAGATTCTGAGCTCCAGCGACGGGCCCTCCCCGCGACACCCCGGCACTGGGGCTTCGTTCCTTGGCCGAGAAGCGGGCAGAGCGGACTCGTGCACGGGGCTAGGGGCGGGCCACGTGCCCACCCCAGGCAGGCTCCTCGACGTCGCCCCGGGACTCACGGCAGCATCGTGGCCAGGCAGCTGTGGGATTGGTCAGAGAGCCCTGGGGCAGGAGCAGGTGGTTGGAGGCCCCTTGCTTTGTGCAAGGCCAATTCTGGACCAGACTGAGGGCCCTGGGGATGGGGACTCAGAATGTCTGTAGAGGGAGCAGGGCAAGGTGCCTGATGGCTCACCGAAGGGTCCAGGGGGTGGGGAGTGATGCGTGGGGGTCAGTCTTGTCCCTCTGTGGTTGTTCGGGTATGGACAAAAGGGACAGGGACTGGAGGACCCTCTCAGCCCCACCCCTCCTGCCTTCGCAGTCTCCCCCCTCCCTTCCATACTTAGGGGGGCACAGTGGGAGTGGGGGGCCACCTAGCCCCTGGGTTGAACTCTTTCCTCCCCTGCTCGGTCCAGCTCTCTCCACTCGGGCTGCTCCCGAAACTCATCTTGGCATGACTGCGATTCCAGGATTTGTCCCCGGAACCTGCGTCCCCGCCCCAGCAGGCTCTGGACGCTGCCCCCATCCCCCCAGGCATCCCGTGTAGGCAAAGGCTTGGGATGGAGCTTCGGCCCCATGGCCTGCCCAGCCCAGGTCCTGGCGTCCCAGACCCACTAGCCCCCAGGTAGCCCCCACCCCCCCGATGCTGCCCGTCCCCACCTCCAGCTTCCTCCAGCCTCAAACCATCATCTCTCTGTGGCGTGTCTGCCCCGGCCCCAGGAGGCCCCCCTCCCCTGCTCCTCATGCCCAGAGCCCCGCCTGACTCAGCGGGTCAGGCCTTCAGAGACACTGCCACCCCATCCTGTCTTATAATCCCACCGCCCTCCCCAGGCAACCCCCTCCCCCAGGCCTGCCCCTCCGCCCTGCCAGGGAGACAGCGCAGGCCCTGAGAGCTGGGCGAGGGGAGGGCTGAGGCAGGGACCCTCCCACCAAGACCCCTCTCTGGGCCTGGGTGGCCCCTTCGGCCGCAGAAACTCAGTGGTCACCAAGGACCTGACCTGTTGGGGGAAAGCAATAGAGACACTCTTTTCTCTCTCTCTTTTTTTAAAGATTTATTTCTTGAAATAATAAATATTTTATTGGGATGTGAGGTGCAGAGGACATGTGTGCTGTTTTCTATCTTTTCCTGGGCCGCCGCGGGTTGGGGGGGCGGCTATCTTGGGGACCCCGGTCCCTGCTGCATATTGTCCCTTGGCATGCACGGGATGCCTGGGTCAGGCTGCCCAAGGGCTGTGCCTGCGAGCCACCAGCCACCCCTGGCGCCATGGTTCCAGGGACCCTGCTGGACGAGCTGGGCTGTCCCCCCGTTCTGTTCCCCTCGGGCTGGCCTCTGTGAGGTCAGAGAGCACAAATGCATTTTGATAAGAGCCTGAGCTAGGTCAGGGTGAATCCTCGCCAACGCTTACCGGGCGCTGACTGTCCTTCGGACACCGGGCTGAGAGCTGGACACACAATGTGTCATTTTATGCGTTCGGCCGTCCTATCAGGTAGGCACCGTTGTATCCCCTCTACAGTGGAGAAAACGGAGGCACAGAGAATTTAAGCAACTTACCCAAAGACACACAGCTTATAAGCAGTGAGGTGGGGTAGGGGGTCATTTCGGAGTTGCCGTGAGGATCAAATGACCCGACAGGGTGACAGCCCAGCCTGGGGTCCCATCTGCAGCCTCACAGACAGTGCTCTGGGACCCTCTGTGAGCCGGGACTTCCTTCAGTCTGGGCTCCTGCGCGCGAAGCCCCTGCAGCCCGGGGTCTGGAGCACGTGGCACCACTCAGTGTTGCATCTATTTTTAATTGATTTTTCATCTGCAGCTCCCTGACGGCATCCGACGCCGAGCATCTTGTCACAGGCTTACTTGCCATCTGCAAGTCCCCTGTGAGGGGTCTCTGCCGGTCTTCCCCGCAGCTCTTAATCAGCTGCTGGTTTCTTATTGTTGGGTTTTCAGTGTTCTTGGCATAGGGGCCTACTTCTGAATCCTGGCGGGCTTTGAACTCAGCTGGGGTGGGGGCTGGTAGGGGGAGAAGCAGAAGCAGACCCCAGATGCCTGGGGGAGGCTGAGGGTTCTCTGTCCTGACCTCCTGCACCGGCGCCAGTCCCCGCTTCTTCAGCGCGCTGCCCCCCACCCACCGCGGAACAGCGGAGGAGAGAACAGGGCCAGGCCGGCCTCTCGCCCACCTTGCAAGGTGACGTCACCCTCCCCCACCCCTCCCGGCTTACAGGGGACATAACAGGTCCCATGAAGCCCCTCACCAGCCTGCGGTTGGGGTTAGCCTCTGGAATCATCTGGGGAGCTCTGGCACCCCCACATCCAGGCTGCCCCCAGCCCCGTGAAACTGACAGCTCAGAGCAAGGCCCGGCTGCTGAGGTTTTAAAAAGCTCTCCTCCAGGTGTTTCTACTGAGCATCCCATATGAGCCACTGGGCTGACATCCAGACGGGGTAGCTGCTCTCTGCTCCCCAACCTCCCGGCTCAGCTCTCAGAGGGTCTGATCAGGGTGAGGACCTGCTAAGCATTTGAAACCCTGCCCCTCCCTTCGCCTCTGTGGCCCAGGACCCACCAGCCGGGAATGAGAAGGGAGGAGGCCGGGTCTAGCCTAGGGCAAAGCAGGCACAGAGGCCTCAGCGGACTCCAAGACAGTCCCCAGTTCAAGGGGAGGAGACAGCACTGGGGCTGGGAGGCTGTTGACTATCACCCTTCCCCGGAACTGGGGAGGCTGGAGGGCGGCGGAGGAGGCAGGTGTTAGGAGTGAGTCAGACAGTTAGGGAGTCAGGGCCAGGGTCCCAATAGGAAATGCGGAGTCAGGACAGCTAGGAAGGAACAGCACAGGCGTCCTGCTTTACAGCTTAGTGGGGACCGCACTGACGTTCTGCTTTGCAGCCTTTGCAGAAATGACTTCTGCAAAACGTCCTAAAATAAGACCATTAAGCACAAAACCATTTTTCAATATCACAGGCAAGGAGCAGGTAAGACCTAAGCCCCCAGATGTTAGCAAAAAAAAAGACCATTAGCACGTGGACGCGAACCTAATACATAGAGAAATAACGTGACCAGAGCCCTGGCTGGCACGACTCAGCCAATTGCTTAAGAAAGTTCTGCAAAAGAGTTCATAAAAACCCCTAAACTTAGAAACTGGGGGGGCAACCCACTCGGGTCCCCCTCCCTCTCTGGGAGCTTTGTCCTCTCCGCTCGATAAACCCTGCTTAGCCGCCCACCGCTCTTCGTCCGGTCTGCCTCTTCGTTCTTGGAGCAGTGTGACCAAGAACCATGAGCACTCGGGGGGCAGAAATCCTGTAACCCCGGGTCCCCTCTGGTCTCTGCGGAGACCTGGGAGGCATTGCCAATTTGGTTTCTTCTCTTGGTCACCAAGATACCCTCTTAGCTGGGGCTGTGCCGGGCAGGGCTGGAGCAGAGGGGCCAGAACTGGTGGATTCGCGCCCCCTGTGTCCTGGCACCGCCGCTGCCCTGCTTCTCTTTGGCTACCTCCAGCCCCCGCCTGCTGCTGCGGGGCCGCCCAACTGCAGCTGCGGTTCTGCTGTGTGAAATGAGGGAACCGACCCTGGGCCCCCGTGGAGTTGAGGAGGAAACCGGGCGAGGCAGGTCCTGGCCCGAGTGCACGGAGGGAGATGAAGCAGGCGTGAGGGGCTGGGGGAGGCTGGGCTGTGCGGTTGGGGCCCCCTCCAGGTTCCAGGAGCTCCTCACCCCTTCCCGGCAGGTGGGCAACAGGCTCCCGGCCGCTGCCCAGACCCAACGCCAGATATTCTGACCCCCCAGGCCTGGAACCAATACGGAAGGGGTCAGATTTCTGCTGCCTTTAAGAATCATCAGAAGAAGGAGGGAACCACCAGCCCAGAGGCCTGAGCTGAGCGTCCCCAGGGTCGTGAGCTGAATGCCTCCCCTGCCCCCTGCTCCCCGCCCCTGCCAGGCTGTTGGCCCCCCCGGGGATGGGCCCGGAGCCCAACTTCCCAGGTGGATTCTGGGACTGTCACCCTCCCGTTGATTCAGCCTTAGATCACCTCCCTCTGACTCGGCTAAAAATAGCCCAGCCCCGATTTTTGCACAGATCTGAATATTGGGCTCAAGAGGCTCGTGATGCTGGAGAAACAGTGCGGCTGGTTCTTCCCATGTTGAGGATGAAGTGAGCAGAACAGAGGCCACGTGCTTCCCCGGTCAACTCTCTGCTGCCAGCACCGGCTCTGGCCGCCCAGGCCTGGCCACCAGCCACTTCCTCCTTGCAGACTCTCTGTCGGGGTCCCCAGGGCTGGCGTGGGCTTGGGCATTTATTTGGCTTTGGGAGTTTCAGGCTGGGGCAAGGTGGTGACAGCTCCCCGGGAGTACACAGGACACCCAGGATACCCCCTACCCTTGCCTGAGGTCCCCCTCGATCCCTTAGGATGCCTCACCTGTGCCCACCCCATTCTGGGATCCTCGGAAGATAGGAGAGGAGGGGCAGGTAGAGGTTGTGACTTCCCAAGCTTATCTACAGCCGGATCTGGGTCTCATTTCCCATCTTGTTCTTTCTCCCCATCAGTCATTCAGTCATTCAGTCATTCAGCAAACATTCCCCCAGCACAAGGGTTTGCTGTGACGCTAGACCCAGGGGGTGCAAAGTCTCCCATCCAGAGCCTCTGTTTTGAGCGCCAGTGGCCAGCCTGGGCCTGCTGGGGTTCACTGGGCCTCCTGAATCTGAGAACCTTTCTTATTTACCAATTCTGGAAACACCTCGGCCTGCACATCTGCACATCTCCGTATTTCTCCTCTTCCACCAAAATGGAGCAGCCTCCTCGCCTCACTGTTCAGGAACTCAGTATGTCTTCTGCTTTCCGGTTCCACAAGGCTGTAGTCCGCAAGGGTCTTGGTTCTCTGTCCCCATTTTCAAGGCCACACCCCTCATCCCCATGGAAGAATCAACATCCAAACCCCTGTTCCCAGGGCCTCCACGGCCGGGTTCACATGCTCACCACCTGGCTTTCAAGTGTCTGGTTTCGGTCGGGCCTCTGGGGGTGCCCCTCCTTCCTGTAAGCCCAGCTCTGCCTTCCCCTGGACACTACCATTTGTGGTGTTTATTTTCCGGTGTTTTGTAAAGAAGAACTTTCCGTGGGGCACGTGGCTGGCTCGGTTGGTAGAGTATACGACTCTCGATCTCAGGGTTGTGAGTTCAAGCCCCATGTTGGGGGTAGGGATTACTTAAAAATAAAATCTTAAAAAAAAAAAAGAAAGAAAGAAAGAAAGCAAGAAAGCTTTCCAGTTACCTAGGCTGAGCGGGGATTAAGCTGGCAACCTTCCACGGAGGGGGGGTGGCGCTTACATTTAAAAAGTGGCTTCTCTCGTGGAAAAAAGGCAAGCACATGCACACACACACACACTAACTTGGGCCTTGGAATTAGCCAGCCCTGGGGTCAAACCCTGTTTTTGGCACTGGTCACTAGCTGCGACCCTGAGCAGTCAACCGGTCTGGGTTTTAGCCCATCAGGTAGGTAAGTGCAGAAAATACGTATGAGTACTAACTTCCTATCGCTGTATAACAAGTGGACACAAACTCAGTGTCATAAAACAACACGAATATATTATTTCATTAGGATTATATATTAATTTTCAGTCCAAGTCCAAAACAGGCCTCAGGTATAAAACAAGATGTCAGGGACGCCTGGGTGGCTCAGTTGGTTAAGCGGCTGCCTTCGGCTCAGGTCATGATCCCAGCGTCCTGGGATCGAGTCCCACATCGGGCTCCTTGCTGAGCAAGGAGCCTGCTTCTCCCTCTGCCTCTGCCTGCCATTCTGTCTGCCTGTGCTCGCTCTTTCCCCCTCTCTCTCTCTGATAAATAAATAAAATCTTTAAAAAAAAAAATTGTTAAAAATAAATAAATAAATAAATAAATAAAACAAGATGTCAGCAGCGACCCTTCTGGAAACTCTGGGGGAGACTCCATGTCCTGCCTATTCCACCCGCTAGGGGCCACCTGCTTGCCTTGGCTTATGGCCCCTTCCTCCATCTTCAAAGCTGACAGTGGCGGGTCGACTCTTTCTCACATCTCGTCACTCTGACGCTGACCCTCCTGCCTCCTCCTTCTATGTACAAGACCCCCGTGGTTACATCATACCACCAGGTAATCCTGGATGACCTCCCTACTTTCAGGTCAGCTGATGAACAACTTAAATTCTGCAACCCCAATTCTTCCCTACCATGTGTATCAGTCTGGGTTCTCCAGAGAAACAGGTGTGTATACATATAGATGACTACACATACATAGAAAGAGAAAGATTTATTTTAAGAAATTGGCTCACGTGCTTACAGAGAACGTACAAAAATCTACAGCTGGAGACCCAGGGAAGAGCTGATGTTGTAGTTCAAGTCTGAAGGCCATCCGCTGGCAGGATTTCTTGTCTCAGGGGAGAATAGTCTTTTGCTCTACTCAAGTCTTCAACTGATTGGACTAGGCCCACCCACACCCTGGAGGGCAATCAGCTTTACTCAAAGTCTACCTGTTGAAATGTTAATCTCATCCAAAAACAGCCTCATAGAAACATCCAGATTAAAGTTTGACTGCCTGTCTGGACACTGTGGCCCAGTAAAATTGACCCACAAAATTAACCATTGCATAATCTAACATAACATATTCACAGGTTCCAGGAATTAGGATATGGACATCTTTGGGCGTGGGGGGGGGGCACTATTCTGATGACCATAACTACCCCTGTACTAGGTTCTCTAGAGAAACAGAACTAATAAAATAGGAAAAAATATATACGTAATTTATTATACGTAGAATATATGTATTTATTGTAACTGACTCCCGTGATTGAGGGGACTGCCAGGAGGGCCAATGGTATAGTGTCTGAGTCCAAAGGCCTGACAACCATGTGAGTGTAAGTTTGATTCAAAACCCAATAGACTCAAGACCCAAGAAGAGGCAACATTTCGGTTCAAGTCTAAAGGCAGAAAAAGACCAGTCTCCCAGCTCAAGGCAGTCAATCAGGAGGGGTTCCCCACTAACTCACAGAAGGCTCAGCCTTTCTGTTCTTTTCGGGTCCTCAACCGATTAGATGAGGCCCCCCTGCATTGGGAGAGAGCCATTTGCTTTACTCCATCTACCAATTCAAATGTCAAATGTCTCCTCCACGAAGGGGCAGGACAAAGCCCCTGGTGCCAAGTTCAGACACGTGGTCCCTGTGTGCGTGCTGAGGACAAAGGGATGTTTTCCCATCTTAGAGCCAACGCCCTGTGCTCCTTCTCTAGCCAGTGACGGTGATTCCTTCACTCATTGAGCAAATGTTTATTGAGAACCTACTAGGCGTTGAGCACTGTTCTGGGAATACGACTGTGCACAGAACAAGGTGCCTGATGGTAGAACACAGACAATAAACTGATAGTTAAGATCTGTTACAGGGAAAATCTCTAGCAAGGAGGAGAGGGGCATGGGTATAGGGTTATGAGAAGACCTCCCCCTGGGATGACATTTGGGCCAGAAGCTCAAGGAAGTGAGCCAAAAAGAAGAGCATCCCAAGTAGAAGGAACAGCCTGTGCAAAGGCCCTGAGGCAGTTAATTGCAAGATGGTGGAAAGAAACTAGCGTGTTTGCAGCAGAGCCAGAGAGAGGGAGAAGAGTGATCAGACCCCGTTGTCTCTACAGACCACCTGAAATCCCAGCTGCGTGCTGGCCCTGGACTAGACCCTTGAGATACAGAGATGGAGTCCTATATGGAGAGGCATTTGAATGGCAGGGAGAAATGCTGTGATAGAACCCTCGCCAAGGCTTCTGACGACCGGTCAGTTGGGGGGCCGCGCCCTACGATCCTGGGCATCCGAGGCTTGAACAAGGACAGGTGGGGCCTGGAGAACCCTCCCTCTACATCTCCTACCTCTCCAGCAGCCCCCACGGTCCGTCTGGGACGCACCGCCCCCTGGGGATTGCCTCCATCTCTCTCCAGCCGGGTCCTCGGCCCGCTTTCCTGGCTACGTCCGTCTTATTCTTCTCCTGTCGAGGCCTCTGGGGAAAACCTGCTACAGGAGGCCGTGAGTCACTCGGGATGATGTCTGCACCCCTTCCCTTCTCTCAGGGGAAAGGATGGAATTCGCAGGAGACGTGGGGATACCAGGGCCCCTCCCTGGTATCAGCCACGAGACTGTGGACATCCGCAGCTGCCCTGCTCACTCGCTCGCTCACTCTCTAAAGTCAGGAGATGCTTATCCCTCTGAGCCCCATATAAAGCTAACGAAAGCTTGTTGGGATGACTCCGAGGACCCCCAAGTTCTGCCAGGAGCAGGAGAAGTGGTAAAAGGGATTAGAAGGGTGTCCACACCTGCTAGAGTGGTCCCTTGGCTGTCCCCAAAGGGGGCTGGGTAGAGGGCTGCAGACCCAACCTCGGTGCTTCCCCCGCTCATCAGTAAGCACACTGCTGCGCCCAGGACAGAGCTGTTGTTTTAAGAATCCTACCTCGGGGGGGGGGGGGGTTGCAGCTCAGTCAGTTAAGTGTCTTACTCTTGGTTTCTGCTCAGGTCATGACCCGAGGGCCCTGAGATGAGCCGCACAGAGGGCTCCTTGCTCAGTGCAGCCTACTTGTCCCTCTCCTTCTGCTCCCCCACCTTCACCTCCCACTTCCCACTCTCTCTCTTTGAAAAAACAAAACCTACCTCCAGGGGAAGGCTGGCAGCAGGACAGGCGGCATCTAGCTGGGAGGTGGCGTGGCATTGGATGGGAAATAAAGAAAAAGCAAATCCTTTTTGGCTGGGTTCTCAGCCTCTTGGTGTCCTACAATTTCAATTAGCTTTTGATAAAAGAAATGAAGTTGGCTCTAGCCCAGAAAGTGGTAAGGGTCATCTCTAGTTTTGGAAGCTTCCAAACAGCTGGCTTGGCCTTTGGGGTCCTTGCTTCCACCCACCCATCCACCCGTTCATCCTTTCATTATTTAAAAAGCAAAGCCGGAGTGCACAGCCGGAGCTGACCACTATGTGTTAAGCCCTCAAGACGTGGTTTTGTCCCCTCTGTCTCTGGAGAAGGGGAGCTCAGTCGAATGTTTAAGGCTCCAGCAGAATTACAATTATGAAAAGTGCACACTGCAATTCAGGTTTAGGCTGAAAGTATTAATTTCCTGGTTTTAATTATTCAATAGAAATTAATGAAAATGTGAGCGAAATCTCCAAGGAGCCTCTAACCCGCGGGCGTGGGCCGAGGGAGAGAGACAAGTTGTACAAAGTGGAGTCTAGGGAATTGGGTGAACTCAAAAGCCAAGGGCGCCATCACCTATCTGCTACCCAGCCAGGCTGTGAGCTTCCCAAGAGTGGGGACCCTCCTGCACCAACCTGAGTTGGCATTTGCCCATTCCTTTGGGGGTGAGTGACAGGGAATGCACTGTGCCCCCACCCGGGCCAGGTGCTCTGCCAGGAGTTGGGGAGATGAGACCCAGCCCTGCCCTCAGGGAGGAACAGATGAGTAGCTTTCCCATTCACCATAAGAGCTACAGCCCTGGTGTGAGGACAACATAGAGCAGGGGTATTTGTTGAGTCCAGAAGACTGAATTATCGAGGGGTGGGCAGCCCAGGGTGAGGGAAAATTAGGAGAGTAGCTACCGAGGATGATTCTGAGGATGGAGAAACTGGGTGGCAGACATAGGACGGGCTCCCAGAAGGGACGGCACACAGATGTGAGGATGGAACCCCAGAGCCCTGGCCTTGGGAGCCCTGGCAAAGGAGTGCCCACACCCGAGCTTAGCTCCGGGCATACCGCTGCCTGTCTCTGAATGGACCATGAGGATCTTGGATGATGAGCATCTCCATGGGAACCACGTGGGGATAGGGGCTTTCCCATTCTCATGTGACCCCTGAGAAGGGGAGGGGGCACAAAAAAGAGATCAAGTCCAAACCTCACGCTCAGAAGCAGGGTTGGGAGCAAACTTGAACTTGATGTAGCAAAACGCTGTCTATATCAAAAAGCAGCCAAGTCATAGGTTGGAAGAAAATATTTGCAAAAGGCACGTGTGAAAAAAGACTGTGATCCAAAATATACAAAGAACTCTTAACATTCAACAATAAGAATATGAACAACCCTAGGAACTGGCTCCACACACCTTCCTCCTTTGTCCTTTGCTCTCTGCAGTGACTGTAAGTAGCAGTTCCTTGCTCACAGGATATTGGATTTCAAGATTGCCTTTTTAAGGGTTTTTGTTTTGTTTTGTTTTGTTTCGTTTTAAATCAGCATTTTTAGATGCAAATAACAAATGTCCCGCCCTAGAATTATTACCATCAAGGCCCATCAGTGGTCCTTCTTCTTCCCAAGAAGGGCATCTCTTCTCGGATTGGTGGAGCCTTCAGGGACTCTCTTCTCCGGTTGGTGGATCCTCAGAGGAGTCTCCTCTCTGATTGGTGGAAAGGCATCAGGAGCCCGAGTTCCAGCTACAAGGATGGCGGGGAAATCTACCAGGGCACCGCCCACTTCTGCCCTCGGTGGGACGTTCCCAGACTAAGGATGGGGTCAGACGCTGGGCAGCCAAAAACGATGACGAATGTCTACAACACTTCACATGAAAACTTCGGAAAATCTAGACCAGTACAGACAAACGAGTGAAAACCACCTACATTCCCTCTACTGCTCATTTTAGCATATTTCCTCCCAAATAGTCTGTGCGGATGTGGATACGTTTGTGTAGCCGGTAACCTGCCGTCTGCGGTTTGGGTTCTGGTCCTTCTTCCCGATGCGTGGCAAAGCATGGCATTCCGAAATAGCCACTCTGGCGCAAGGAGTATTGTGAGCTGAGGCCACCGAGCGGCAGCACAGGCAAGAAGACCTCTCTGCTCCCTCCCTCTCTGCCTGAAAGCAGGACCCGAATGTGCAAAGTTGTCCCCTCACCCCCCAGAAAGGGGACGGAAGTGAATCACCAGAGACACTCTAGATCGCAACCAGTCCAGAGAGGCACCAGAGGGTCCAGCTAATGTCGCTGAAGCCAGGCCCTGTCTTCCTCTGGTTCCCACAATTTACTGCCCTTAGAAGCCTGGACTCCTTGGTCTTGTCATTTCTCTTCGATTCCTTGTTTTGTTAAAATGCTGTATAAGCCTGAGTTCCAACCCCTTTGAGCTACTCCTCACTGGGTACTTGCACAAGCTAATAAACTCTGGTTTGTTCTCCCTGTGAATCTGCCTTCTATCATCAGCCTAACATACAGACCCCAGCTGGAGACGGAGGCAGTTTTTCTCCCCTGCGTTCTTCAATAGCCTATTACAAGCATTTTGTTTTGTCCTTAGAAAGTGTTGGTTGATGTTATTTTCTTTTGTAAAGATTTTATTTATTTGAGAGAGAGAGCATGAGTGGGGGTGGGAGCGGGAGGGGCAGGGGGAGAGGGACAAGCAGACTCCCCACCGAGCAGGAAGCCCAACGTGGGACTGGATCCCAGGACCCCAAGTCCATGACCCTAGCCAAACTCAGATGCTTCGCCAACTGACCCAGCCAGGCGTCCCGATGGCTGATATTATTTTCAATAGTTATAGAATGTCCCACTCTCCAGGGAAGTCAGTTACGATAAAATTCCCCATTTTCACCCCCTCTGGGGGGTTTACAGGAAGGTGACCTCCAAGAGCTGGTCCCGGCTCCAGGAGGCCACGCACGAGGTGGAGAGGGACATGGATGGGTCAAAGGGCGCCGAGGCAGAGACCCCTGAGTCTGGAGGCAGGAGAGAGCTCTGCGGGCTGTGCTGGGCAGGGCAGCTGGGTCCCATGCTGCACCCGAGGAGAGGGCCGCCCCGTTCCGTGCACACCGATGCTCGGTGCCATGGGGGGAAGAAGCCGGGCTCTGAGGACGGGCAGACCTGACCCGGACTCCCACCTTCCGAGCGCCTCGATGCTCGGGCCGGAAATATGGGCATTTCCGTGGTGCCCATGTGCAGGGTTGCTGAGTGGACACCAGGTCTTCCCGGGGGGCCCAGGGTCTAAGTTTTGTTTCTGTGGCAACAGCATCCCTGTTTCCCTTGGGAAGACACCGCTCTCCCTTGCTGGGCCTTCTTGGCGACCCATGACCCAAAGCAGATGAGAAGTTCCTGCCCTGCCCCTCCCAGGCCCCCGTCGGCTTCCCTGATTTTTGTGCCCTCTCCCAACTTAGGACCAGGCAGAGAAGGACCTCTAACGTGTCTCATGGGAAGCCCAGGCCTGGTTTGCCCACCGCCAGCCTCCGCCAGCCTCCGCCAGCCTCCGCCAGGTGCGCCGGACACCTTCCTTCTGTTCCACCAGGAAGCTCTCCAACCCCCCCACCCCCTACCCCCACCCCCGCCACGCCTGCCTCAAGTTTCTGCCAAGACCAAAGCGATGGGGCTCCGGCGAACGGACCCCGCAGCAGTTGCCGGCTCTCGTGTGGCTGGTCTCCATCTCGCTCCGCGTTATTTTCTACGAACACTTAGATAACATTTACCTGATACACAGTCACTCTGTGTAGATGAACTCCTTCCCCCAGAGAAAGGTCTTGGAATGAGCGACAAAGGCCACCCCCGAACCCGCAAACCCCGCTAGAACTAAGTGTCCTGTCCAGCGCGGCTGTGGGCTCATCTCGGCTTTTTGTTATCTTTGAGCTATGTCACAACTCTGTGTATTGGAGAAAACGGATAAGAATCCAAATCATCCTTGTCGGTAAAAATGCACATGACTGAGTTTGGTGGCCCGAAGTGGATTATTTCTCTGTGGCTGGTTTTGCTGCGTCGGTCCGTTCGCTGCGGCCTCCCTGACCGTCCGCGTACCTACGCTTTTTAAGAAGGTGTCACAGTTGGCCAGATCACCTATTTTTTTTTTAAAGATTTTATTTATTTATTTGACAGAGAAATCACAAGTAGATGGAGAGGCAGGCAGAGAGAGAGAGGAAAGCAGGCTCTCTGCTGAGCAGAGAGCCCGATGCGGGACTCCATCCCAGGACTCTGAGATCATGACCTGAGCCTAAGGCAGCGGCTTAATCCACTGAGCCACCCAGGCGCCCCCCTACGCTTTTTAAATTCTCTTTTGAAACGGTTGTAACATCTTGGTTCCCTTGTGAATGAATGAGCTCAAGAAATTCTTGCACACACATTCGTTTTCTAATTGATGGAGCTGTGATTTTGCTTTTCTAAGACACGGTCCTTAACCGTGTCTCACAGTTTTTGAGGTGGGTACTGTTATAATCCCTCAGGTTAAAGGGGAAGTGCCTGAGGCACAGAGAGTTTAAGGAGTTTGCAGAAGGGCACACAGCTGGGACCAGGATTTGGCCGTAGGAATCTGGCTTGAAATCTGTGTGCCTCTAAGAACACTGGAGCTCTGTTCTTTATTAGCCGACCCCACAAAATGGGTACAAGATTTACAGATGAGAACAGGGAAGCACAGAGTGGTTAAGTAATTCATCCCAGACCTTGTGGTTACTAAGTAGCTGATTCTACAACAGAACAGCTGTCCCCAGGGATGCTGAGGTGAGGGTCCTGGGGGAAGCACTGGCCGCATATTAGTACAGAGGGGGGCTCATATTTTGGGAGTGCTTTCTAAGTGCCAGATCCTGAACCAAGAGCTGTGCCCAGATCATGCCATTTACCCTTCACAACAGCCCTACAAGGAAGATAATTTTTTTAAAAACATTTTATTTATTTATTTGACAGACAGAGATCACAGGTAGGCAGAGAGGCAGGCAGAGAGAGAGGGGGAAGCAGGCTCCCCACTGAGCAGAGAGCCCGATGCGGGACTCGATCCCAGGACCCTGAGATCATGACCTGAACCAAAGGAAGAGACCTCAACCCACTGGGCCACCCAGGTGCCCCAAGGCAGATAATTTTTTAAAAAAATACTTACTTTAGGGGCACTTGTGTGGCTCAGTCATTAAGCGTCTGCCTTCTACTCAGATCATGATCTTGGGGTCCTGGGATCAAGCCCCACATGGGGCTCCCTGCTCAGCGGGGAGTCTGCTTCTCCTTCTCCCTCTGCTCCTCCCCCTGCTCCTGCTCTCTGGCTCTCTCAAATAAATAAAATCTTTAAAAAATTTTTTAAATTAAATTAAATTAAATTTTATTTTTTGAGTCATCTCTATACCCAACATGGGGCTTGAACACACGACCCCAAGATCAAGAGTTGCAAAGGCAGATAATTTCATTATCCCATTTTACAGATCAGGACACTTGGAGGGAGTAAACTGGGTCTGTCTTCATCTCTGGGTTTCCTTGGGGCCGAGATCTGCAGGCTGAGATGCCTCTGCCAGGGCCTCACTGGGGTCTGCCTTCAGACCTGGTGTGTGTGTCCCTGGACTCCCTGATGCCCACCCTCCAGGCCAGGCCTCCCCACCTCCACCACAAAGACTTGATAAAGGCTGGAGACCTCGCCCAGCCTGACCTCCCCAGCTCGGCTGAGCTTTGGGCACCCCGCCCCCCGCCAAGCCTTGAAAATCAGCTAATTATCCTGAGGGGGCAGGAGTCCAGTCTCCTGGGCCCCGTGAGGGGAGGCGCAGGGTCAGGGATCCGAGGGGCTTCTGGCTTCCTTGTTTATGGGGGACTCTGGAGCTAATTGACACGAGCCGACCAGCTGCAGAGGTGGGGGCCAGGGCGGGCTGATCAGCCAGGCTCCCCCGCAGGCGGCGGTGTTACGAGGTATTAACGAGGGAAAAACACCGGAGCGGCTTCGTTTGCAAGGGAAATGGCTTGACAGGGGCCCTTCATTTGCAATCTCTGGGCTCTGAGGTTTTGATTAGCGGCTGAGGAAAAGGTCCCTCCTGTTTTATGCATGAGGCGCTGTGCTGGGCGCCCGGGGGGCCCCAGGCCCTCTCCCACCCTCCAACCCTCCTACCCGCTTCTTCTCTCCCTCCCAGGAGGGGGCGTGGGGTGGTAAGGAGCAGAGCGGTCAGGGCTGGAGGCTTCCCCGAGGAGCGTCCCTTGGTGAGGATGGAAATTTCCCAGAGCAAGGCTTCCCCCTGCTTGTCTGTGAAGCGGGAACTACAAGATCTCCGTCCTGAGGCTTTGCGGGAATTTAATGAGCTCAGCGTGGAGGTGCCTGGCTTGGAGCAGGGGATGATTTCTGGTGCTGGGCACCTGCCCAGCGACTCCATGGAAGTCCCAAACCCCCCTGGCCCTTCCACGGCCCCCAGGCCCTCCGTGTGCTCCCTCTGACCCAGACCACCCCCTTGGAGCATGGGGGACGCATCTCTGCTGGGAAAGCGAGGGAGATGGAGGCACTGAGCTCGGTGCTTGTCAAAAGTGACCTCTCGGGGCGCCTGGGCGGCTCAGTCGTTGAGCGTCGAAGCCTGCGTCTCCCTCTCCCACTCCCCCTGCTTGTGTTCCCTCTCTCACTGTGTCTCTGACAAATCAATAAATAAAACCTTAAACAAAACAAAACAAAAAGAGTGATCTCTGGGACCACTTGGAGGGACGATGTCCCTTTAAAAGTTGAAAATTACTTTTTGGTCCTTTTCTTTCACATGCCTCCCCCACCTTCCTCGGGTTTTTTCCACCTTCTGCAGGGCTGCGCTAGACCCCCTGCTCTGCAAATGTGATAAAATGCTGCGGGGAAGCTCTGCTCTGTGCTGGCTGGGGCAGCAGCCCAGGGGGAGGCCAGTTGGGGGAGGGAGGACTGATCCAGAAGCTTGACAGACAGCGGTGTGGCTGTGGCTGTGGCTGTGGCTGTGGCTGTGGCTGTGTCTCTGTGTCTCGGGACTACGGGTATGGGCAGGGTGGGGGTGGGCTGTGTGTGCCCAGGATTCACCCTCCGAAATTCCTGAGGATCACAACATTGGCCTTGGGAATGCCCAGGCTGAGGGGTCTCATGAGCTCAGCCTCTGGGGCTCAGCTGCCCCTCAGCTGGTGGAGGTGGGAATCCCGTCTCTGTGTGCAGGACACCCTGCCGTGAGCCCCTCTCAGACCTGGGTGACAGTCCGGCTCTGTCACTTACCAGCTGGTGGTCTCGGACAAGTTCCCTAACCTCTGAGACAGTTTTCTCATCAGAAGATTGGGGATGGGGCCATCTGGGTGGCTCAGTCGTTGAGCGTCTGCCTTTGGCTCAGGTCATGATCTCAAGGTCCTGGGATTGAGTCCTGCATTGGGCTCCCTGCTCAGCGGGGAGCCTGCTTCTCTCTCTCTCTCTCTCTCTCCCTCTGTCCCTCCCCACTGTTCATGCACTGTCTCTGTCTCTCAAATAAATTAAAAATTTTTTTTCTTTAAAGATTTTATTTATTTGTTTGACAGAGAGAGAGAAAGAGAGAGACAGCGAGAGCAGGAACAGAAGCAGGGGGCGTGGGAGAGGGAGAAGCAGGCTTCCTGAGGAGCAGGGAGCCCAATGTGGTGCTTGATCCCAGGATCATGACCTGAGCTGAAGACAGACACTTAACGACGGAGCCACTCAGGCGCCCCTAAAAGAATCTTAAAAAAAAAGGGGGGGGGCAAGATCCACCCTACCTGAGAGGGTTATTGGGAAAGTAGAGATGACGTACCAGGTGCAGGTGACCACCAGGGGTCTTCCGGACACAGTAGCTACCGCTCTGACGCCAGCAGATGGGGTTTCCTGTGGACCGGGTGGGGAATGGGGTGGGGGGTGGGGGACAGCTCTGCCTTAGGCTCACCCACACCTGCGGGAGATCTCATCTCCTTCCCCCTCCAGCCCCAAGTGAGGCTTTGATGGTGTATCCATGACCAGGGAAGATAGGAATGAGGTGGCCGCAGCCACAAACGTTGGTGGGGATTGAGGACACGGAGCCTGGGTGCTGCATCCGCCCAGCTGCCTGGTGTGGACGTGGCTGGTTTCTGAAGGCCGGGCCGCGCTGCCCAAAATTGACGGTCCTGCAGGGCCCCCGGGAACGCTGCAGAGCCGTTACATCCGAAGCCTCCAGTTGAAAGGACGGGAAGTTGGAATTCTGGTTCCGCCTTTCCCTAGCCACACGAATGGGAGCAAGTCACTTAATTTTTCTAGGTCTCAGTTTTAAACTATAAGGTGGGGATATGAGAAATAACAAAAAATAAATAGATAAGGCATACGGATAACAGGGCCTGGTGTTGCAAGCATCAGTAAAGGTTCAGTTTGGGGCCCCTGGGTGGCTCAGTGGGTTAAAGCCTCTGCCTTAAGCTCAGGTCATGATCCCAGGGTCCTGGGATCAAGCCCTGCATGGGGCTCTCTGCTCGGCGGGGAGCCTGCTTCCTCCTCTCTCTCCCTGCCGGCCTCTCTGCCTGCTTGTGATCTCTGTCAAATAAATAAATAAAATCTTTTTAAAAAAAGGTTCAGTTTCATTTGTGTTATGAGAGCTCATTTCCTGCCAATCCTGGGGTGAGGTTTCCATTTTGAGGGCTGCGCCTGTGAGCATCCTCCAAGTCCTCACTGAAATGCAAATATACCCACAGCAGCAAAGAGCCTTGGGGGCTGGGGGTCACATGTCTGTGACAGAGATGACGTAGCTGGGCCACGCTGGTGGAAGGCCCCGCAGCCCGGACTACACGGTTTTGGAGCTACAGAGCGAGGGGGGAGCAGCTGGCCTCAGACAGAGCCCCCCAGAGACTGTGGGCCCAGGCGGACAGATGTTGTAAAACACAAGAGAACTTGGTTGCTAAAGACAGGAGTTGCAGAAGGTCCCTTTAAAAAGAGATTCTGCCCCAGTGATAGCTGACCCTCCCACCTCCTCTACCTTACACCCAACCCAAACCTAGAAGCCTCCTCAATGAGGAAGTTGAAACACGGGGCGCCTGAATGGCTCGGTCGTTAGGCATCTGCTTTCCACTCAGGTCAGGATCCCGGGGTCCTGGGATGGAGCCCCTCATTGGGCTCCCGGTTCGGCAGGAAGCCTGCTTCTCCCTCTCCCACCACCCCCTGCTTGTGTTCCCTCTCTTGCTGTGTCTCTCTCTGTCAAAGAAATTAATAAAATCTTAAAAAAAAAAAAAGTTGTTGAAACAACTGTTGGAGAATATAAGGCCACTGAGCCGCAAGGCCACCAGTGGCTGGTGGCACCCGGGGGGATACTGCAAAACTCTCCCATCCAATACGGGGAGGTGGTGATGGGGCTTTAATTAATAAAACCTGTCCGTACCCTGGCCTGTACAGAATTCTCACTCCAGAGGGGATAGGGAGGCCCAGTGACCCAATAGCCGAAGAAACACCAATTTGCTACCCAGTCCTCTTCTGTTACACACGATGAACCACAGAAGATCACCAGGCCATTTGAGGAAGGCCACTAGGTTGGAGGGAGACTCAGGAAAACAGCAAAGACACTGGCTGGAGGAAGCGGAGATGATTCTTGCGAGGGCAGATAGCATTCAAAACCTCTGCTGAATATATTCAGAGGGATTAGAGAAGATGTTCTATTTATATAACAAGGACTCAATTTGGTTAGGGAGAAAAAGACCAGAGAACAACTGAAGAGCTCTTGAGATTAAAATATATACATATGCTTGCTAAAATTTAAAGTCTAATAGAAGTGCTAGAAAATAAATTATTTCAAAATGCGGAACTAGCAGAAGCAGGTGGGGAATATAAAAGCAAAGAGAAACAGCCTGGAGAAAGTAAGGTGAGTCAGACTAGCACCTCACTACCTGTCCATGGAACCAGACGCTTGGAGAAAATGGAATACTCCTTCCAAGTTATAAGGGAAAATCATCCCCAACCTAGAATTCTATACCTAGCTAAACTGTCTGTCAATAAACCTTAGAGCAAAATAAAGACATTTCATACGTGGAAGGACACAGTCGATCTTCAACATATCCTTTCTTCGAAAGTTGCTGGATGATATAATTCAGAGAAATCAGGAAATGAATAAAGAAGAACGAGGCGTGTGGGTGGCTCAGTCATTAAGCGTCTGCCTTTGGCTCAGGTCATGATCTCAGGGTCTTGGGATGGAGCCCCGCATTGGGCTTCCTGCTCAGCGGGAAGTCTGCTTCTCCGTCCCCCACTCCCCCTGCATGTGTTCCCTCTCTCACTATGTCTCTCTCTGTCAAAGAAATAGATAAAACCCTTTAAAAATAAATAAATAAATAAATAAATAAATAAATAAATAAGAACATACAGGATCCAGAACACTGGATCCAATCAAGAAGGAGTCAAGGTTTGGGCGCCTGGGTGGCTCAGTGGGTTAAGCCGCTGCCTTAGGCTCAGGTCATGATCTCAGGGTCCTGGGATCGAGTCCCACATCGGGCTCTCTGCTCAGCAGGGAGCCTGCTTCCTCCTCTCTCTCTCTCTCTGCCTGCCTCTCTGCCTACTTGTGATCTCTCTCTATCAAATAAATAAATAAAATCTTTAAAAAAAAAAAAAAAGAAGAGGAGTCAAGGGAAGTTTCAAGGTTAGGGTGACCAACTCACTCCAGGTAGCTTTCTTGTTTTCAACACTTAAAGGCTTATGACTTTTAAGCCTGGAAACTAGGATGACTGGTCACCCTAGACCCAGAGAAAGTCAGTCAAGATTGTCACTCAAGGAACAAAGATTCTGAGATGGAGGTCTCCTGGGAGAAGGG
The DNA here is from genome assembly GCF_964662115.1 of Mustela nivalis. Taxonomy (NCBI): domain Eukaryota; kingdom Metazoa; phylum Chordata; class Mammalia; order Carnivora; family Mustelidae; genus Mustela; species Mustela nivalis. The sequence goes on from NC_139036.1 coordinate 57,977,675, forward strand.
GTGTTCTGTAGAATTTATAGTATGATACAGACATGATTAAAGTCAAACTATTGATAAAGCAGACAACACTCAACTGCAGTTCAGAGACAGATTATACATGTTAAGACCTTTGTAAAAATTAAAATGTGGCTGTCAGAAGGAGTGGGAAAGATTATGGGGAGGAGGGGGGTGGTGTGCACATAGCCTTATGATAAAGTAGGGTCGAGAGATACTGTTGACAACATGAAACAGGTCCACATGTCAGAGCTAGAAGGTGCTCAACAGAACCAAAGTAACGACGATGATAGCAATATAATAGCAACAACGATCACTTTCAGACTCTGAGAGGCAGAGGAGGATGAGAAGGAGGTGAGCCAGATTCCTCCTGCTCATTGCAGAAATGAAGTCTTCAAAGAAGTCATGAAATAGAAAATCTCCATGAAGCTCATATCTGATAAAGAACTTGTATCTAGGATATATACAAAGAGCTCTTGTAACTCATTATAAGCAATGAATTGGGACAATAAAAAATCGCAAAGGTTTTGAACAGACACTTCACCAAAGAAGAGAGGCAGACAACCAACAAGCACATGAAGACACTCATCACAGGCATTCAGATGAAGACGACAAGGACGTACACTTACACGCCTATTAGAACGGCTGAAGTGAACAGTAATGACAAGACCAGGTTTTCATGAGGACACAGCAGTGGGAACTCTCATGTGGGGCTGGCAGGAGGGTGGGAAGATACCGCGGCTCTGGAAACCATCCGTCCGGACATTTCTTACGGAGCTAAGTGCGTGTTTAGCAGAAACCCGGCATCCCACCCTGAGGTGTCTATTCAAGAAAAATGAAAATCTACGTTGGCTTAGATGCTTGTATGGGAATGTTTACAAGCACCTTTCATTCATAATCACCAAAAAAAGGAAACAATGCCAAAGCCCATCACGTGGAGAACAGGCAACGCAGTGTGGCAGAGTCACGCAAGGGAGTCGTCCGCAGCAACGGAAAGGCAGACACGCCTGTCTGCACAGTAACGTGGGTGAGCCCCGGACGCTCTCTGCTCTCTGTCGCGGTGGTGATGGTAGCTACGTGACTGCATATCCTTGTCAGAACTCACAGAACAGGACAAGTACACAGCGTGAATTTTACCATATTTCGTTACGCTTCAAGAACCTGTCTTAGGAAAAAAGCTGTTGTAGACTTGGCCCCACATCTAGAGAAATCTGGTCCTCAAGGACTCTGGGCTCTAGCTCTTCGCCCTGTCCTAGTACATGTAGACTGCTGTGTTCTGTTCTGAGCAGCCTTCCCCCTCGCCACCCAGGTGCCTCAAAGTTTAATTTTTGAAAAGGGAAAAGCGTGATGCTTATACCAGTATAAAGTGATTATGTGTTGGCGCACCTGGGCGGCTCAGTCAGTTAAGCATCTGCCCTCCGCTCGGGTCATGATTCCCGAGTCCTGGGATTGAGTTCTCGGCCGGCCTCCTTGCTCACTGGGGAGTCTGCTTCTCTCTCTGCCCCTCACCCCACTTGTGCTCTTTCACTCTCTTTTACTCTCAAATAAATAAATAAAATATTTTTTTTAAGTGATTAAATATCTAAGACTTACTGAATTCATTAACGAAGGAACCAGCCGGCTGGTACAGTCGGTTCAAAGAGAGTTCAAGAGCCTGGATACATATAGGCCCGGAGAGAAATCTGGAATAAGACAGCTGTGTTAAGTACAAAGCTGGCTAACATCCTTTGGAGCAATGAAACGGTAACCTTTGGGATTAGCTTTTCTATGGGACAGAAATCATTTGCATCTCTTCCAGACAAAATTCATTTGAATGGTTATTAGACAAGAATCATTTGCACAGCTAACAGTTTTCTACAAACTGACATCTGCCCTTCAGAGTTGCAAAATAGCCTCATCAGTAGTAAAAAGTAGGTCAAATCAAGGTGCAAACATTCTGTGTAACTAGACGGTCCCCGCGTGGTGTGGGTGTGGTACAGAGCATCCCAGCGGGAACTGAAAGGACCCTTCCCAGTGGCGGATTACTTTTCTTAATGTAGGACAGCCATGGGACACATTGCCAGGGGCCTCGCTAGGGCCCCGGGCGCGTGCGTTTATGATTTCCATAGATACCGCCTGGAGCTTGTACCAGACAGGCTGTCCCTGCAATCTGGATCTTGTGGCTTCCCTAGGGTGATAGCATCCAAGGGGATCCCTCTGTCATTTTGGGGAGGGTGGAGATGCGGAGCGGAGGGTGGGGTCCCACCGCCAGCCCTGGCTCACTGAGAAGTCACCACCGCACTCTGTGGTGACTCCGATGTCCTCTTACCGGCACCTTCCTCCCACTCTGGGAAACTGTGTGTCTTCCGGGCCCTGATGTGGATCACGCTCCCCTGGTGGGTTTCTGTCCTTACTGGGTGTTATCTCCTCGAACACACCCACGTCCCTGGCCTTTTAACCTGTCCTTCCCTTGTCTGCGTGGAATCCTGGCATTTCTAGCTCGCTAAAATCTAGCTAGACATCACCTTCCCGCGTTTCCAGGGCTGTCCCAGTAGTGTCTACCTCTCCTGGACTCCTTGTTGTGGGGCTGATCTCCAAGTCCTGGAGGAGGGCTCCCTCCCCAGCTGTGCCGCCCCCCAACCCCCACCCCCGGCTTGGTCAGACTCCTGCAGCACACCATTCCCTGTGCTCCTGCCTGGCTCCCACAGGGACAGCTATGCTGCACCCCCTACTTCCTCTGGGGTGGGATCCTTTGCTTCTGTGTCCTTAGCTGGGCAGTACCGCTACTTGACCGTGCCTGCTGGTGGCCAGAAGGGGCGGTGGGGGCAGCTTCCGAAAGCAATCCGTGTTGTTTCACCGGGGAGAAGCCTCTCCATGGTCTGTCCTGTGTATCAGGGCTCCATTCTTCCCAACCAGGGCCCTGAGCTTGGCATGGTAGATCCTTCTGGGTTGAGAGTTGAGCTTTCTATGGAGTTCTGCTGCTCTTAGGGTTAAGTCTTGGGTTTTCTGAGGTCTTAATCCAAGAGATAAGAGCCTCTTAGGGTCTCCCCAAGAAGGCCCTCCACTGTTTACCCTTGGATTTTCTCTGCTTTTTTTCCCCCCAAAGCATCACCGTCTGTGTTTGACAAGCGTCTCCTCCACGTTTATCCAGTGGCAGATCTAGGACACCAGTGGCGCATTCTCTGCCCCCCGCTATGCCGTTTACCATGGGTAAAATTTTAACAAGTTTTGTTACCTGTGCCAAGATCTGTCTGTGCTCCAGACGCTACCACCATGGGGGTCCATGTTGCCAACCAGATGGTAGGGGACCAAGCTCCAAAATCCAATCAAGCACGGGCATTTTTTGGACCACTCCTGGTGCCCGTTGTTACACGTTGGCTTCCCCAGGGGGCAGACTTTGAGTCAGAGATTAGCATTGCATGGGGCATCTGGGGTGCTCTTAGGATCTCGCCCAAGGCGATGGTATTTGGAGGCGGGGTCTTTGGGAAGTCATCAGGTCACGAAGGTGGGGCCTCGTGTGTGGGATTAGCAGCCTCCTAAGAGGAAGGCCAAAGATCTCCCTCTCTTTCTGCATTGTGAGGACACAAGAAAGAGGCCTTTTGCCATCTGCAAAAGGGTCCTCACCAGAGCCCCGCCCAGCTGGAGCCCTGATCTCTCACCTCCAGCCTCCAGAGCCCTGAGAATAAATTTTGTGGCTAAGCCACCCAGGCTCTGGAAATTTGTTACAGCAGCTGGAACAGACTACAGGGGTCAACCCAGAGGACTCAGCGTGGGGCCCCTCTCAGGATGGAGGAGGGCGCAAGGAAACCAGGCTCTGGGGAGGAGGCGTTGGCATTGATTGTTGGCAAAGAACCGCAGCTGAGAGCACACCCAGGGGCTGTGGGATAGCACACAGCAGGTGGGGGCTTCCTGCAAACAGTCTGTCCCGGTCCCCAAAACACTCGTCGCATGGTGTACACTGGTGTGTGCGCTCAGGGCAAGGCCTGTGTGAGCAGGGAGAGCGTGTGCCTGGTGTTCCCGCACCCAGGCTGGGTGGGGTGCACGGGTGGGAGGCCAACCCCCACCCACAACCACGCAGGAGACCCCAGCCCAAGCTCAGGGAGACATCACGGCTCTGCCCTCAGCACTTCATGCCCTGAGGGTCCGCCGGAAGACTGGACGCCCGAGTGGCGCAGGGAACGCCCCTTGCGTGCGCTAAACTTTGACATGTGCTCACAACCGAGTGGTCCGAAAAGCTCTTCTCTGAAGCACCAGACTTCTGCAAAAAGCACAGACTTTGGCAAACGGCTTTCCTGAGAAGGCAGGAAAAAAGACCCCCTGGCCACCTGGCCGTACAAGGACGCGGGACACCCGCAGTGACCAGGTCACTAAGGGACACTCAGCCATCAGGGGCAACAGCAGGTCGGATCCCAGATGTGTGGGACCAATTTGATGCCGGCTGTAAAGAGAAGTCAAGACAAGTCCATCTTGAGGAAGGCAGAGAACAGACAGGAAAAACAAACCCTCAAATCCCTGTACTTTCTGAACCAAAAATTATGGCCCTGGATTCCCCCTTCTACTTGAGAATGCATTTAAATGAAAAAGATGAAAGGAGTCTGGATCCCAGGGCCCAGCCCTGCCAACTCTCCCCAGCCTGGGGGCTCTGCTCTTCCTGGGTCCTTGGTCCAGGGTCCTTCTACTAGCCACGCCCCCCCGTCCTTCTACTAGCCACGCCCCCAGCCCCGTCCTTCTACTAGCCACGCCCCCCGTCCTACTAGCCACGCCCCCAGCCCCGTCCTTCTACTAGCCACGCCCCCGTGACTTTCCTCAACCACAGCGCATCTCTGGAGCATTGCCGAGAGGGCTGTAAACGTTAAGTCACATTCTGTTACGCATTTAACACCTCTCCTCTATTGAATAGAATAAAAGCTCATGAGCACAAATAGAAAGTGCTGCAAAAATATATATCCGTTAATATAATAGTTGAAATTGCAAGGGTTTCAAAAACCTAGGCAGAACGATGTCATCCTGGGAACCGTGCGTCAGGGCTGCGGTCTGATGGGTCAGACACACACAGCTCCCCTCCCCACTCCCCCCAAAATAACTTCGAGTCCAGGTCGACTGCACCAGGGCAGAAGGGGGGGTGGTCCCTGAAATCCAGGAGTGAGTCAGGATTTTGTGAATTGAATTCAATTTCCAATGCCCCAGGGTGCTTGCTATTTAACAGGGAAAACTTAGGCATGGTAAAAAGAAATTATAATGCAAATAAGCCCTCTCCAGGCTATCTTTTTTTTTTTTTAATCTGATTTTTGCTTTTCTGTGTGTTGAGAGCTGGGAAGAGTGTCCCTGAGGGAAAGCAGGGGCCTGGGCCGGCCACCATCCAGCTGAATGCGGGGGTGGGGTGGGGGGTGGGGGGGTGTGGGGGGTGTGTGTGTGACAGGCAGCACCTTCTATGCACTTCTGTGGGGGAAGATACTGTGGTGGGGATTTTCAGATCTGGAAGCCCTCAGGTCAAGGGAACCAGATGGTCACTCAGAATGATGAGGGAGCAGGAGGCTGGCTGAGGACAAAGCAAAAGCTGGCGCCTTGCACCCCCTCTTCACCCGCTCCCCTCCATATGTGTAGCATTCCTCAGGCACCCCTGATCGCCATAAAACGATAAATAGTTAACTTGCAGGGATCGCAATCCTGCAGAACAGGAATCTCCCTTGCTCTACAAGATGTCGTAGAGACCTAAACAGGGAGGTTACCTTATCAATAGCACAAATTTCCAGAGGCAAATAACTCTTGGTTCCTGAAGCCCTAATGTCCCCCTCCCACCATAAACTGGAGGAGACTGGGGTAGAAGGGAAGGTAAATGATAGCCGGATCATAATACCCCACCAAGAATCCCCCAATTATCTTGATGTTAGTGCCTGACCTAAAGATGACATTGATCAAGCCATAAGGGCAAAGACTCCCCCCGGCACCTTGTAGGCTCTCCCTAGCATGTGAGAACTCTGTTGAAATCTCCCATTCCTTCACCACCTCCCCCCAACCGTGGGGTATATAACGTGCCCACCTTCACAACCCGGGGCAGCAGCTCTTCCTGCCCACGGGTCCTGTCCCCGTGCCTTAATAAACCACCATTTTGCACCAACGACGTCTTAAGAATTCTTTCTTTAGTTGTCGGCTCCGAACCTCCTCACCCCACCGAACCTGACTTAGGTTCTGGGACTTCATCAAGAAGATGGCGTGGCCTTTGCCCCATGACCCCTGAGGGATGGTTTAGCAGAGCCTCCGTGTTCCCTCAGCGTTCCTCCTGCCTACCGTGACTGTCCTTGTCCAGAGCCCTCCTGGCCTTGGGGACCAGCTTGCTCCCTCCCAGTTCCACCTGTGCACTGTCCCACTGGGCGTTACCCCAAACAAGCAATCCCCTGCAACTCAGGACCACACTTAGTCTTGGCAAGAGGGACCCCTTCCCTGGGTCCCCATTTTAGCAGGCCCCATTCTGATCCCCCTGCGGGCAAACCCTTCCCGTAGGGCAGGGAGTCCACCCAGAGTTGTGCCAAATTTTACAGGTTAGGGACCCGTCTTCCACAAGTCTCCCTCCCTTCAGACACCAGTGGCAGCTTTGAGGGTCACCAGGCCACCCTCACTTCATCCTTTTTTTTTTAAAGAGTTTATTTATGTATTTGTGGGGGAGGGGCAGAGGGAGAGGGAGAAGCAGACTCCCTGCTGAGCAGGGAGCCCCATGCGGGGCTCCATCCCAGGACCCCGAGATCATGACCTGAGCCGAAAGCAGAGGCTTAACCCACTGAGCCCCCCAGACGCCCCCCCTTTTTTCGAGACTTATGTAAGAGAGAGTAAGCGAGGGTGTGGGGTGCGGGGCAGAGGCAGAGGGAGAGTCTCCAGCACAATCTCACACCCTGAGATCACGACCCGAGTGGAAACCGAGAGTTGGCGCTCAACCAGCGGAGGTCCCCCCAAACCCCATGCCCACCTTCACTTCTAATTAGCTGGCTGCCGGCTTGGGGGCTCCAATACCCTAATGTTTAATAATTCACTAGAATGGCTTACAGAACTCAGGAAAGCGCCCAACTGCTGTGTATCGTCTAATCACAGCCCAAGGACGCCAATTGGAACAGGCCACAGGGAGAAACACTTAGGGCAAAGTCTGTGAGGTCCCAAATGTGAAGCTCCCATGCCCTCCCCGCGCAGGGACATGCGACAGCCATTTGGAGAACACTGCCAGCTGGGGAAAGCTCACTTGTGCCTCAGGGTCCAAAATTCTATCACAATTCCACTACGGAGGGAGAGCTCAGTCTCCAGCCCCTCCTCCCCTCCCCAGAAGCTGGGCTCTAGTCTTGTGGTGGGTCTCAGTAACATGACCAGCTTCAGCGGGAGGGACCAGCCACGAGTCACAGAGACATGTCCATCACTCAGAAAAGTCCAGGGTTTATGGGGCACCTGGGGGGCTCAGTGGGTTAAAACCTCTGCCTTCAGCACAGGTCATGATCTCAGGGTCCTGGGATCCCTGCATCGGGCTCCCTGCTCAGCAGCCTGCTGCCCCCTCCCCTCTCTCTGCCTGCCTCTCTGCCTACTTGTGATCTCTGTCTGTCAAATCAATCAATCAATAAATAAAATCTAAAAAGGAAAAAAAAGTCTTGAAAAAAAAAAGAAAAGTGCAGGGTTTTATAGGTGACCTCCCAAGAACCAGGGACAAAGGCCAGATAATACTTTTTCTTTTTTTTTTTTTTAAGATTTATTTATTTATTTGACAGAGATCACAAGTAGGCAGAGAGGGGTGGGGGGGAAGCAGGCTCCCCGCTGAGCAGAGAGCCCTGATGTGGGGCTCCATCCCAGAACCCTGGGATCACGACCTGAGCTGAAGGCAGACCCACTGAGCCACCCAGGTGCCCCAAGGCCAGATAATTCTTGATTACACTCAGTCCATGGGACCAAGAGGACAGGCCGCTGCCCCCCATCTAGACCATACTCTGGAACTCAGGGCTCCAGAAGGTCTGCCCACCCCCAGGTCTGTCCTTGTGCAGCTGGGCTGGGTGCACACAGCCCTAGTTGTGGGGGGGGGGGCGGGCTGCGGATGAGAAGGAAAAGGGGGAAGACCTGGCCGCCTCTCCTGATAAAGTTCTAGAACATAGGTGAGGTTTGGTGGGGTGAGGTCCGGAGCCCATGACCAAGAAAGAATTCTTGAGACGTCTTTGGTGCAAAATGGTGGTTTATTAAAGCACAGGGACAAGACCCCTGGGCAGGAAGAGCTGCTGCCCCAGGGATGTGAGGGGTAGTCTATTGTATACTTGTAAATTGAGGAGGGAATTAGGGATGGCGAAAGTCTCTAAGGAATTTTGGAAGCAAGGTTTCTAGGACCTTGAGGGTCCAGCTATTGTCTGGGGTAAAGGTTATTCATTACCAGTAATAAAACCTTCTCATGTGACCCTTTAGATGTCTATCAGTGGGCCACATGCTTGGGAATGATTGTCGACACTATCTTGGAGGTTTAGAGATAAAGTTTCCAAAGGAATTGTTCAAGTAGACTTACAGGATCCTGGTTGGAGGTTGGGGGTCGGTCAGGCTAGGATTGTCCTTTGTCCTTAGCAAAGCCTTAATGAGGGGATAGTTGAGTCCCTAGAGGAGAGTCACTCTGCCTGTTTTAAGGGCTTGTCAGTAAGTAAGGAAATTTAATAATTTTTCTCCTGCCTCTCTTTCCCACATCATGTTCCAGCACAGTCTGAAAATTCTGAACTTGAATCTGGCTTTTGAGGTGCTCTAAAGGCCTATCTGCAAGGTAAGAAAATAGAAAGACAGAGCCTATTTTATTGAGAGTTTATTGGCTTGACTTATAATTTGTAACTGCTCAGACCTGACACATAGTACGTGTACCTTCCTCTACGCTCTGGGCCTGGGTCCCCCCAAAGTTCGAGCTCAGCCTGGCAAACCCTGTGGTAGTTCCCTTTGCCCCAAGATTGAGTCTAAGCTCTGGGGGTGCACCGAGCTCCTGTGGAGGCCAAGAAAAACAAGGCTGTACCCACCTCAAGTCTAACCTTGACATAAGTGCAGACATGTTGGCCCCAGCAGCCATCTTAGGTCTCCATGGCCGGTAAATGACCCCTGGTTCCAGGAAGACCGACCGAAGGTTTCAAAAACAAAGATCAATCAGGAATAAGATAGCTTAATGTTGTAATAAATCATGTCAGAAAAACCAAAAAACCAGGAACATAGGGCCAGTAGTTGTGGCCCAATCACCTACTGCCAAGTCCACCCCTACTCTGCCTTTCAAAGCTCTGACTGTAATCTGGTTCGGGGTTCAAGTCCCTACTCCGCTGTGTCGGGTAGACTTGGGCCCAAGCTTAAACTTGTTGAATAAACCCTGGTGTGATTGCATCGGGTGTTGGCTCCTTGGTGGTCTCTCAGATGTGAAAGCTCGGGCACAACACTCCAGCGTTTCTTTCCTGTGTCTCGTCTCTTGCCTCCTCTGCCACCCCCAGCTCCTGCCCTGGGCTTCAGCCTTACCCCTCGTCTGGCAACTTCCACAAAGTACCAAGATACCAGAGCTTCCCAGCTTGCTCACGTCGCCCCCCAGCTCCCAGACCGGCTCTCCCAGGGTCAGGAGCCGCCTCCTCCCCCCGTGTGCGCCCCCCTGCCACGGGGTGCTGCGGGGAGGTGCTCCGGAAGGGGCAGGGTGGAAATTGGCGCGGACCTCTCTGCGGCCTCATCTACCCCCGACGCCCTGCGCCTGCCTTCCGGGCCTCTCCTGACCAGGACTCACGTTCTCCGTGCTCTGGGGATGGAGAGCACAGGCCGTGCACCCCATTTGGGCTGGAAGACTGAACCTCCAGCACCAGGTGCCGAGACGGGGGTGCCGGAGACCGCCAAGTGGGAGGGGAAGGCCGCTTTGGGGTCTGCGGCTACAGTCTTGCCTCGGGGCCCCACAGAGGCCGGCTCCCTCCCGCCTTTCCCCTGCAGCTTCGCTTTCCCTTTCTGCTTTGCATCTTCCTCAGATCAAAGGGAAATCACCATCCGTTTTGCATAACTGTGAAGGCTCCGCAGTTGCTAGAAAATCCCTCTGAGGCCTTCTATCCTCCTCCTCTCAGCCTTAGGGAGCTGCCCCCCTCCCCAGTTTGTTCTTCGGAGTCGGTGATGTTTATTTGTTTAAATGCACAGCCCACACGTGTACGCAGCCTCCCGGGAGCTGGAAACGGGGTGCACTGTGCAAACACGTCTGCAGAGAACCGGGAGCAGGGAACCCAAAGGTCCTGGGTAATTTTCTGCACAGTCTGCGCGCGCCCATCTCCCCCTCAGCCGGAAACAGGGGGCGGAGAACGGGAGAGACCACGGTCATTCCAACCGGAGACTTCCTGCCGAGGGTCAGCGACATCCACCATCCTTCCCTACAGATTAATAGTGTGGCCCCTCCCTGTCGCCGTAGCAACCACTCCCCCCCAAGCCAGTGTTTTTGTGATCTCTCGAAAAGGAATTTATGGATGTACCATTCAGTGAGCTCTTCTCCAGACAAACAGATCTTGGAAAGAAACTACTGGAAGCCCAGGGCCTCCAAACAGAGTCTTTGTTTCCAGGAGAACATTTCAACTGGCCGATGAGGGGCCCGGAAACCACGGCAGGAAAGGACAGATATTAATTAAGGAATGTTCCAGAAGTTGCCCTGGCCACAGCAGAGGAAGGGGCTTTGTAGATCCCACACACAGTTCCCGGCACCGCAATTAACCCAGAGACAATGAGGTTTTCTTCCTCTCCTACGCTCCCATAATCTGGGCCTTGACTTCAATATGTCCCACCTCGAATTGCCTTACTGGACTCCTGTCCTTGGGAGGGACCCCATGTGCTGAGCAAATGTAGCTCAAAAGGAGAAAAGGCAGGAGCCCGGAACCGGAGGCTGCCTGACGGGCCCGTGGAGACCCGTTCAAGCAGGCAGGACAGTAAACAAGCTTGGCAGGATTGGTCACAACACTCCAGGATCGGGCCGCAGAGACAACCTCCTGACTCCGCGTGCATACTTTTTCACAATTTAAAAAAGAGGAAGTATTTTTTTTGCAATTATGTAATTCAGATCACCAGTAGAAAAATGGCAAAATAGAGAAAAACACACAGAATAAAGCAAAGCCAATTATCAGACCTACCCCCACACGAATAAACACTGTTTGTGCTTCGGAGAATATCCCTGGTCTGGCTCCTAGACATAATGTCCTCGCTGACTCTTGTCAGTGCAGCCCGTCCCCTCTGTGCCTCTCTCTGCCCCTCAGCCACCTTCCCTCACCCCGGGAGAAAAAGGCTGGCAGATGCCATGGCTTCTCGGCAACCTCTCTCAGGTGACAGCTCCGCGACCACTTTGGGTCACTGACACAGCCCACCATGTTAGTGGCATGCCCCAACTGAACTTGGCTTCTTCCCCTCCCCCAGCTCAGACTTCGAGAGGCCTGCTATGGGGAAGGGTTTGGGTTTGGGGTGGGGGCTGGCCCACACAGTAGAAAGTTCCAGGGACCTCTCTGGAGTCTGTTCTCTGAGCGCATGAATCCCATTCACGGGGACTCCACTGTGATGACCTACTCAGCCCTCAGAGGCCCCACCCTCAAATGCCATCACCTTGCGGGGGCTGTCAAGAGATGAGTTTTGCAGAGACACAAGCATTCCGTTTATAGCAGTTCCCGCACAGCAAAAAACTGGGACGCGATGGTGGCCACGTCTACCGAGCGCTCACTACGTGTCAAGTACTGTGACAAACACTCTGGGGTTAGCTCGTTGCCTCCTCATGACCCAGGAATTAAACTGTGTAGAGAAGGGGTCTGGCCTCTGCCCTCAGCTCCGGAGAGGTGATCTCTAGGCCCCTCCAAGTCCCGCCTCATGGACCTACTTTTCCTAAAGATGGCCCCAGCAATATGTGTGGCCCCGTGTGCCCTTCCAGAATCCGGCCACCCCACATCAGGAGGCGAGATCTAGCTCCCCTCCCCTTGAGCCTGGGCAGGGCTGTGAACAGAATGAGTCCAAAATGATGCTGTGTGACTTCTGAGACCAGACGGTGCAAGGCTGCATGGAGCCCATTCGGCTTGGCGCACGCTTTGTCAGTCACGGTGGCCACCATGAAAACTTGAAATGTGGCTCATGTGACTCAGCGACGGAACTTCATTTATTTATTTATTTATTAAAGATTGTATTTATCTGTTTGAAAGACAGAGAGAACACCAGCAGGGAGAGGGGCAGGCAGAGGGCGAAGCAAGTTCCACACTGAGCCAGGAGCCAGATGCTGGTCTTGATCCCAGGACTCCGGGATCATGACCTGAGCTAAACATAGGTGCTTAGCTGACTGAGCCACCCAGGTGCCCCAGCAACTGAATTTTAAATTTTATTTTATTTTAATTGAGTTTCACTGAAATAGCCACATACGGTGCTTTCTTGAACTCTCTCTCCATTGGTCTATGGAGCCCTGAGCTGCCAGGTGAGAGAGACCATGCTGTGGAAACCATGTGGAGGGGGGCGCCTGGATGGCTCAGGCAGTTAAGCATTTGCCTTTAGCTCAGGTCATGATCCCATGGTCTGGGGATGGAGCCCCGCATGGGGATTCTTGCTCAGCAGGGAACCAGCTTCTCCCTCTCCCTCTGCCTGCCACTCCCCCTGCTTTGCTCTCTGTCAAGTTAATAAAATCTTAAAAGAAAGAAAGATAGAAAAAGAAAGGAAGGAAGGAACCAACCACGTGGAGAGACACAAAAAGATAAGGACACTGGGGAGCCCCAGCTGCCAGCGGCTAGTCTGGACATGTGCACACGAGTGAGCTTTCGGGTGCTTGCAACTCCAGCCACCGCCCGACAGCGACCATATGAAGGATCCCAAGAAGAGCCCCTCAACTGAGCCCAGTCAACCCCCAGGACTGTGCGAGACAACACTAACTATAGTTGTTGTTCTGAGCCACTGGGTTTTGGGGTGATTTGCTATGCAACAATAGATGACCAGAAGACGAGGTTAAAATCACTGAAGATTGTTTGCGAGACTATCCCATTACTCAGCAATATCCCCTGCCCCTTTCTTCGGCAGAATATGGCCCACTGTCTGGTCTTATAAATAAAGTTTTATTGGAGCGCACATTCATTTACATTCGTCCGTGCCTGTTTTCTCGCTAAGACGGCAGAGTTGAGTGTCTGTAACAGAGACCACGCAGCCCGCAGCATGAAATATTTACCACATGGCCCTATACAGAAGGTTGCCAAATTCTGAGGTAGGGGATTACATTTCCCTGCCTTTGGAAGCCAAAGGCATCCAGGCAACCTGCTCCAGCCAAATAAATGGGAGCAGAATGACTGGGGTCCCTTTGTGTGGGAACTTTGAGAAACGGCTCAAACTTTGTGCCTTGTTTTCTTTTCCTCTGATGAAACCCCCCAGTGGTCTGGGTAGAGGCAACTCCATCAGCCCGAGTCCTAGAGCGAAGGTCAATCTGTATTGGTTTCCCCGCGGCTGCCGTAAGGAAGTACCACAACTTAAAACAACAGAATTTATTTTCTCACAGTTCTGGAAGCCCGAAGTCAGCAATCAGGGTATCACAGGGCTGCGCCCCGCTCCGAAGCTCCCCCCTTCCCTGCCCCTTCCAGCTTCTGGTGTTCCCTGACGCTAGACTCTGCCTGGGTCACCTCCTGGGGCAGGGCTGGAGCGGACGCGACAGGCACTCAGCACGAGCTAAGGACACCGCGGCTCACAGCGAGTCCCCCAGAGTCAGGGGTGGTTTGCACTGTAACACAAGCCGGCCTTGTGGAGTGACGCTAAGCGTGAAGTGACAGCATGATGTGGGCTTCATGTCCCCACGCACATAGGCACTGGGTGTGGCCAGAGACCAGGCGACTTACACGGAGACCACGGAGGAGTGCCCTGGCTGTGGGAAGCTTTGCTTCGCAATATCTGAAACAATTTTGCAATATCTGATTTTCTTTCTCCAGCGTTCTTTGATTTCTTTTTTTTTTTCCAAGGGTCATTTACAATTTTAAGAGTCAAAAAGTGAGCTGTACATTGGGGCTCTCCAGGACAAAGCAGAGCCCGTTTGACGTGGCTTTGGGAAGAAACTGTGACCTCCTTCCCTCCCACCCCTTCCCACCCAAACAGAAACCCCTCGTCCTGACAGTTCCCGGCTCTGAACCGCAGTCTGCCGCCAGCTTAGTCTTACCGGAGCTCGAGCTCGGGACCTGGCTTGAGACCAAGCCGGAAGCGCCAAAGCCTGCAGATCTGCCTGAATTTGCATACAGATTTCCCAGGGCAGGTAGGTGCCCAGCGTTTTCCTGATGAGGCGAGTTTGTTTTTGATTTCCTGATTACCCACAGGTCAGGATGACGGTGCAGGTTTTTGCCGAGAGGCCTTCTGGGTTTGGGGGAGGGCGGCACCGGTGGGAATTTAAGGATGGAGGTCGGGAGATCTTGGGGGCGTGCTGGTCAGATGCACTGACTGGGGGGTTCCTTTTAGGCACCTGTGCAGCGGAGTCAGAACATTCTTTGTAAGGAGCAGGGAAGAAGACTAACTTCCCATTGCTTCCCTTCCATGTTCCAGAATCACCCCCCAGGAAGTCAAGCTGCTTCTACCCCAGCTCCCTCCATCGTTCTCTTACCTCATCCCTCCTCTGGCTGATTTCACCTCCCCCTTGGGAGGCTGCGCTGGTCAGCTTCACGAACCTCACAGATCTGCCACCAGGTGAAAGCTATACCGTGATCGGCCTGCTGAACCACCATATTTCTTGTCCTGATGAGAGCTCAATAGCTTGCCCATGAAATATTGCTTCAAGAGCCCCCATCCCGGACTTGAAGTACCCAACAATCACTCAGCAGTGATTCTGGGGCTGTGGCAGCTTGGGGACAGCCACCTCGACTGTCTCCTCTGTTTGACTGGGGATCGGCAGCGGGCAGCTTTCCATTTGAGGAGAGACTGATGCCTTCTCCCTAGGGCTTTTCCAGCTCTTTGTGAGGCTCTCCCTCCGGTCACCTCCTTCCAGCTGGAATTCTAGAACCGTGGGTCGCAGTGTGCTCTCTGGGGGCCAGGAGGGTCTGTAGGCTGGATTTCCTCCTGGCCAGACATGGGGCTGACCTAAGGTGAGCTCAATTCTGACTCCCATGATGTCGTGCTGTAGTTGAAAAGATAACAGAAACAGGGCGTCTGCTCTTTGCATAGGTCTCTCCAGTGTCTCTGCCTGAGTTGCCTGTGTCAGCAGGCCCTTCTCTGACCCCAGACTGGGCCTTCCCAAATCCACCCCTATAGACATGGCCCCTTTCGCCACTCAGCCCAGGAGTCGCTCCCTCATTACCCCCCCTCCTCCCCACTGGCTGGTCCTCGTCCCTCCCTCCAAGCTCCTCCATCTAAGGGCTCTTTGAAAAGTGTGTGCCTATGTTAAAACAGGTGGAGGACAGGTGAATGGGGGACAGAAGGGCTTCCAGCCACATGGCAGACTAATGCACTGGGGCTTTTCTCGCCTCTCTCCTAGTGCAAAGAGAAGTAGAGCAAAATATACCACCAGCACCAACTGGTTTTCATACTGACTATTCACACTCGAAAGAAACAAAGGAAGGTCCTGAGGATGGGGAATTGAGAATTAAAGGTTGGAGCCGGAAAGCAGAAGCCAGCAGCACCCTGACACTCCTCAGATCTGGCGATGGGGGCTGAGGTTCGAACACGAGGACCCCAGGTGACATCTGGAGCTCCCTCAAGGTGAAGCGGCTGGAACGGAGCCCCCGCTTAAAGCCTGGAGTCTTCCAGAGCTGCTGGCACAAAGGGGGCTAGCAAAACTCCACCTGCCGGGCCAGGGATTTGGGGATTTGGATAGAAAATAACTAGCTTGTCAGGAATCAAAACCCTGGGCCTGTCCCCAAAACAGGAACAACGTTCTTGATGTTACACTGAGAGGTGGATAAAACCCAAGTCACAAGAGCAACATAAAAACTGTTCCTGAGCCATTTAAACACCTGAGCCCTGGCAGAAGCAGATATGAAATTGCTCCACGGGGACAATTCTGCGACCTAAAGTGTATCAGCCTCCCACGGGCCTGGGGCAAACACTCTCTTATGAACCCACGGAGGAAAAATTATGGAATGCATATATAAACCACCCCGAAAAAGGAGACATTAGAAGTAACAAAACAAGAATTAGCTATCCAATACCTGGAATTCATAGAAAATCTTATGAACCTTAAAACATAAAACTGCCTGTCATTTTACCAGCAGAGATGGGTTTATTCTGAAATAGCAGAGAACTGCATTCCAGGACGTGGAAGTCACGGCAGAACCACCCGCAGGTCTGCAGAACGAAGAGGATGCTGGGAGGGATGCTGTAGACGAAGTCCTGGAGTACACTGGGAATTGGAAGTGTGGGGGCTTCTCATTGGCTGACCTATGACAGTCTCTCATTGGCTAGGCGGTGACTCTCTCATTGGCTGGGCTGTGACCACCCCCCCCCCCATTAGTTGAACTATGACAGTCTCTCATTGGCTGGACTGTGACTGTCTCTCATTGGCTGGGCTATTGCTAGGGCAAGAGAAAAACTTCTTGCTGGGATCTCAAAGTAGTAGCTCAGGTAGTAAGGGTTTGTGCACCTGGTCTTTTCCTGTTGGGACCCCAACGGACAAGAAAGATAGAAAGTGAGAGCTTTCCCCGTGGCGTCTGGGCTCCGTTCGAAATGAGGTTTCCTTTTATTAATTTTCCCAGTCCGAACATCTGAAGTATAATTAAAATGTATTTAAAAAGATACGGAAAATGAAAGAAGGAATTAAAATCTGACATTTTGAAAAGAATAAGTGGACAAAAAATAATCAAGCATGGGGCACCTGGGTGGTTCAGTCCTTAAGTGTCTGCCTTTGGCTCAGGTCATGATCTCAAGGTCCTATGCCCCACATCAGGCTCCCCACACAGTAGGAAGCCTGCTTCTCCCTCACCCACTCCCACTGCTTCTTTTCTCTTTCTTGACGTCTCTGTCGAATAAATAAATAAAATATTTTTAAAAAATCCCTTCTTTTACTTCCATATCTGGGAAGATATTGGCTCTCTCTCTCTCTGTCAAATAAGTAAAATCTTTTAAAAACCATGTATAAAATATGTATGCATAAAATATATACACATAAAATATATACAAAAGAAATAGCGATATTACTAACAAAGGAGTCATTAAGACAAGAATTGTTTACTCACTAATAAAAAAATTTTTTTTAAAGATTTTATTTATTTGACAGAGAGAGACACAGCAGGAGAAGGAACATAAGCAGCAGGAGTGGGAGTGGGAGAAGCAGGCTTCCAGGGAGCGGGAGGTGAGCTCCATCCCAGGACGCTGGGATCATGACGTTAGCAGAAGGCAGACACTTAACGACTGAGCCACCCAAGCACCCCCTTAAAAAAAAAAAAAGATTTTATTTATTAGTTTGACAGAGAGAGACACAGCAAGAGAAGGAACACAAGCAGGGGGAGCAGAGAGGGAGAAGCAGGCTCCCCACTGAGCAGGAAGCCGGATTCGAGCCTCCATCCCAGAACTCTGGGGATCACGACGTGAGTGAAAGGCAGATGCCTAACAACTGAGCCACCCAGGCACCCTCCCCCAAATAATTCTTTAAGAAAAATATGCCAGTTCTGAAACTCTGTGCCTCTAACTATTTGTTCTCAAATATAGAAAGTAAAACAGCCGAAGAAACCAAGGAGACATCCACAGGGAAAATCTGAGCATGTCTCCGTCAGAAAACCATAGCTTAATGTGAACCTCATAATTAACAAGCTTGATCTAGATGTACATTAAAGACATTAAGTCAGCAGTCATAAATCTACTTGCAAAAAAAAAAAAAAAAAATCAGACCAGACAATATTACAAGCAAGTTTTACTAAGCCTTCAAGGAACACAGAACCCCTATTTGATACAAATTGTTCCACAGAAATTTCCTTTGGGGAAATACTGGACAGAGACAGAGGAGGGGCTCCCCAGGTCCTTTTATAAGGGTTGCAGAATTTTGATGCCTAAAACAGGCAGAAACAGTACCTACAAGGAAAATAGGAACACAGATGTGCAAATCCTCTATCAAAATTAGCAAGCCAAATCCAGTAGTCTATATATAAATACTTTATCATGAGTGCACAGTCTTTAACTCAGGGATATAAGACAGTTTAACACCGAAATATCTGTTAAAGTAATTCACCACATTAAAAGATTAAAGGAGAAAGTCCATATATATAATCACCTTATTGGATGCAGAAAAGGCCTTTGATAAAATGCAATATCCACTCATGATTTCTTAAAGAACTGAGAATAGACAGCAATTTTCTTAAACTGATAAGAAACACCTACCAAAAAGCATCGTACTTAATGATGAACCATTAGAGTTATCTTCCTTAAAGCCAAGAACGAGATGAGGATTCCTGTCCTGCGATTTTGATTCCGTATTCTGCCAGGATCTTCAGCTAAGTTAACATGTAAGAAAAAAAAGAATTACAGGGCGCCTGGGTGGCTCAGTGGGTTGGGCCTCTGCCTTCAGCTCAGGTCATGATCTCAGGGTCCTGGAATGGAGACCCACCTCGGGTTCTCTGCTCCGCAGGGAGCCTACTTCCCTCCTCTCTCTGCCTGCCTCTCTGTCTACTGGTGATCTCTGTCTGTCAAATAAATAAAATCTTTAAAAAAAAAAAAAAAGGAAAAGAAAAAAATTACTTCGGGTAAATATTTGGTGGCATTTAATTGGTATCAATGCAAATTCATAGTGACTTCAACCAAATGGATGTTTCCTCCTCGTGTGACCTTCTGCAGGTGCTCCAGGGCCAACCCTGATGAGCCATGAGGTTGTCCTGAGACCGACTCCGGTCCCGTTGATCTTGGGGCTTCACTGTCCCTGGAGTGCAGTCCCACCCTGCCATGCTCCGTGTATGCAGATGAAGGTCCAAGACCTGCCAACACTATTTTGAAAAAGACCAATGAGACTCTGGCCCTTCCAGAAGTACATACTTGCTAAAAGGGATCCGTGATAATAAAGCAGTGCGATCTGGACCTAAGACACACAGACCCACAGGGCGGAACGGAAGCCAGGAGCAGGTGACCGGTTTGTGGGAACTGGGCAGATGGCAGTAGGAATGGGGGAGGGGAAGAATGGGCGGTACCTACAGTAAGGGGTGCGGTCAAGCATAACGTGAGAACTGACCTTATGCGACACATGAAATGAGATCCAGATGAATTAAAGACCTAAATGTGGGGGGAAAAAAGCAAAACTTTAAGTCTTTTTGGAGAAAATACAGAACAATCTTTATGATGCCCAGATAGAGAAGGACCTCCGATCCCCAAGGCACAAATTATACAGAATCAAGAGAAATGCATTTGACTACGTGGACATTTAAGGACCGTGGAACGGATTAAAAGGACAAGCTTCGATCTGGGAGGCGTTTTACAAGCCCCGTATTGCTCAATAAATTTTGGATAAAGACGTGCACGGATGGACCGTGGAAAAGAGTCATTTGTTTACTTCTCCTGCCTGTCCGCGCAGGGGGCGAGGAGCCTGAGTGTTTGTTACTGGTTTAAAACATCGTGTACTGATAGAAAATTTGAGTTATGGTAAGGAAACCGTTCTGATGACCCCCCGCTGAAAAGATAGTTCATTACTCACCGTTCCTGGGAGAGGAGAGACACGCCAGGGCAGGGAGGTCACAAGGCACAGGAGGAGGAGGGAACTGAGAGCAAGAACCTTTGTTGTGGTTACCCCGGGAAGGAATGGGCGCAGCAGGGTAAAAGCAGGTTTGGGACTGATCTTAGCAGGCTCGAGGGCCTAGGAGCTTTCTGGAGTTGTCTGATGGTTGGTCCTAGAATGATTAGGGCAAGGGCATAGTGGCCTGGAGCACGAGCCTGATAGAGAAGGAGCTTTGCAGGGGCGCCTGGGTGGCTCAGTGGGTTAAGCACCGGCCTTCGGCTCAGGTCGTGATCCCAGGGTCCCGGGATGGAGCCCTGTGTCGGGCTCCTTGTTCAGCAGTCAGTCTGCTTCTCCTTCTGCCCCTCCCCCTGCTTGTGCACCTGCTCTCTGTGTCTCTGTCAAATAAATAAATAAAATCTTAAAAGAGAGAGAAGGAGCTTTGGGGTGGGGGATTCTGGATTGATTGATGTGTATTAGAAAAGCGTGTCCCTCGGGAGGAGGCCTCCCCTCTGACCCGGGGGTGAGGTGTAAGGAAGGAAGGCAGAAGCGGGCAAGGGAGCAGGAGGCCAAGGCAAGGGCGCGCAGGTGGCCCAGAAGGAGGCGTGCCCGGCATATGCGCCTGGTGCCCACGTTGGGAGCCTCGAGCCTCCAGGAACTGCAAATGCGGCGGCTGCCGTTACACACCAGTTACCGCTCTCATCGTCCGACCTCTTTCATCACCTCGCTCTGAATTTCCTTTCCTGGTAAACAGCTGCTCAGCCTGGAGCTTCGGGAGAAAAGGATGAAATTAAAGTGTCAGAACCAAAAATGTATTCTTCTTTGTGCCTTATTTTTGGCGCCTGGCACACAGGGCCTGGCAGACGTGCCGAAGCGCTGGTTTCTTACCTTCACCGGCTTCGCCTGATGGCAAGGGGAGGCCTCGCTGCATCTGCCGGAGGAGGGACACGCGGCCGGCCCTTCTGGGACAGGCCCCGCTGTTTGGATCGGCTCGCTGTGTTGCCCACACGCCTCACGCACCCAGCCCACTCTGTTCCCCAAACGCTTTCTTGCTGAGCTCCCTAGAGGAGCAAAGCAATGTTTCATTTGCATGAGTGAAAATCAACCCTAGATGAATCTCATAGTATCGACTTAGGATATTTAAATGTGAACCCAGCTGTGGAACTCTCCCCCAGGGCTGGAGCCAGAACGAGATGCTCACTCTAGCTGCCCACGCAACTGGTCCCAGACTGGCTACCAGCTGGTCCTGTCCCCTCCCCCCGCCCGCATCCCCCGCTCCCCAGCAGTCACTGGGAGGGGCGCTGACTTGGAACCAGAAGAAGGGGTTCCCCTCAGGTCTGTTTGGGGTGGGAGGGCTCTGGCTTTGAATCTGCCGGAGACCTCCCCCGTCTCTGCTGCTTGGAAAGCTCATCCATTCGGCCACACTTACTGGTTTCTGTAATAGACTAGCTACGTCCTGGGAAGCTGGCGGTAGATAAAACAGACACTGGAGGGTCACGCGTCTGCAGGAGAGACAGCCAAGAAAGCTGAAAATTCTGATATGGAAGGAGCAGGACCAGCTACGTAATTCTCAGCCTCCCTGGTGCCACATGAACATGTGGGGTCCCTTGTCCAAATGGTATTAAGGATTTCAGGAGGCACCAGGGGGGCATCAAAGACACAGGGGCCTCCCAGGAAGCCGCCCCGGGAAGGAGCCTGCCCTCTTGCCCCCAGAAGGGAAGAAGAGCGCTTATCCCTGGAGAAGGGATGGCCAAGATGAGACCGCGCAAACCCAACCTCAGGGCCCTTCTGTCCATGCGTATGCCTCTGTCAGCCCGGCTGCCCGGCCCTGGTCATGGAACCTGCGGGAAGAGGGAAGCTTCTCCTGCCCTGAGACCCTCACAGGTGGAGACCCTTTCCCTTCTGTGCTGGGAAAGAAGGCTCAGAGTGACACCCATCGTGGGCTTTGAAGATGGAGGAATGAGCCAGGGAATGTGGTGGCCTCCGGCAGACGAGAACAAGCCTCCGTTTACAGCCGGCAAGTAGAGAGGCACCTCAGTCCTGTAACCACAAGGGACAGAGGCAAGAATGAGCAAGGGCAGGGGTCCTCCCCGGAGCCTCCAGAACGGGACCCGCCCTGACTGGAGCCCCGTGAGAGCTGTATCTATCTGACTTATGACCTACAGAGCTCTCGGGCGACACATTTGGTTGTTTAAGCCACTAAGTTCATGGTCACCCGTCGCAGCAGCAACAGGAGAGGAACGTTCAAACACGTGGTCTAATGAGGAAGTGTCCCCGCTGGTTTGGCGCCTACGGGATGGAGACCGGGAGCTGGAGCTGGCGGGTGGTGGACATGGGAGGGCACGAGGTCAAAGAGCGAACGGGACGGAGAATGGGGCCTCGGGCCTGCCCAGACGGGCACCATCTTTCAGGCATGGCCGTCAACACTCGTGGGCGTCGGCCTCACCCTGGAAAGGGAGCACTGAGCGCAGATTCCCGAGAGAGGCCGGTCTGGGGGGATCCTGGGAATCTGCACGTTTAAATGGCTGGGCAGACCCTGATGGATGTTTCGAGCAAGGGGTTCGTGCCGTCGGATTCACTAACGCTGGGGCTTCTCTAGCTGCTGGGTTCTAGGCTGCAGAGAAGCCCCCCACACTTTCCTGACTTTCAGTGGCTTCCCCCCTCTCGCCCCAGGCTCCCTCCCAGAGACCACTTGAACCATCCACACTCACTTCGGGTGCTTTACCGAAGTCTGTCCCCCTTCTAGGTCGTGGCCTTGAAGGGGGACTGGGGCTTTGATGGCAGAGCCCCCAGGCCCGCTGCTCAGTCCCCTGGGGGCCATGACGGCCCTCCACTGACCGTGGTCTGCAGGTGCCCGAGGCCAGGTGAGCGCCTGGGTGGGCTAAGTCAGGACAAGCAGAAATGGCGGGCGGTGTGGGGTAACTGGCAAGCGCGTGCTAGCTCCTGCACAGAACGCTCTGTGACAATGAGGCCGCCGCTGGCCACTCCTGGGAAGCACATTCTGCCATTTCTCTGGGCGCGCACTGGTTAAGGCAGTTCCAGACCAGTCTCAGCCGGCAGTGCTTCCCGCCTCACTGTCACTGTGCTTGTTCCTCCAGAACTCGTGTCCTAGACCTTGACCTCAGGAGGGCCTTCGCAACAAAGCGTTAACCCGAATGTGGGCCCCCCCGAGTGGATGCTGGTATGTTCTCGGGGTGGAAGGAGGCGCACAGATCAAACATCCAAACACACACGCGGGAATGTGTAGATGAAATAATACAGACTCCACGTTTATTGACGTACCAGCCGTGCGCGTCGGCTAATCTCACATATTTCCCAAAGTGGATAAACGCACATCAATCGAATTTGCAAGAATTTGGAGTCATTTAAATCATGTAGGAATCCGTGCCGATTAAGTTCTTATATTTGTTCAGGAGTTAATGGAAGTAAGTACCAAATTTGCAGAAAGACATACCCAGAGGGAGGAGGGACTCTGGCCAGGACAGATTCGAGACCTCTCTCATCTTTGCAGGATTTCAAAACAGATATCCTTGCCCCAGGATGTGGGGTGGACAGAATCCTATGTTCCCCCAATCTGTGGCAGCTCCAGCCTCCAGCCCTCCTCCAGAATGAGCCACCTCGTCTCCAACGCCCCCCAGATCTGGTACCTGCGCTGAGGCCCATGATGTCTGGAGGGCACAGGCTCTGTCCAGGGCCAGAGAGAACTAGCCAGATTCTCTGGAAGCACCCAGAGGGTTGCATCCTGCTCCTACTCACCCCCACCCCCACAAGGCCCTGTGCACAGGGCTGCAGGACTGGTCTGCTTTGAAAGGCTCATTCTTCAGAGCAGGGCATCCACAGGACACATGGGTCTCTCTCTGGCCAACAGCGCTGGCCTCCGCAGAACAGCTTCCTGCTGGGAGAGGTCGGAGGGACAAGGAGCCGAGCTCCTGGGGCTGCATACGGGGCGCCCACAGACCCCGGGGCTTAACACCACACCCATTTCTTCCCTCACGCTTCTGGAAATCAAAGTGTCAGCAGAGTTGGTCCTGTCGGAGGCTAGGGGGAGAGTCCCTCCCAGGCCCCGTCTCCCAGCTCCGGAGGGCTGCCCGCGAGCCTTGGCGCCATTCCGATCTCTGCTGTTACGCGACGTTCTTTCTCCTCTGTTTGTCCGGGTGTCCCCCACTCTTTTTTTTTTTTTTAGGATTTTATTTATTTGACAGACAGAGATCCCAAGTAGGCAGAGAGGCAGGCAGAGAGAGAGGAGGAAGCAGGCTCCCCGCTGAGCAGAGAGCCTGATGCAGAGCTCGATCCCAGGACCCCAAAACCATGACCTGAGCCGAAGAAGGCAGAGGCTTAACCCACTGAGCCACCCAGGCGCCCCTCCTCCCCTCTTCTTATAAGCACATCAGTCCCCTTGGATTATGGCTCACTCGAATCCGGGACGGCCTCATTGGGAACTTCATTCCATCCACAAAGATCCTATTTCCAAACGAGGTGGCTGAATCTGTCCATCTCGGCTGGGTGGTTTAGACCAAGGACAGGTCTTTTTTTCTGCGGTTCTAGAGGACAGGAGTCAGAGATGAGTGCCAGCAGGCTTGGTTTCTCTGGCTTGTCGGTGGCTGCCCTCTAGCCGTGTCCCCACGTGGCTTTCCCACTGGGCGTGGAGGGAGCACTCTAGTGTTCTTCCTCAGCTTCAAAGGACAGGTATCCTCAGAGATGGGGGCCCGCCCTTGATGCCATTTAACCTGAATTACCGCCCTAAAGGCCCCATCTCCAAACACAAGCACGGTGGCGGCGAGGGCCTCAATGGATGAACTTTGAGGGGACACAGTTTAGTCTCTAACAGTCATAGTCTGAGTAGACACAACTTCAGGGTGAGGGAGACACTATTGGATCCTCTGGAGGAGTGAAGAGGACCGAGGGTACCGTCTCCCCCGTCACCACTCCCGCTGTCCCCAGCTGTCGGCCCAACACCCAGCTCGAAACCGCGGCTGAAACCAGGTCCGCGCTGCACTTCTCTGAGCTTCTTTACCTCTGGCTTTCCTACGCCATTTCTCCCTTAAATAGTATCTTACCCTCATCCCTGCAGACGTAACGCTTGCCCCAAGCTTAACACGGGAGTGGAGTTTGTGGGGGGCAAGGAGCACCTCCTGCAGGGCTCAGCACACGGTCGGGGTGGGGGGGTGGCGGGAGAGCAGGGCCTCTAGCCCTGCCCCTGAGCCTTGCCGGCTGCGTCTCCTTGGGGTGCTTACTTACCTCTCCAAGCTTCATTTTCCCTGTCTGCAAAATGGGGTCCGTAAGATCATCTGCCTCCTCTGGTCAGTATGGAGAGAAGTGAGGTAGTACCCAAAGCCATGGTGTTCCGTGGGATGTGGGCTGGTGTTCCCCAGGACCCTGCGACTCAGCCAGGACTCAGAGACCCCAGCTAAGAACAATCCAGAGCCAGCGGCCTGGGGGACCAGACTCCCTGCCCCGAGTCCGCAACCTGACCCTTCCACCCCTCCTCTGCAGACCCCCAGGGCCCGCAGGCTCTCCCCTCCCCCACCCTCCCTGCCCCCACCCACACACCTGCCTCCCAGGCAGGGCCAAGCACACTTCCCACCCACACAACTCAGAGACTGAGAAGTTCTGCGTCCCAGCGACATCTGTATCCACCCAGGACAGAGTCGTTGGGAAACCAGGGACTCCGGCCAGTTTGGTTGAGGGGGGGATTCGGGGACCTGGAATCCTCCGTGAGGACTGCCCGCTTATTGCGGGTTTGGAGGATTCTGAGGGTGGTTGGCTCCCCTGCTCGGCACCAAAGGGAAGATTGTGCAAAGCAGTTACGGTGTTGAACCCCAAAGGCAGGGTGGCTAATCTTCCCGACACCTCTAGGGCTTCTACCATTGACGCTCAGCAGGGCTGCTCCAAAAGTGTGCCCGCGTATGGCTTCAGTTGCTGTTCTGGAGCCAGAAGCTGGGCCAATCCAGCCTCCCTCTAACCACTCTCCTTCCCAGGGTTTCCACAGGCCCCCTGGGCAGCCCCGAAGGTGTGGTGGGGGCAGGGCAGGAGCCTGGTTGAGCCACCTGCATTTGATAGGAGCATGTCCGTTCCATCCAGACGCCCCCTGCCAACAGCTGGCCAGTGGGGGCCTCCAAGAGTCTGCGAGGGGCTAATAAGATAGACTGTCCTGGGGAATCAGACCCTTCTCTGCTACCTGCCAGCTGTGAAATCAAAGCCTGACTCTTCACCTTGACAAGACCGAGTGTTCTGGAGTGTGAAAACGTGCAGTGATGCTTTGTGCAAGGTGTGTGGGCCATGGGGCCCCTGATCAAGTTCCCCGGGGCAGGAGCCTATTACTGAGGTCATAATGAGTGCCTGGACTTCAGCAGACACCCAGGGCCCGTGGGATAAATGGGACTCATAACTGCGTGAATAATAAGAGGAAGAGTTATAATAATGAACGAGGGGGCATACTACATAAACACTGAGAGAGCGACCAAACACAATCTAGCAAACATTTAGGTTAGCGCTTCCTCGGGGCCAGGCATTACTCTAAGAACTTCACAATTATTCCTTCATCAAATGCTTCTAACCACCTTGCAAAGCTGGTGCCAATATGATGTCCATTTGATAGATGGGGAAACTGAGGCCCCGAGGGTACAGGACTTGTTCAAGGCCCCACGGCTGGAAGGGGGCAGATGCCAGGACCGGAAGCAGGCTGATCAGCACGCTTACCACCGGACCCCACTGCCCACAGCGGCTTAGGGAGGCTGCAGCTTTCCAGCCCTGGGAGCAGGGGGAGGGAATGTGGATGAAGGCAGTGGGCAAGGAGGTGCTGGGGTGAAGAAGCGGCTCACTGGGGGCTGAGTCCAGTCCCAGATCGCCAGCCCGGGGGCAAGGTCCAAACTGTCCCATGTTTGTGCCCCTGGTACCTGGAATCATGGCTCTCCAAGGTTCATCAAAGGAACAAAAACAAATAATTGAGGTCGAAGGGTAGGCGATTGTCTGGAGAAGCCAGTGCTCTTCATGGGGTCCCAGCCTCTATGTCTGGAGAGGAGCTGGCATCACCCCTCAAGCTCCAAGATAACCTCAGAGGGAGGGGACCAGGACAGCAGGTGGGACAGTAGGTGGCCCCCTCAGTAGCTGTGGGCTTCCATCTTCCAAGGCCCCCTCAGTAGCTGTGGGCTTCCATCTTCCAAGACCAGCCCTGATTTGGACTTCCTGGGGTCGAGCTCTGTCCTACTTAGGAAAAAGGGTGAATTATAGACTGTTGGACAATCTTTAAAGGAACTTTTAAAACCCACACAGCAGCATAGCTAACAAAATAGAATCTGCCTCGTCATATTTCTTGCTGAATTCTTGAGTGAATGGAAAGAGACAATTTGCAATCAGCACTGCCATCATGTACGAGTGAGATGCTTGAGGATGATGGAAAAATGAACACTCATTCCTCTCGTGGTACCATCCCACCAGCCAGGCCCGACTGAGAGCTCCATCCTTCCCAGAAACGGCCTTGCTGGGCCCACCAGGCACCTTCCAGGACCAGGATCCAACAACACCTGTTCTCAGGTCTTCCCACGCCTCATCAGAAACAACGTCTCCCTTCTCTGAACTCATGAAGCTCGCTTACGTCCCCTTTCGGTCAGTGATTTGTTGTGGTCTTGTAGGATTTGTACGAACTCCTCTCTCCCGCGTGCCCTGCACACATTATCCCTTTTAAGCCCTGGACCACCTCCGGTTCTACCGATGGAGATTCAAAAGGGTAAGTCACTTATGGACAGTGCTCAAGCCACGGCCTGCCTAGCCTTATTTCCCCCAAATTCCAAATGAGTGACGCTTGAATCAAAGAAGGTACAATTATCTGGGGCAGGGGGAGAGCAGACCGCTTGGTTCCTGCAGGCTGGAATGTGTTCGCTTATGATTCACTCAACTCGCTTCACTTATAACGTGTATTCTGTGGGTGTCAGATGGCGTGCCAAGAATTAGAATTTCAAACTTGAGAAGACTGAGGCACCCGGGGAGCTCCCAGCCCACGGGGGGAGTGACCATGAAACACCCAGCAGGACATGCCCACAGAGGAGTGAGTCACGGGAGGGACCGCTGCTCTCTGGGGGCATCATTAGTCATATGTGAGCTGCGTTTTGAAGGATGACAATGAGTTTCCTGGAAGGCAAGGTGAAAAGGTCATGGCTGGGAAAGAGAGCATATGGAGGGGGCCGGGCTGGGGGCAGGGGTGATGGGAGGTGAGTTGAGTTCCTCGGACATCATGCCCACAGAGGGGGTGGGAGCGGTGATAGGGAAATGGACATTGGACCCATCCTCAAGGATAGTGGGAATGAACTATTTGCCACGGGCCCCCAACGCAGATAACTTTCAATTATGTTGAAATACAGTTATCAAAATATTTACAAAGCACTAGAAAAAAAATATATATATATAGTTTTACTGGTGCATTAAATAGCGCTGCCCAGTGGATGGCTTAATAACCAGTCATTTTGTGACAGTAACTTTGTAATAGTAGCAAGTGTACATGGTGTTTCAAGATTCCTGCCACGGCTGGGATGGGGTAGGAAAATATGTGTAATCGGCTTTGGTGACAAAGTCAAAGGCACTTCTAACACTGTGGTCCTATTGACGGCATTTTAAGGGAAGGAGGTGTGAAATTTCAGGTGGAGTTTTATGAAAATAAAGAAGAAATTTTTCCCCCAGCCAAATCCACAGACTCCTTAAATTCTATCCACAAACCTCTTGGGATCCCTGACCACCAGGAGCAAAACCCCAGCTTGGCACAATGAACCCCCCTCCCTACCCTTGCCTGTGACTCTCACCAGCGGTCCTTGGAGACGGAGCCTAGAACAGGGGCAGTGACTCCGTCCGTCCCTCGTGATCTGCCGCTTCCTTTCCCAGGAAACAAGGTGTGTTAAGATGGAGGAAGGTTTGTCAACCACCCCAGATTCCAGATAACTGAGAGGTAACTGTCTTAGCCCACCCCGGAGTCTGAGGCTCACGCGGGTATGGCCACTACACGGGCACGTAAATGAACCTAGATATCTGCCCAAAGACCCAAGACCCAGAGCCAGACCAAGGGACAGAGAGGTGTGGGACTTTCCAGGATGCCCACAAATCCTCTGATAGCCCTCCCTTCCGGGAACGGACCTTTGTCTCTTCCTCTTGAGTATAACATGGGCTGGGCTTGGGAGACTCACTTCTAACAGACAGAATGTGGTAAAAGGGTTAATGTGTCACCTTCAAGATGAGTCATAAAAGGCACTGTGGCTCCTTTCTGATTCTCCCCGGGATCCCTCACTCTGGGGAAGGCAGGATCCTTTCAGCCCCGCACGGAGCTGCCCAGGCCAAGGGACCCGGGCATCCTGCCAATGACCAGGGAGCAATCGGGGCCTCCGGGCAACAGCTGTGTGAGGGGCCATCTTGGAACCCGGCCTTCCAGCCCCGGTCAAACCTTGGGATGACCGAGGCCTTGGCTGATGGCTTGCCCATAGCCTCCCCGGGGATGCAGAGCCAGAACCCAGCCCCGCTAAGCCACCTCCAAATCTTGACGCTCCGATGCTGTGAGATAGGAAATGCGTGTTGTTTTCAGCGGCTACGTTTTGGAGTATTTTGTTAAGTTGCAGTAGATGACGACTCCAAAAAGTATGAGAGAGAAATTCTGATCCTCTCCAGAGGGCTGGGGGCTGAGATGCTGGGAAAGGGAGGGCAGGAATGACTTCGCCGAGGCAGCCGTCTTGAGGGTGCATGGAGGGCGCTCAAGGGGTATGTCGGCCGGGGCTGCTGATGGGTCCTGCACCTGCGGGGCACCCCCTGGCACACGGCATGACACCTCCCGGGTCAGTCCCTTTTAGAGTCATGAGCC
This sequence comes from Mustela nivalis, assembly GCF_964662115.1. NCBI lineage: Eukaryota > Metazoa > Chordata > Mammalia > Carnivora > Mustelidae > Mustela > Mustela nivalis. The sequence continues at coordinate 58,007,074 of NC_139036.1, forward strand.
AACTTGCAGCCACCACAGCGAGGGAAGGCCATGGTCCAGAGGAGAGTACCAGGTGCACAGCAGCCGCTCAATAAATGGTCGCTCCTGGGCGCCTGGGTGGCTCAGTGGGTTAAAGCTTCTGCCTTCGGCTCGTGTCATGATCTCAGGGTCCTGGGATCGAGCCCTGCATCGGGCTTTCTGCTTAGCGTGGATCCTGCTTCCCTTCCTCTCTCTCTGCCTGTTTCTCTGCCTACTTGTGATCTCTGTCTGTCAAATAAATAAAGAAAATCTCAAAAATAAATAAATAAATGGTCGCTCTTCATGGTGAATTCCCGGCTCCCCACATCAGGCCAGACCCCCCCAGGCATGACGTCCCCAAGAGAAGCCCACTCTCCTCTGACACCCAGAAGGTCCTGGCCCCCAAGGGGGCACCAGTGTGGGAACGAGAGACGCGAGTGTGGCTCCAGCTCCGTCCCTTCGTCCTGTCCCCCGTCGTCCTTCCCCGGGGTTCGGAGGTCACCCTGAAGAGCAGCCAACACGGGAGAAGAGATCCGGCCTCGCCGCCGGCTGGGGACAGGCCAGCCGAAACTGCACCAAAGTGGGAACAACCAGGATGTCCAGCAGTGAGTGGATGGACGGACCAACAAAATGTGGCCTGTCGTGAGACGGACAAGCCCTCCGCCCCAGGAAGGAGGCGATCGCCGTCCACACGGCAACAGGGATGAACCTCAAAAACTGGGTGCTGAGTGGAGGAACTCATTTAGAAAGGGCCACATATCGTATGATTCCTTGATACGAAATGCCCAGCAAAGACAAATCCATAGTGACAGCAGGCAGACGGCTGGTTGCCAGGGCCAGTGGGGAGGGGGCATGGGGAGCGAGGGCTGATGCGTGCGCAGGTTTGTTTGGGGGTGACGACAATGTTTTGGAACTAGATGAAGGCGGGGGTCGCACGACACTGAGATTGTATGAAATCCCACAGAGTTGTTCACTTCAAAATGGCCAATTCAGGCAAAACAAAGAGACAGTGAAAAGATCAGTCGTTGGGGGTCAGGGAGGGCAGGGAGAGAGGGACGAACAGGTGGGGAGCACGGAGGCCGCTCTGAGCAGTGAGAGTGTCGCCTGACACTATGATGCCACCGTGTCATATTTGTCCAAACGCCAAGAGGAACCGTCACGTATCCCCGGACCCTGGGGGACGATGTTTCAGGCAGCTTTTGTCCAGTGTGACCCACGTGCCTTCTGATGGGGGGGGCTGTGCACCTGGGGGGATGCCCAGCTGTTCCTTCTGTACAACTGTACCTCTGTACCTTCTGCCCCATTTTACTCCGAAAAATGAAGCCCCCCCCCCTTTTTAAATGGTTAACTTTCTGTTGCATGATTTTTACCTCCATTGAAAAAAAAACAATGCCCGGGGGCCCTGGGTGGCTCAGTGGGTTAAGCCTCTGCCTTTGGCTCAGGTCATGATCTCAGGGTCCTGGGATCGAGCCCCACATCGGGCTCTCTGCTCAGCGGGGAGCCTGCTTCCTTCTCTCTCTCTCTGCCTGCCTCTCTGCCTACTTGTGATCTGTCAAATAAATAAATAAAATCTTTAAAAGAAAAAAGAAAAAATCGATGCCAAGATACCAGTTTTTTTTACCAACCCGACTAGCCAGAGGGAGTCGGGTGATGGCTGCAGCAGCCCGTGTCTGTCAGCAAGGCAGTGGGCGAGCAGGTCGTGCGGCGGGGGGTTTGCAGGAGGACAGATGGGAGCAGATCCAGGAGAACGACTCTGCGATCGGAGAGCATCAGTCTCGGGCTTGGAGCCTCCAGCCCAGGGCTCCAGCAGCAGGCACGTCCCCTGTAAGTCCGCCAGCGTGCAGGGGATGACACGGTACACGAATATTTGTCGTCACATCACGTGCAATGGCAAAACAGTGGGAACAATGTAAATGTCCAGAGTTAAATAAATGGCAGCAGCTCGTGCCGACGAGTTCTAGCTCCTGGAGACCGGCTCGGTGAGGAGAGCAAGGTGCAGAACCACGGCTTCATACGTTCTATACAACGTGGGCAAAGAACATGCGTGCACGTGCCTGTATACACACACACAGCAGCCCTAGAGACACATTCAAGAACTACTAAGAGTTCCCCTCTGAGATGTCCCCAGGGAGACCCACTTCTGGTCTTCACACCTTGTCTGGTGCCCCCCCAACCCTCCCTGCAGGGGGATCAGTCCGTGTGCCCAAGAGAAGACGTTCCCTTTCTGGAAACAGAACCTCCGAGGCTATGTTGAGAGCCGAGTGGGGTCCCCTCCTCACTTCACATGTTGACCTCCTGACCCCTCAGCACAGCAGAATGTGACTGTATTTGGAGAGAAGTCTTTAAGATCAGGCAATATGAGGCCACAAGGGCAGTCCTTACCCTCTAGAACGTGTGTCTTTATAAGAAGAGAAAATCCGGACCAGGAAAGCACGGAAGGAAGAAAGACCGTGTGAAGACACAGGCAAGGTCTGCACGCCGAGGAGCGAGGTCTCAGGTGGAACTGGGCTTGTGGCCCCCAGATCTCAGATTTCCAGCCTCCGCAGCTGTCAGGAAGGGTTATTTCTGAGGTGGCCCCTCTTCACAGTGGGAGACAGCACAGGAACACAGGCCAGCTCCAAGAGGCACTGAGGCTCCCGGCCTGTGCTCCCGGTCTCGGAACACTGGGTGTGGGGGAGGACACTGGGGCAGCCTTCCGGAGAAGCCCCCTCCCGCCAGCAGCCTCGTGACCGAGGCACCTTGGAGTGCCTTTGACTGCCCCATCTGACAGCCTGACCACAACTTCCGGAGAGACCGTGAGACCCAACCACCCTGCTAAGCTCCTCCCAAACGTCGGACCTGCGCAAACCCGAGATAATGAAGATCCGCAGTTGGGAGCTGCCACGGGTGGGCTAACTTGTTACCCAGCAGCAGGTCACCGTCACAGGGGCTGTCTGCTCTGGTACCGGGGAAAGTCTGAGTCATGGCTCCCAAAATACCCAGTTCCTAATCCCCGGGTCTAGTGAACATGACCTTCTGTGGCAAAAGGGATTGGGCCAATGGATGAAGTTAATGATCTATTTTTTTTTAATTTTATGTATTTTATTTGAGAGAGAGAACACAAGCAGGGAGTGGGGGAGAGGGAGAAGCAGACTCCCCACTAATCAGGGAGCCTGACACGGGACCCGATCCCAGACCCCGGGATCATGACCTGAGCAGGAGGCAGACGCTGAACGACTGAGCCACCCAGACGCCCCAGAGTTAATGATCTTGAGATGAGCAGATTATCCAGGATTTTCTGGATGGGCCTTAAGTATAATCATGAGAGCCCTCCTGAGACGGAGGCAGAGGGAGATTCGACCACAGGGGAAAGACAAGGCGTGGGGAACCTCGGCAGAGACCGAGGTGAGAAGAGGCCGCTCTGTTGCTCTGAAGACAGGAGAAGAGTCACAGGGGATGCGGTTCTAGAAGCCGAGAAAGCAAGAAGGCCGACTCCTGTGGGATTGCCGCCCTGCGCCCTGCAGACTGCTCGGTCCCAGCTCAGTGGGACTGGTGCTGGATCCCCGACCTCCCGATGAAGACATGAAACGTGCATGGCTTTAAACCCCCAGGCTCGTGGCATTTTTTCCCCCCACAGCCTTAGGAAGCCGCCTTAGGAAGCTGTCCCGGGACCTTCTGAGTTTTGTCATGAGTCTACCCATGTCTGGCCAGGTCAGTCTTGGCTGTGCACCCTCAGAGCCATTCCTCGCCTTCTGGGTGCTGAGCTCTGGGGGTCTGAGCCCCCACCGGCTTTGCCGGGGCTCCCCTACCCGTGGGCTTCCGACTGGTTTCAGGCCACTGGTGGCCAAGGGGCGGGTGGGAGTATGGGAGAGCCTCCCCGCCCCCTTCCTCCAGCCACCCCGACTTGGAGTGGCTCTAATTCTCCACGTGACCCCACCACTGATCCTGGTCCTGAGGTCCTGGGAGCTCCATGTCTGTCCTCCGTCCCTCCAGACCCAAGTGTGGTAGCCGGTCCCTCCAGGTCACCTCACCACCCGCTTTGGATCCTCAACTCCTCCACCATCCCTGCACCGGTTAACGTTGGTGACACCTGTCCCTGTCCCCCGGGGGGAGCCCACAGCTGGAGGACCCGCCGTGGGCAGCAGCAGCTCCAGGGCTCAGCACCGTTTGCAGGTGTCGGACTCACCAAAAAAGACGCAACTCTCGCAGGCATGGCGTGGAGCTGGGCGTCAGTCACGCCGAGAACCGGCCGCGGAAGAGCAGCCTCGGGAGTGAGTATCGGTCCCCGGTCCCCGTGGCTACAGGTCTGGCCCGCCATTGGCACATACCCCTCTCTTGTTCCAGCCACGAGCCGACACAGCAGGGGGGTCGCACACTAGGGGGCCACACACACGCAGAACCAAGCCGCGCATTCAAGCCCAGAACAGGGAAAGATCCCGAAACGCAGAGAGCCACCTGCCTAGGTCCTGGGAGCTCTGTCTCCCTGTGAGGACACACTCGGGCCCGAGGCCGCCTTCTCTGCGACCGAGCAGGGGTGGAAAGAAGGCACATGGTGACCAGCGCTCCTTCCAATTTGCACACCTGCGTGTTTTCCAGCTCCCTGCTGGGCCCTCATCGATATTCAAATAATAGAACAAGCAGAAGAAAAAGGTCACAAAAGTCAAACAATGATGAGTATTCGGCCCAGAGAACCTCTTCTGTGGCATTCCCAGGAGGGGCCGCCTGTGGGGACCCTTCCGTACCTCCACACCGGACTCTCACCACCGCACCCCGCACACCCCATCCCTCTCACACCCCCCAGCTGCCTGCATTGTCTCTAGGCGCCATTCTAGCAGCGGCCCCCGATTGCTGCCTCATAAGGGCCCAGTGGGGTGTGGAAGGGGCGCCCGCGAGAGCCACAGAGATGTGGAAAATAGACTAGAGCAGTTAAACTCGTGTCTGCACATACCCGTGCGGCCCACTGCGGACACGAGGGCCCAGCCCAGGTGCTGCCCCACTGGAGCTGGCCCCCACCCGGGCAGCCGCAGCCCCAGCCCCAGCTGCTATGGCCTGAGGTGTGTGTTGGGGGGGGGGTCTTCGTGCTCCATGAAGCCGAGGGCAGCCACCCACTTTCAGAGCAGGAGTGATGTTCCCTTGCCTGCCTGGGCTCGCGTTTTTAGTATCTGACACGGGAACATTGCTAGGTGACCATATTTCTCAAAGCTCAAATTGAGACAGATGGTCTGCCCAGAGATGTTTTCCTGATTTAGCCACTTACTTATATAAAAAGCCTTACGAAAAAGCGTGCATGCCAATTTGCATTCGACTGTCCATTTAATGAGTCACCTTACAGGAGCAGGACTGAGCCTCGACCACTGGGGGAGACTGTCTGGCCTGGGCGGGGGACCAAGGGGGTGTGGAGAACGGGAGGGGGTCTTCAGAGAGGGGCGATGCCAGGGCTGGGGTCCCCAGGTCCCGGCACGATTTGCAAGGTGCACAGAGCGGCTTAGTCTGGGCCTGGTGGTGGTAAGTACTTGGTAGAGACCCAGGGAAATTTCTGTGCCTCCTTAGCAGTCCTTTGACCCAAAGTAGGACCCTGCCCCCCAGGGAACCTGGGAGAGAGTGGCAGAGAGCCTGCTGGCAGCTCAGAGGGACTCCCACTCCCGGGGCCCCTGCCAGGCCAGGAGAAGGGCCAGTTGGGACCCTGGGGCCCTCCCTGTCGGAATTCCAGATTCCATTTCCAAGTTCTCAGTGAGGCCTCTGCTCGGTGTTGCAGGCATTAGCCCCGTGTGCTCGTGGTGCCCCATCGACGAGGGCATCATTAACAGCTCACTTTACAAAAGGCACAGAGAAGCCAGTGGCTTGCTGGAGGACACACAGCCAGTAGGCGAAGGTGGTGGTGGTAACGGTGGGACTCAAACCCAGGCCCCTCCCCCTGCTGCAGGGCACCTGTTGTGCACATCTTCTGCTTCCTCTCTGTCTGGGCTCGCAGGTTCAAGGGCTCCGGGCAGGGTACTCTTCCTGACTCCCTTTCCCCTCCCATGCCTTAGCCAATGCACAGGAATTCCGTGGCTCCCCACTTCAAAACACACTCAGAGGGGGACCAGCCCTCCTCCCAGGCCCCCCAGCTCCCACCACAGCCCCACCTGGCTGTCACTGTCATGGGTCCTGGATGCCACCTCGTGACAGCCCTCATGATGCACTCTTAGCACAGAGAACAGGAGCTTTCTCACATACAGCAGCCAAACTCTCTAGGGGCTCCCATGTCACCCAGTAAATGTCCTTCTGGAGGCTTCCAAGCTCTTTACAATCGTGCCCTGTCACCTCTGTGCTCTTGTCTCCTCCCTCACTCTGCTTCAGCCACACCGATCTCCTCCTCATTCTTCAAACACACCGGCCACACTTCTGCCTCAGGGCCTTTGCACTGGCTCATTCTTCTGCCTGGAATGCTCTTGCCCACATGGCTAACATCCTCATCGCCTTTGTGCCTTGCGATCAAGTGTCACCATTTCAGGGAAGCCTGCTCTGACACGCCTGCTCTGACAGCCTGTTTCAGGGTGTGTCCTTTCCATTTTCCCCAGCCCCTCACTCCTCTCCGCCCTGCTTTGCCATACCGCTTAGCACCTTGTAATGTTCTGTTCAGCTTACTTGCTGTTCCGCTTGTTTGAGGTTTGTCTCCTACAGCTGCAGAGCAAGTTACACATATCTTTGTTTCATTCACAGCACCATCCCCATACCTGGAGAATGCTTAGCACATAGTATACACTCAGTAAACACTGGTTTGATGAATGAATTGTCCCTAGTATCCAGCAAGCCCCATGGTGGCCTTTATCTCCTTTTGCTGATGAAGTTTGGCACCCAGCCCAGTGACACACAGCTAAGAGGAGCAGAGCAGGGACTGGACCCGGCTTTTCACCCCTTTGGTGGGTAGACAGATCTCCTCCACCCTCCCCTCCTACCCACATTCTTTGTGAAAATGTGGGAGTCTACTGCCTTCCCCACCCCTTGAATCTGGGCTGGCTGCCTGACTTGCTTCAGCCCCAAGGTTGGGGCCAAGTTAATGTCAGCTCCGAGCCTCGGCCTCTGCTCTCTCCTGGGACACTGCCGGCATCTTGAGCACAAGCCCGGGCCAACCCTGGGGGAGCACGGCGGTGATGAGGAGACCGGCCATGGCTGTCCTTGACCTGTCAGCCTCCAGGCACCTGCCAACCAACAGCAGGTGTACACAGGTCCAGCTGCCATCCGCCAAGCCCAGCCCCTGGCAGCAGAGACATCCCACCAAACGCAGATTCCTTGGGAGCCAAAGTAAGTGCTCCGCGTGGAGTGCCATGGAGGGCTGGATTTCACTCAGGCTTCCTGCAGCAGTAGCTAGTGGATACACTTGGATTCCAACCAGAATCTGCATTGGGTGAGTCAGCCCATCTAGAAGGCCCATGGGGCGCTTTCTGGTGGGTTTGGAGCTGATAAAGGGCCCTGGGGACAGAGGGCCAGCTGCCAACCTTCTCATCCCCCTGCTGCTGACGTCTGTGGTGAGGCAGAGGGCGGCTTACTGTGACTGGGGAGTTACCCCGGTTACAACTCCAGGGAGCTCGGAGCCCCGGCTTCTCTGCAGGGTGGGAGTGGAAGGGGGGGCTGGAATTGCTCCTCTACGCACAGCTCCTGCTCACCGTGTGTGTCTCAGAGAAAGCTCTGTGTCCACCTTTCTCTTCTCGAGGTTTGGCCGGGCGAAGAGTGGACTCGTGGGGGTAGGATGGCGAGGAGTGTGTTTCTCTCCCTCCTTTGGGTTCCCTCGAAAGCAGAACACGAGCCCGGGACGTAGATGTGTGTCATTTATCCGGGGACAGCCCAAGAGGCAGGAGCACAAGACAAACCAGCGAGGGATGTGTCAGGGACTCTGACTCAAGCCTGGTGGGGCCCCAGGAGACACATGGACTAAGCCCCAGACTCACTGACCACTGGGCAGGAGGCTGCGACTCCTGTCGGGGGCCAGAAGCTGTCTCTGGGAATGTGGGCACCTCTGTATTTTAGGGCTGCTCTGGGCGTGAGCGGGTGGAGGAGACGGGTCCAGGTAGCCCCTGGCCATCCACGAGGACTTGGCCCCACAGTCTCACTCTCCCCTACAAAACTGAGCTCTGGGTCACCTCCTCCGTGAAGCCGCCCTGATCTTTGAGGCAGCAGTCATTGCTCCTCTGCTCCCCGCGGCCCTTGTACAGGCCTCCCGGCGACAACGCCCACGTAGCAGGAGCTCACTTGGTACCAAGCACAGTGCTCAGCAGTCCCCTTGTGCAGCCCATTTAATGCCACGACATCCTAACGTGTGTACAGGGGTATCGCTCCTTTATAGTCAAGGGGATCTCGGGTTCAAGGTCTCATGGCTACAAAGGGCAGGAGGCCAGCTTCAAACCGACCCTTAGCCCGACCGCAGAGCCACAGCCCTCAAGGGGCTGTGTGTCCTCCTCTGGACCACAGGCTGCCGGTTCATGTGCGGGGCACCCAGCGCACGTGGCGCGCACCCCCGCGAGAGGTGGGCGCACACGCCAGCAGATGGAACGCACAGCTCTACTGCGTTCCAAACTCACACTCCCACGGCGGCCAGCGGCAAAAATAGCCGGCTCATTTGAATGGAGTGACAGGAGGAAGCAACAAGAACCCAACTTCAGACAAATGGACATTTTCAAAAGAGGAAGGGCAGCGGCCCGGCCCCCCGGCAGAACACAGCTCCGGCCCTGCAATTTAGCACGATTAACCGAAGCCGCAGCCCCAGTCGATATAATAGCGGGAACGTTATCAGTTTTGCCACAAACCATTATTCATTATCTCTGCGTTTCGCCGGCTCACCCCGGCGGGCTGGAGCGCCGCTGCCTCTCCCGCAGTCAGCTGTATTTTAATCAGCTACATTACGGGAAAATGTCCTTAGAGGAAGCAGGGCCATAGCTCGGCGTGTCAGCTGCTTGCAGATCGGGATGGGGATGTTCCAAGGTGCCGTAATGTGGTGTGACACCGTGCAAGTTCATTTTGAGAGAAATTAAACATCATTTGGAGGCGAGCGAGGGAGATGAACCGGGGACTGGCTTGGTTTCAGACAATATTTAAATGGCCCTGGGGTATTGATTCTGGAGGCGGTCTTTGTAAGGGCTGCTGTGGGGTCTATCAGCGTTTGTCCAGAATTCCCAGGCTCAGCCTAGGGGTGGACAAAGAACACTGAGAAAGCAAGACAGATCAGGTTATAAGGGTTGGCTTGGTCCAATGAGTCTTGGAGGGAGGAGGACTTGGGAGGAGAGGCTTTGGGAGAGCTGGGGATGGAACAGGGGAGGGAAGGAAGCATCTGGTCCACGCACATTCCTGGAGCTGACTCCAGGGGCCAAGCATGGTCCTGGGGCCGCCAAGATGGAGCCAGACTGTCCCTGACTTTGAGGGAAAGAGTGGGAAGGGCCAAATGTGCCTAATCAACCTGACCCACCAGAGCAGGGAGGGAGAGATTCTGACCGTTCCCTATGCACCCCATGGTGACAGAGGGAACCCCACAATAAGCAGTGCGAGATGGCCAAGCACAGGACACCTGACACTGGACAGATGCATGGTCTGGGCTGGGGAAGGGCCTTGCCCACTATGGAGGGCCTTATGGGGGCCCACACTCAGGAGCAGTGAAGAACCGGGGGCCGTGGGTGGCTGGTTTTATAGTAACGAGAGGGTGAGGTGGCCCCTGGTTCCCATGGAGGATGTAATTGGCTTGTTTGCGTGATTCTGCAGGCAGCAGGGAGAGGGAACGCATGAGGCTGAGGACCGTGGGAAGTGCAGTTGCTGGGGCTTGTTGGGGAGCTACTGGGGGAGGTGGGAGGGGGTACCTGGTGCGAGGAACCAAACTCAGGCCATCATGATCTTGTGAGGCTCAAAGTATCAAGGCAGCATCTAATACACACCTTACTATTGGGTCGTAATCACAGGTCTTACATCTCACGGGTGAGGAGGCAGGGTGGCCTTTGAGTGGTGAGACATGGAAGGCTTCCTGGAGTAGGTGGCATTGAAGGTTGCCTTGAATGAGGAGGAGCATTCCAGCACATGGAAAGTGAGAAAATGGGCATGTAGAGCTGTGAGTAAAGCCCCGGAGGGGGTAGGAGGAGGCACAGCCTGAAGGAGGAACGGAGTCACAGCGAGGTGGGAGGTGGCAGGGGTGCCAGGCTGGAGGGCTGGACAGGAACAGCCTGCAGCAGGATTGGAGGGCCACGCTGGGGGACGGGAAGTCTTCGACACTGGGGAGAACACGTAGAAAAAAAACAACCACCATCATGGGACACCTGCGGTCTCTTGATCTCAACTCACGTCTTGATCACAGGGTGGTGGGCTCAAGCCCAGTGTGAGCTTATTTAAAAAGGAAAAGGAAAAGAAAACAACAACCAGCGTAATGGCTGTTCCGATCAACCAGACCATGAAGGAATATCGCAGAGAAGTTGGTCTCTAGGTGTCATGTGGCCACCTGGATCTGGATGACCCCCGCCTCCCCCCAAACTGTGACTCCAGGCCAGCGCTTTCCCCGGAATCCAGATTCAAATGCCCAGGCCGATCCCAATCAACTGTGCATTTCCCGAGTGTCTATGGGGGACTGGGCACGTTTGGGGCACAGAGAGCCCTAACTGTGCACCCCCCTTCCAACGCTTCCGCTCCCCAGAAGGATGATGGAGATGCCCGGACACTCGTGTTCCTCCTCCTCACATCAGCATCTCCTGATGTCTCAGGAGAGTTTTGGTGCCCACAGTCTCCGGCTGGAGCCCGGAGGCTCTGCCCTGACCGCTCCCATCACCTGACACCCCGCGCCCCACCAGTCGCCCTGTCCTGCCTTCAGAACTGCTAACGGATTTCTCAAAATCGCGTCTGCTGCCTTCCTGGTTTTTTTCTTACGACCACAGGCTGGTCCGGACGTGTTCAAACAGGACGGAATGCACGGGTGCGTGTGCACACAGACTCACAGGTACACACACACACACACACACCGTGTATCACGACTAGTCTTTCTGCTTCACATCTCTCCTGCCCGGTCCCTGGGGCAACTTCTCAAAACACAGACCTGGTCGTCTCACACGGAAGCCTGAAGCCCTCCACAGGTTCTGCTGTGGTGCCCCTGGGGTCCCCTCCCCTCCGAATTCATATTCTGAAGCCCGAAGCCCCAGTGTGCTGCTGTCTGCGCATGGCGACTCTGGGAGGAGGCCGGGTGTAGATGGGGTCAGCAGGGCGGGGCTCTCCGGGCGGAGTAGGGCTCCTAAAAGAAGCGACCCCGGAGAGCCGGCTCTGTCCCCCTCTGTCCCTCCCGTGAGGACGCGGCTGTCCGCGAGCCGGAGACCGGGCTCTTCCGAGGAACGGAGTCTGTTCACCGTGGCCTTCCCGGCCTCCAGAGCTGAGAGAGAGAACTGCCGTCGTTGGAGCCGGCAGGCTGCGGGGCGCTGGCGCAGCAGCCCGTGCGGGCCAGGGCGGGCCCCCGCTGCCCACGCGGACAGGCCCGGCTCCCTGCCCGGCCCCCGAGCTCCCAGCCGGGACATCCTCCCCGTCTCCGCAGTGCCCTCTCCTTGGACCCCGTAGCGCGAGCCGCGCTCCGGCGAATGGTCCCGCTGCTTGCAGACGTCCCTCCGACGCTGCGGCCGACGCGTGTCCCGGCCTCCGGATCCGCCCTTTCTGCGCCGTGCCTGGGTGGCTCTTCCCGCCAAAGCGAAGATGTACTTCCAGGCCCTCGACCTCAGGCTGGCCATGTGACTTGCTTTGGCCAATGGGAAGCTGTTTGGACATGTGACTTGCTTTGGCCAATGGGAAGTGTTTGGGGGCATGTGACTCGCTTTGGCCAATGCGAAGCAAGCAGGCGTGACACAGGCGGCTGTGCCAAGAGCCGTGCCCTTGAGCTCGCCCTTGCGTGTCTGCCGTCTCCAGGGAAGGGCTTCGTGGGGGTGGCTGCTGCGCGGGCGGCCCCGGATGAATGCGGGTGGAGTCCAGCGCCCTGCCTCCAGCCCTCCGCACGGACCCCAGCACGAGTCGATGATTCCTGTCCGCAGCCTCTGCGGTGTCTCGGCGGGCTGACGCTGCGTCCTGCGCGGCCCCGACGGACTCCCTGCGGCCGCTCGCTTCGTCTTCACCCCGACGCCGCCCTCCTACTCTCTCGTTGGCCTAAATGTATTTCCAGACTTAGCTCGCGTTCCGTGCTGCGGGGAGCCGCCTCCACCATTCCCAGGGGCGACGCCGCGTTCGTCTCTGATCCTCCACGTGCAGGAAAAGCATCGCGGCCGGAAAGAGGCGGGGAAGGGATCCGTGGCTCCTCTGTGTGCTCGGACGGAGGCCGTTCTCCCTCGCTTTTTCCCGGGAAGGAGGGACGAGAACGTCTCCCGCTCTCTGAGGTTCAGCCATGGGAGCCAGCCAGGGGCTCTCTGGGCCCGCCTGCTGTTTGCTGCAGCCTGGGAATCTGTCGGAGGCAGATGGGTCTGCCTGTCCGGTTGCTCCTTGTCAGTGCCCAGCCGGGGTGCCGTGTAGTTGCCAGGTGAATAAGACAGAATTACACGCCATTCCGTGTTCTGGAATTTAAACAGCTGCTAACACCTCCCAGGGAACACTGTGTTTAGTAACTAGCCAGCCTGTGTTTTAATTCCAGTCTCCTTGCTCTTCCAGCCTTTATTACACGCCAGAGATTTCTGTGCAAACACCACTGCGTCTTTGATACATCTTTGGCAGACTTGACAATCCCTTTGCCTTCGTTGCCTGATGTTGATGGAGGCCTTACTTATCCCTGCCCCCCTCAGGAGTCTATAAATAGAGAGATGCACACACACGCGTGCGCACGCACACACACACACAAGAGAACTTTTAATGCTGCAAGACTGCTCAGCTCAGAAAGGCTGCAGGCACATTTTCCTAGCCTCCAAGTTTCCCTGGGTCCCCATGAGGGCAGTCAACAGCTGCTGGACTCCCATGTTAGTTACCTGCTTCTACCTCTTTCAGGGACCCATGGAGGGCAAGAGGTCCAGAGACAGACCCTGCCTAAGCCATTGCTAACTGGAATGGATCCTGTTGATCCCGCCCCCCCACCCCATCACTGTCTTTCTCAGGACTGTCCTAGCTATAACACAGACCACCTTTCAGGTAAATTAAATTACTGTTCAGCAAGTATTCACTGTGCACACTGTGGGCAGAGCACACTTTCCTGCCTCACTGTTATTGAGCTTGACCTTGGGACTTGCTCTGACGGATGAAATGTTAGCAGACATGATATGAGCAAAGGGTAGAAGTAAACTGATGAGCATAGGTTTGCCCTTTAGGTCATCTGCCTTCTCTTATGACTAGGATGTGCCCTGAGTAACTCCAGGTCCGGTGAGGACAGGAACGCACAGAGCAGGTCTAGACCCCACTCAAATCCTGGAGCCGAGTCCAGCTGAGCCCAAACGAGTTCAGCCAAATCCCCCACTGACCTACAGAAAAATGGGGGAAAATAAATGCTTATTGTTGTAAGCCTTTGAGTTTTGCAATTGGTTGTTAGACAAGAATAGTCGGCTAATTCAAGGGGGCAGGCTTCCTCTCCTTCCACATTCTCCCCAGCTGTTCTTTTGAATATGAAATTGGCAGCAGTTGGCATTGCTGATCATCCCCAAAGAAGAGCATAAACTTGCAGTAGCTTTGCCAAGAATGAGGGTCCCATTACATGGTGTCAGGCCCATTATCTTACCAGGCTTCCCAGAAAACAGCTACCTCCTATTGTTTATCAATATGGCTACAAGCAGAGCAAACCTAGTTCAACTGCTCAAGTCATTGGTCAATGCCAGGCTCCAGGCTGGGACTTTGGCCTCTGTAACATTGTGTGCTAACCATCTGAGTTAGCCGGCTGTAACAGGGTCCATCCCAGCACTCAGGGAATGTGCAGCGTTGAGGCTGACCTTCAGAAACCTGGACTCCCTGAGGCTCTGTCCAGCAGTGGAGGTGCTGAATCCACGGCGGTCCCTTCTGGCGGGTCTTGGAGAGCAGAGCTCAAGGGTGGAGTGCTCAAGGACATCACTGACTTGACTGACATTAGGCTCTCCACCCTCTGCCCTAAACACTCCTTTCTTGCCAGTCTCTCCACCTGATTGCAACCCTCCTCTTCCATGTCTCTTGCTCACCCCCTGTCATGGCCCTGATCAATTACCCAGGAAAAAAATTTGTTCATCCCGAGAGTCAAATCTCCAAATCACCCAGATAATCAATATTCAACTGCTGTGCTGCCGAGCGGGGGATCGATTTGCTGCCAGCTATTGCTAGGCAACTGGAAGCCTTCACACCATCCTCATGCAGTGAAGGGAGCTGTCAAAAGTGGGGCAGCACATGGGGCTGGCTCTTAAGGATCAGCAGCACGTGAAGCCAGAGAATCACATCAGGTTGAGGAGGGACTCCCTGCTCTCAAAACTTTAGTGATGTCTCACTTCATACCCTGGCTTAAGCAAACCACTTGTTTAAAAATCCTTTTTACTGTAGAAAATTTCAAATATACACCCACAGAGACATTACAGTGGATATCCGTGGACCTGTCACCCAGCTTCAATAATGATCTGGTGAATTTACTTTCATCCTATCCCCCACTCACTGCCCTCCTGTGAGATTCTATTTAAGCAAATCCTCAACCTCATCTATGGGTACCTCAGGAGGCATTTCTGAAAGGCAAGACTCCCAAAACCAAAGGAAAAAAACCGCTGCCTCATGACAACGCTTCTGAGAAATAACCTTCATTTCTTCACGATATCAAATATCCAGTGTTCAAATGTCTCCAAGTGTCTTAATATTTTTTTGTGCAGCTTTATTGTAATCAGGATCCAAATAAGTTCTGAACATTGTAATTGGTTGGTATGGTTCTTCAGTTTCTTATAATCCACCCTTTTTGTTTATTAGCTGAAAAAGAGGATCACCTGTCCTGTAGAGATTCCCAGGAGCTGAGTCTTACACCCCATCCATGCTGTGGTTTGCCAGCTTCCCCTCATCCCCCATGTTTCCTGTAGATCAGTAGTTAGATCAAGCAGCTTGGTCAGACTCAGGTTTGACATGCTGATAAGACTACTTTACAAGTAGCCTTTACCACTGCTCTATAATGTGTGGTTCTCTCTCCTTTTTGTGAGGTTGGCAGGCACTGATTGCTTATTAAGGACTGACAACCCACAGAGGGGAGGGAGAGGTGTGCACACGTATATTTGACAAGGGAGTCATGTCCGGAATATATCAAGAACCCTTACAAATCATTAAGGAAAGAGTAGACACCCCCCTCTTTTTAAGTAAAAGGCTCCTTATTCCTTTCTCCTAGAACTGAATCTGAACCTGAAAGTCAATGAACAAAAAAGGCTTGGGCAGAGAGGGAGCATGGCAGTTTGTGGGGACGTGATGACAACCCATCCTCCTCCCTTCATCCATGGAAATGAACATCTTGCATGTTTAGGGGAGGAGTAGAGGGGCTACTTTGTAGAAACCAATCAGTTTACCAAGCCCAACTAACCAGGATTCTTCTGAGTTACTGAAAGATCAAGAAAAATCAATGTTAATAATTAATCTCACAGATTCTCCGGTTGCAGACGGCCATAAGAGAAAGCCACACAGTCCCGGAATTTAGTATATCCGCAGAGACCACTCTGGGACAAAATGCATAAACACAAGTAAATTACTTCAAAGCTTTTCTTTTTTTTTAATTAACTGAAGTAATTTTGTAATAATCCCCACAGCTTGTGTCTTAAAATGGAAATCAGCTAAGGATCGAATCCGTCTTCTGATATTGTTTCCCTCGTGCTGGGGCTCAAACCACGAGAGCGCAGCCCCACGGGGTGGTGGTGACTTGAGGCTTTAATAAAACACACAGAACTTTCAGACTTCACTCCAGCTCGGCAGATGGTAACAAGTGTCAGCAGCATTTAATTAGCCCCTGCATTAGCTCATGATTTAACGAGCCCGTCTAGCTGCGTACCTGTGATATGTGGATCTGCAGAGAGGTAAGCCTGTGAAAGACTATAAAAAGCTTTTTAAGAATGATGGATTTGAGTGTTTCAAATTCCCAGACTGCCATGAAAGGCAAAGGCCAGCCCCCCCATCTCTGTTCCTCTTCTCTGTGCACACACAACAAAGTGAACCTCCAAAGGCGATGGATTCTACAGTCTCCAGTTCCATGGGGGATCGTGGGCTGTGCACCCAGCTTCATAGCACCACCGGGCCCGTGGGACCTCGCCCTATAATCCCTTGTGTTTATGTGCCTCGGAAAGGCTTTTCAAAGCCAGTTCACTCACACTATCATGTGTGAGCCTCACAAAATCTTGTTAAGTCAAAAAAGTATTACCCCATTCGACAGGGGAGAAAAACCGCTGTCCAAAGTCTGAGGTCAAGAGTGAGGGAGTGAAAATGCCAACAGAGAACCCACCTGCTTCTGTGCTGAGCTGGGTCCAGGCTCCAGCCAGCATGGCATCTGGGGAAGGTCCTAAAGACAAAGACGCTACCCTTCATCCAGGAATTCTAGCAGCCCAACAGTGCCTGACACTTAGCCATTAATTCGGGGATGGTGAATTCAACAGTTTGCAAGGACCACCCCGGGATATTGTTGTCTTAATGACCAGGAAGAGGAGCCCAAATCCTTCTGTTTTGCAGCAAGCTTCAGTCCTCTGTGGACCAGGAGATGAATGGATTTACACACCCTTTGTGAGGGTCCTCCATGTACCTTGAAGTAATAAGCAAGTTATGGCTCAGAGAGTAAGAAAGTTCTCCGCAAGAAGACAAAGCCAAATTCCTTAATCTGAAATGGTGTCTTCCACTCTCAATAACCACCAGCCCCCATCATGCTATGCTCATGGGGTGAGATGTTCTGTGTGTGATCTCTGAGCATCCTCGGATTCCAGGCTGACCTCTCCACTACAGTGGGTAAAGGAACCAAGGAACCAACCCAGGACACTTCTGCAGGCACACATTTGGGAGGCATCCCCCCCAGCCCTGACTCCTTCCACTTTGCCAACAGAGCATTTCCCTCCTGGGCTGGAAGGCTGTGTAGTATATCACCTCTGGGTTTGCAAGGTCTGGTGCACTGGCAGGGACTACAGCAGAAGAAATGGTTTGGAAAGAGATGCCAGTGGCAGCTGTGGAGGCAGAACAAGCAGTAGAGAGGTAACATCAGCTCCCCGTGGCTCCTCCGGGCAAAGCAAATTTTACATCTGAAAGCTCCGTGGATCACAAGACACCCACACTCAGCCTCTGCCCTCTAATTCCTGGGGGTCTCAGAGAAGGGGAGGGTGATAACCACCTTAGAGCAAAGTTCCTCTGTCTGCCTTCATATTTGAATCACCCGGCTGCTTTTGCCCCACAGCAAGTCAGTCACTCTCCAGGGTTAGTTCCCAGCAGGCATCAGTGTTTCTAATTTCCCCTTATTTGAATGTCCGGCCAGAGCTGAGAATCACTACCTTAAGGGAACCTTTGATATAAGGGTTTCTTAACTCTGACTGCATTTAGAACTCTCTGGGAGCTTTTTTTCTCTTTCTTTCTTTCTTCCTTCCTTCCTTCCTTCCTTCCTTCCTTCCTTCCTTCCAAAGATTTTATTTATTTGACAGAGAGAGAGATATAAGCTGGCAGAGAGGCAGGCGGTGGGGGGGGGGGGGGGACTGTGGAAACCAGCTCCCTGCAAAGCAGAAAGCTGAATGTGGGCTCGATCCCAGGACCCTGAGATCATGACCTGGGCTGAAGGCAGAGGCTTAATCCACTGAGCCACTCAGGCACCCTCTTTCTTTCTTTTTTTTTTAAAGTAGTCTTCATACCCAGCATGGAGCCCTGTGTGGGGCTTAAACTCACGACCCTGAGATCAAGACCTGAGCTGAGATCAAGAGGCAGACATTTAACCAACTGAGCCACCCAGGTGTCCTGGAATTCTCTGGGAGCTTTAAATAACACTGATGTCAGGACTCTGCTCCAGAGACTCTGACTTAATGGGGCTGGGGCACAGCCTAGGCAGCAGCATTTTTCAAACTCCCCAGGTAAGCCTAATGCTCAGCGGTCATTGTGCTGCTGCTCTAAATACTTTTATCCTTGTGCTTTAAAATGAGTTCCTAGAAACTCTGGGTCCCTCTGGCTTTAAGAAAGTCACTCTTTTTATTTTTATTTTTTTAAGATTTTATTTATTTATTTGACAGAGTGAGTATACAAGCAGGGGGAGTGCCAGGTAGAGACAGAGGGAAAAGGAGACTCCCCACTGAGCAGGAGCCTGACACAAGGATTGATCCCAGGACCCCAGGATCATGATCTGAGCTGAAGGCAACCACTTAACTGACTGAGCCACTCAGGTGTCCCGAAAGTCACTCAATTCTGCATAGACTCTGCCCACAGGTAAAATTGACCTTGAAAATCCCAGTAACTTGGCAAATTAACTGATAGACTGGACCCCTGGGAATAACTTGATTTCTTTCAAGAATAATAATAATAATCCCAAACTCTGTGTAATGCTTAAACACCATAAAAACCCCTTTGTATATGTTCTTATTTGACCATGGGGAAGTATGAATTTTTGAATTTCTATTTCCCCATCTATAAAATGGAGTTGAATGACTTATTCATGATTGCTGGGTTTACAGGTCTCTGACTCTGAGCTCAAGGCCTTGCCACCTGAACTGCCTTATGACACACAGTAAATACAGGCCTAGGAAGGGAAGTAGGCTGTGTAGGGGTGGGAGGGAGTATTCTTTTCTGCAGAAAAAGAACATCAGGCTATAGAGAAAAGCCTGTGGCTGCTGAGTATGTAAGGCCCACCCAAAACTGGACCTCTAAGTTGGTGCCCAAGACAGGAGCTCACTCCATATGATCTTAGAGAGGATATAAATCATGTGATAGGTTAACACTTGAGTAGTCTGGTTGGGAGAACAGGAATTTATCTGCAAGGCCAGATCAGCTGGGGTGAATCCTGGGCAGATGCAGGACACAGACTCCCCTGGAGGCTAAGGACCCATAGCTTGTCCTCCTCTTGTGACACATGGAACTCACCTGACTCTGGCCTGACATTTGGTTCTTTTGTTTTTGTTTTTGTTTTTGTTTTTGTTTTTGTGACATTTGGTTCTAAGTGACTTTGTCTCTTTGGATTATGGAAGGAGTTAGTGGGAGGACTGAGCAGAGTAGGACTTTCTATATGGAAGGATTTCAGAGTCACTAGGACACTTACCCCCACTTACCCTTTCTATGAAAGCTTCAGAGGATGTGCTCCAGCAAAACGAAGACATAAATCAAGTTAGACAAAAACTTGGGATCCAAGTAACAGGAAACTAAGCACAGGAAAATGTTGAAGTCTCAGAATTATGGAGAGGGGGACAGTGGTGGAAAGGATGGATCCAGATTAGAGCAAAAAGAGAAGTCTCCAAGAAAAGAATGGAACAGATATATTACCTAATGCCTGTGAACATTTGGAAGATATTATTGATAACCATCTGAGATTTTTTTCAAAGCATTTGGGAAAATATTATCAAAGAGAAATTGAAAACTATACAAATAAAAAACCTGAGGCAATGATTAACACCGGGAAAAACAAAAGGCTGTAGAAGAAAGAAAACAGCAATATTTAGATAGGCATAATAATACAAACACTATTTAACTAAAAAAAAAAAAAAAAAGGCAATCTAACCATATTGTGAAAGTTTGGGAAAGAATAAGGGGTGGAAATTCAAGTATAAAAGAGCTAAATCCTCACCTACCAGAGTAGGAAATAAATAGACAATATCTAAACTTAATAAATCAAAAATAACAATGTAAGCATAGCATTTAGAATCTTGGAGACAAAATGCAGAAATGAGAGATGAAAACACTATAATTGGTTGTCCTAGAACCGAGGGTTGAGGCTGCGATTTTTTGTTATTATTTGATCTTTTCAACTACAGGCACAATAACATTCACATTGGATTTCACTTAAAAGTAAAGCAGAAAAAAGAACATTTGCTAAGACAACCAAGAACAGAGAAGTAGGTGCTTAGTCTACTCCACCAGGGACCCCAACTCTGGCCCTGGTTAACCACATTAACCCATTAGTCGGGTGAAGAGGGAGTTAGAGCATGCTTGACTATGCTAAGGATGCCTCACAGGCATTCTCCTTCCTCCCTTGTTCACGCTCTGATGCCAGCCCCAATCAATTACCCAACATCTGTGAACATTTGGAAAGTATTATTGATGGGCACTTAAAACCTCTTCAAAGCATTAGGAAAAAAAAAAAAGAAAAGCAGAAGATAAATTGAAAACTGTGCAAATAGAAAACTCCCTCAGTTGTGCTGTGATGTCAGCCACGTCAAGGCTAAGCTTATCCAAAAGGCAGTGACAAAAGCTAAATTCCAGCCTCCTCCACCTCCCCACATACCCTGTCAGCTGAACAGAAGAAGCAGCTTTGCAGCCAGAGCTGCAGCCTGCCTCCCTGTCTTGCCAGTCCTGTTGGTTTAAACTGTCACTTTGAATACTACCTGCTGTCCCTGAAAAGGAGCCAGGCAGGCAGTCCAGGGGCCCAGGGACCCAAGCATGATGCCCATTCCAACTGCTCAAGGCAGGGTCTCCTCTCCAGGAGACTCCACTTCAGGATCCCTGATGAGCAGCATCTCCCCAGGGCTACTCCCCAGTCTATGCAAATGAAGAACAAAGAGCCAGAGGAGATCCAGAGAGTGGGCCAGCTGGGACCCTGGGTCAGCCTTGGCCACATGGCATTGTTCCCCTGTCGCCTGCGGCAGGCAGCACAGCCAGCGGTGAGGGGTCGAGCCTCACAGACATGGGTTTGAAGACAGACTCTACCACCCACTAGTCTGTGTCTGTGGACCAAGGACTGGCCTCTCCAGCCTCTGTTTTCCTCATCCACAAAATGGGAAAAACACTTGACTCTGAGGGCAAAGTTGAAAATTAGATGCACTTCTTCCTGCAAACAAAACAAAACAAAACAAAACATCTGACATGGCCATGCACTATAAAAGCTCTGATTATTATGGCTAGTGAATATCCCCTATTCTTCTTGAATTCCTTGGAGAACCCACTCGAGAAATGTCTACACCGCTCCCCCCTCCACCCGCCCTCCTTCTTCCAGCCCCTCCTTCAGCGTACTCGGGTCCCATCAAGACCCTTTGCCCACGGCTCTGCTTCCCCGGGACTCTCTGCCCTTTGCTCAGGCCAGAGTCCCAGGGACACTCTCCTCTCTCGGTGCAGCCCCGCCTCATTCAGAGCCCCCACCTGCTGTCTTCACCGCAAAGGCCCATCAAGGCATCTTTGCAAAACCAAACACACATGTTGCATCACCTCCTCCTGACCCTGTCGGGGAGGGAGGACTAAACAGACAGCACCCAGCCCTGGACAGATGATTATCCGCAGTTTATTAGTCACGTGTACTCGGAGCCTGGGGAGAGGACCCTGCAGGCCATGTGGGACCACACACCACACAGAGGCTGCCTTCAGGATCAGAGTGAGCGTGGCGATGGGCTGTGGGAGACAGACACTGTAATATTGAAAGGCTGAAGTGACCTGGTAGGATGTAATTTGTTTGTTTGAGTAATTCCACGGACCAGTAGAAAGCTAAAGCCCACTACTTAGGGATGCGCAGGACAGGAAGAACAGGTGTTTGTCTAAGGGCCGTACATGGGCTTTATACCAGAACCCTCCTCGGGGATGGACAGAAATGGGAGTGCTTGGGTTTCATTTAGTGTTGTCTTAAATGCCAATTTTGTTCTTCCTACTACAGAAGGAACAAGCGCTCCCCAGCGCGCCGGAGTGGGAAGGGCACGGGAGAAGTTGTCCATCTGCTGATCGTCCCTCCCCTGGTTCGAGGGGTCCTAGGGCTTCTGGAGAATGTCCAAATTCCTCAAAATGACCCGTGAGTTCCCCCACCGGCAGCTCCCACCCCCACCACCTTCATAGCGCGCCAGCTACCCTGTGCCCTACTGCGTCGGGAGTTCTTGGAGTGAGGGATGACTGTGGGAGGGGTCGCTCCGTAGAGCTGAGCCGGCATGGCCCCCGGCATGCTGCTGCTTGGACAATATCTCCCAACAGAATACCATCATGGCTTCTCATGCCCTTCCCTCTCCCTGAAATACTTACTGTCCAGTCCTCATTCAGAGCCCTAACTCCATTTCCTTGCCCATAAAACAGTGGTTCGGTGGGGCCTGGGTGGCTCAGTCTGTTAAGCTTCTGCCTTTGGCTCAGGTCATGATCTCAGGGTCCTGGGATCAAGTCCTGCCTCAGGGGATCCCTACTTAGCGGGAACCCTGCTTCTCCCTCTGCCTGCTGCTTCCTTGGCTTGTGCACTCATGTCTCTCGCGGGTTCTCGCTGTCAAATAAATAAATAAAACTTAAACAAGCAAACAAACAGTGGTTCAAATGGCCCTGGGCTCACTGGCTGTGTGAGAGCCAGAGGAGCGAGGAGCAGAGTCTGGCTCTGGGAAGTGTCCCCCTAGCCCTCAGCTACCACCACCATCCACAAGGTCACGATCACAGTGCTTCAGAGTCAGAGAGGCCCGCATTCAAATTCTGACTCTGTTCTTTCGGGCTCTGGGAACTTGAGCCGCGGGCCTGAACACATGGCCTGCTCGGGCAGCAGCGTCACAAGGAAGGGCAGTCTCGGGGCCGAGTATTTGAAGTTCAGGCTTTATCCTGAGTGCTGAGGAAAACCTAGAGAGGAGGGCTTGAGCTGTCCATGGGACAGGTCCGGGCCACCCCTTCCGGTGGGTACCAGGCCTGTTGCTGAAGGGCCCGGAACCCCTTCTCACCCTCCCAAGGGCTGCCCAGAGCAGATATACTGGAAGCTGTGCTGTCCTGCCCTCCCCACGCCCCTGGGTGGCCCCGTCCATCTCTCCCTTTCTGCCCACTCTGGCCCCTGTCACTGACATGATGCTGCCATCCGCACCTCGCCCCTTACCCTGGGCAGGGGGCACCTGGTGCATCTGGACACTGGTCTGGGATTGGGGTCTCAGAGTCCCCGACCGTGTCCAGCAGCATCACTTTTGCCTGCGGGTCACCTGCATGCTATCCCTGCAGCATTGGGGCCCAGGTGGTGTGAAGATGCTCTAAGGAGAGAAGGTCTCAGGGTTGGGGCGTGCTGGCCCTCATGGTGTCCGGAAGGCCCAGTGCAAATACTCCTTCACTCCCCTGGGCTAACATCTAACTGGGAAGCCCTTCTCTCCCCGGCCTCCCCCCTCTCTCCCCAACACCCCCCTGTCTCTTTCTAGCTCTCTGGCTTCTCTGCCTCCGCACCCCTTCTCCACCCCAGGGTCCCAGCTCCGTCCTGGAGTCAGACCCGAGAGGACACCTGGTTCCTACAAACCTCTGCAGGGTGGATGCTCGTCTCTTCTACACCGGCTCCGGCTGGAATCACGCAAAGGAAGCTCTCCTTCCTCCTCCCTGCAGAAAGCCTCCTCCCCGCATGAGGTGGGTGCAAAGAGAGAAGGGGCAAATCTCATGAGGGGAAAAAAAAAAGGTTCCTTAAAAAAAAGTGTGCAAGAAGGAGGGACCAGAGAAGAGGGACCTCGGGGGTGGGGGTCCCAGAATTTAACAAAGAGGAAGGTGGATCCAGGGTGGGAGATGTCTCAGCCCGAAGTCAGAGGAGCCTCCAGGCTAGGGGCCAGCGGGTATGTGTGTGTTGGGGGGGGGGTGCCCCCAGCACCCAGGGTGGAAACAGATAGCTCCCAGCTCTATTTTCAAGGTTCTGCAGACCACTGAGCAGAGCTCGGCTGAGGAGACAGCTCTGCAAGCCGGCAGGAGGGGGACATCGCCCCCACTCTCTGTCACTGGCCCCGGGAGGCAGGCGAGAGGTGGGGGGGCTGGGTTTCAGCCTGGCCAAGGCCAGCTCTGCTTCTTTCCTCCCAGGGACCCGGCTCCCCAACTCGGTGAGTGGCCAGAAAAGCACAGCCACCAAGAGCGATTGACTTTAGGGCCCTTCCGTGGCCTGTCAGCAGGCAAATCACTGGGTTTCTGCTTCAGTCACGACTCCGCTCCATGGGGCTGATTACGGGGAACCAGGAGCCGGCAGGCTTGGCTTGTAGGAGCCTCGACATTTTTTTGTTCATCCTGGAGTGTCTTGTTGCGTTATTTCCTACCAGAGACAGGTGTGTGTGTACCTGTGCACCTGCGTGTGTGTGCATGTGTCTGTGAGTGGACCGCCGGTGAGCGTGTGTGCGTGTCTGTGTGTGCCTGTGTATGCACTCGTGTGTGCACATCTGAGTGTGTCTGCGCACGCCCGTGTACGCAAGCGCGTGTGTCTGTGCGTGCGTCTGTGAGTGGACTGTGTGTGTGACCGTGCGCGCGCGTGTGTCACCAGCTCTGGGCTGGCCGGGATGAGATCCGGTTTCAGCTCATTAAGCCGGAGGCGGAAACGGCCGGCGGGCCCCAGCCCGGTGCCCTGCAGGTGTCCGGACGCGGGATGCGCAGTCACGCGCAGGGCCCACTCGTGCACACCTTCTCACACACGTTCCCACACACACTTGGGTCTTCAGCTACAGCGCGGCAGAGGCCCTGGGGAGCCCCAGCAGCCAGGCCTTAACTTTGAGCAGATGTTCCTCAGGGGCCCCAACCACACTGCTCACCGCAGAAGCTGCTGCCCCGCCGGCCCCCCACCCCCACAGATGGGCTGGGAGGGGCCAGCCCTGACCCCCTCGGCCCGCTGGCCTCGCTGGGCGTCCGAAGCCTCTGCCTGCCGCCTCCCAGCCTCCTTCACGGGCCGCTGCTCTCTGGGGAGAGCACACATCCTCTGCCGATGGCCTTGCGCCCTGAGGCCAGGCAGAGAAATTACTCCAAACCCACTCCTCAGCGCCCCCCTCAGCCGCTCGGCACCCCTGCTTGCAGCACCCGGTGCTGGGAAGGATCTGTGGCTGCGGCTAAAGCATCGCCCCTCGCCTTAAAAAGAGGATTTTCCTTCTTCAGCGCGAGCACATCCAAGCTCCGGAGCTCCGCCTTGTGGCAGAGCCGTGCAGGCACAGCGGCTGGACGCCTGGGGGGGCGCCCTGCGGGCACCTGAAGGGGGCGGTGGGAGGCCAGGGCTAAAGCACATCCCCTCCTGTCCCCGGCTCGCCCCCCTTCCTCCCAGAATCCCAGGTATTCGAGGATGAAACCTGTCTTGGGGCCCCATGGATACCTGGAAACGATACCTCCCCTGGGACCAAAGCCACCCTCAGGTGTCCCCTTGGACTCCAGCCGGATGCAACTGTACACCTTTCACAGCAACAATCTGCTGAGAGACCTCTTTGCAGAGTTTCTAGAATGGATACGGGATCTCAGAGGTGCCATGGAACGGGGGGAGGCTCTCCCCTTGTCCTGGGACAATTGCCCAGGACAGAAAGGGTTGCCTTCCTTCCCACATCTGTGGGGCCAGCCGCCGCCCGCCCCCCAGGGACCCCCAGACCCGCCCTGCCCTCTCTGAGGTGCACACTCCAATCCTCAGGAAGGGTGGAAAGAATAATTTTGTCTTTAAAAACGGTCTATTTCTAAGCAGAAATCATTATAACGAGAGCAGAGTTCTATTACAGTTCTTCTGCGGTGAGCCCGATTCTAAGTCTTTTAGATACATTAACTCATTTAATCCTCCTAACGTTTTCAATGCAGAAAATTTGTAAAATACAAAATTACAAGGAAGGGAAATAAAACCCAGAGTCCCCTCGTGCATTTTCTTGCAGCTTTTCATCTGTGCACGGGGATTTTTAACCAAATAATGATCACATCGCATATTAGACTCTGGCTTCCTGCCTTTTCTGCGGAACAGAATCTCGTGACCCAGGGGCATCCGTCTTGCAAGATTGTCTTAATGGCTGCATTGTATTCCATATTCCGATTGTACTAGCACTTACTTGGCCATTCCCAAGGAAGAAATTCTGTTTCTACTAAGTGTGGAGCCTGCACGATGCCGACGCACAGGGTTCATTTCATTCCAGTCCCTAAACTGCTTGTGTAGCAACTTGAGAGTGTAAGAGCGCTAACATTCTGGCGTCGCAGATGTGTGTGTGGGCACGAGCAGGAGCGGGCCCATGTGTGAGCGTGTGTGTGTGCCTGTACGCTTAGACTTAGCCTCGAAGAAGTTCCTAGAAACATGTCCTAAAATAAAGGAAAACACGTCCCACAGAATTAAAGCCAGGTATTCAAACAAATACGTGAATAAGAATGTGCAAGCAGTATTATTCGTAAGAGCCAACAGGTGGACACAACCCAGATGTCCATCGACAGGTGAACGGATAATCGAAATGTAGTCTATCCAGGGGTGCCTCGGTGCCTCAGCTGGTTAAGCGTCTGACTTTGGCTCAGGTCGTGATCCCAGGGTCCTGAGATCCAGCCCCACGTCGTTGGGCTCCCTGCTCCGCGGGGAGTCTGCTTCTTCCTCTGCCCCTCCCCCCCACTCGTGTTCTCTCTCTCTCCAATGAATAAATACTCTTTTTTAAAAATGTGGCATATCCAAAACAAACAAACAAAGAAAAACAAAATGTGGAATATCCATACAATGGAATATTATTCCGGTATAATCGTATTCAGGATTGAGATACTGATGTGTAATATATAGACGAGTCTTGAAAACGGAATTCTAAGTGAAGGGAGCCAGACATTAAAGGTCACGTGTTGTAAGACCCCATTCTTATGAAATCTCCAGGACAAGTAAATCCATGGAGACAGAAGATTGGTGGTGGCTGGGGAGAGGAAGGGAGAGTGACTAGCCGAGTGGGTCTGGAGCGCCCTTTTGGGCCGACTGCAATGTCCTGGAACTGGTTAGAGGCGGTGGTCACCCAACATTGTGAGTGTAGGCCATGCCGCCGAACTGTTTGCTTTTAAGCTGGTTATTTGACATGATGTGAGTTTTAGCTCGGTTTTTAAACAAAAAAACAGTCACACTCGTGACTCCTGATTCACTGATGAGTAACGACTTCAAGCTTGGCTTTCACACAAATGACCCCCTTTATGGTCAAATGACTTCTTCCTGTTTCACCGCCCGTTTCCCGGAGCCCCGCAACCGAGGCTCTGACCTCGTGCGACCCAGGCACCCAGCTCATCGTCCTCTGCTCCCCCTTCCCTCGCTTGGTTCCAGGACCTGTATCTGCCAGAGAAAGGACTTCAGTCAAGCTGCGGCATCTGAATGGCCTTGGCTGGGGACTTTGGATCTTACTTCTCTTATTTTTAGATCACGTGCTAAAGAAAACAAAAAATCTCGCAGCCCGGAGGCAGGGTTTGGCCAGTGGCCAAGCGCTTTTGCAGTTCTAGTGTCCTGCTCCTGAGCACCCCAAGCAAAGTTGGATCAGCCGCTGCCCCAGCGATGCTAATCCAATAACCGAGGGTTTATTGGACTCCTTAAGGCATACCCAGGAGTGCAAATCCCTTTTAATTCTCCTCACGTTCTGTAAAGCTGTTCCCCCACATGAAATTAGTGGGGAAGCAGCCCCACCGCCTCCATCCCACTCCACGGGAGCTTCGAAGAGCCGGAAGAGCCCCCCCTCGCCCTCCTCCCCTCCTCTTCAACCTCTTGCTATCCTGGGGCATCGGCGACTGAAACCTTAGGTTGATCCCAGGGTTGGTTGCCCCGGGCAGGTGCACACAGCACTCCTAACACCGGCTGCCAGGTGGTCCCGGCCATTCTGACCTTGGGCCCAGGGAGAAAGACCAGCGTTCTCTCCCACCTCACAGGCCAGCATCTGACCCCCACATCACGTCCAGCTCTGTCCATGAGAATCTTCACGAAGCACCTAAGTGAGCCGCCCCAGATACAGGGTATAGCTTCCTTCTGGCATCTGCCTCGCCGTTTGGCAATTGCTTGCAGGTAGGTAGGTCCGCTTGGGTGTTCTAGCTGCAGTCACAGGGGCCCTAACTCCACCTGGGTTTATCCATGAGGGACCTTGCTGTGTCCAGAGCAAGAGCAGCGGGGGAAGGGCAGGGAGCAGGTTCATGTCAGCGGATCAACAATGTCACAAGGGCTCGGCCCCTTTCTCCCGCAGCCCTCTCCCCCGGGGTGCTGGCCTTGGCCGCAGGCTGGGACCCCCACCCCAGGGGTACTAGATGGCTGAGGCAGCTCCAGGCACCAAATCCAGAGAACAGCATCCAAAGGAAGAAAAGAGGCAGGAAACCCTTTCTTAGAAGCACATCCACAGACTTCCTCAGCACTCATTGGTCAGGACAGAGTCACATGCTCCTCCCTGGGCCAATCACCGGCCACAGAAGCAGCGTTGCCTGGTGGTCCAGGAGTGGTACCCAGCCCAGCCGCCTCAGTACTGAGGGAGAACTTGGTAGAGATGCAGATTCTTGGACCCCATCCCGGAGCCGCTGAATCAGAAGCTGTGGGGGTGGACCTCAGCAGGCTGCACTTTTTAAAACTCTATTTCATTAGCTATACTTAGTCTAATTCCCAGGGTTTAGCCACCGTTCAACACAAGATGAACTTCCAATTTCCTAAGGAAGTGAAGATGCCTTAAATACAAATCTCTAAGATTGTATACGTGAGAAGCACGTGTTTTTATGTAAAAACATTTTATCTAGGTGAGACCTGAACATGCTACTAATTTCTTCAAGTGGCATCTTAATGGGCTTTCCAGATGATGCTAGCACGTGGTGAAGTTTGAGAATCCTGGTGGGGATGAACAAACACCCCCCCACCCCAAAACATAGCATCCTACACAGTTACCATTGATTTGCTCGTGACTCCACAGGTTAACAGTTCAGGCTGGGCTCCGCTGGCTGGGTCTTCTACAGTCTCACCTTTGACAGGACTGCCAGATTTAGTAGATAAAAATGCATGATGCCACATTAAAGTTTAATTTCAAAGAAACAACAAATAATTTTTTTTTAGGATCAGTATGTCTTGGGTAATAATTAATGCTAAAAAAAATTCATTGTTTACATATATTTCAAATCGAACGGTGTATCCTACACCTTCTTTGGCAGCCTAGCCTAGGGTCACTTCCGTGGGTGCGGTCATCTGGTGGCCAACAGAGCCAGGACATCGCTCATCCCGTCTGGCACTGGGTGCTGGCAGTCCCGTGGCATCTCTCTCCACGTGGTCTCCCACCCTCAGGGAGGCCAGCCTGGTGACAGGAACATTCCAAGAAGGCACAAGTGGAAATTGAAGGTCCCTTGAGGTCTAAGCTCAGAAAAACCACACCCAGAGAGAGGTCTGGCCTCTGCCCTCAGCTACTGGGAGGTGATCTCTGGACACTTGCTTGATGGGGCTTTGGTCCCTGGGAGTTGACCATGTGGTTCATGGTGGGTTTGGGGACATGCCATAGCACTTAGAATGCCCAGAGGAGCTGGTGACTGAAGGTCAGCGTATAGTGGTGGGAAGTCAAGCTCCAGTGAGACTCTGGAAGCCAAAGCTCTGCGAGCTTCCCCCATTGGCAAGACTCTCATGTGCGCTCATAAATCATAACCAGGAAAGGTTACACCATCCAGGACTCCATGGGGAGGATGACCGGAAGCTTCATGTTTGGACCCCTACTGCTGTTCACCTTGTCCTTTGGTTGGTTCTAATTTGTATGCTTTTGTTATTATAAAACCGTAATCCTAGGATAACAATTTCTCGAGCTCTGTGAGTCATTCTAAGTGAATTGTCCAACTGGAGGTTGCTTGTGGGGGCCGTCAAGTTCATAGCCAGCCCCTGAACTTGCAGCTGGTGTCTGAATTGAGGGCAGTCATGTGGAAGACAGCACCTGCAAACCCTGTGGTTTGCTTAAACTCCATCACATGCTGCTTCTGGAACATTCTGTCGGTCAAAGCAAATCACAAGTCTAGACCAAGTCAAGGACCCTTCTGAATGGAAGGGTTGGCAAAGTCACGTTGCAAAGGGATACTCAGGCAGGGATGGAAGGAACCTGTGGCCGATTTTTGCATCTCTGCTGCAGACACAGTGGGTGTTGGAGAATAGACACCAGGACTGTTCCACTCGGTGGCCTGTTCTCCCCCTTGGGACTTGCACTATAAGTTCCTCAGCTGAGGAGTTCTTCACCTATTTCCCCAGTGTCTGGGTCATATCAGGGACTTGACGCACAGAGGACATCAGTGTCTGAGTGCACTGACAGATACGAACCACACTCGACATCATCGCACACTAAACCGCCCAAGGAGTCTTTAAACCAGCCGTTGTTGGATACACCCAAGAGCCAATAATTCCGAATCTACTAGGGATAGCCTATAACCCAGGCCTCCAAATTTTTTAAAGTCTTGCGCATGATGTCAGTGTCCAGCTGAGGCCAAGAATCAATAACCAGACATCCAGGAGCTTAAAAACCTCCAACTAACGCTCAGACACTGAGATTCACATGGAGGGCGCGGAAGGCGGACAGAAATCCCAAGTCAGGGCACAACGATACAAAGCATTAAATCATGCACAAAGAATGAGTGGGAGGGCCCCGAGGGAAAGTAAGCTCACATTTCCCAGACCAATGCCCTGCTGAGGGTCTGCCTGTTCCGTTCCTGCCTCTCCCAGGGCTGTGTGCTCCCGGGGCGGAGAGCCTTGCTGAAAACCCCATTCTTCCTTATCACACTTCTCAGTGGCTTGGCTACTGCCCAGACTCCCAGCTTGGAGCTCCTCTGGTTTGTGTGTCTCCGGATTTGGTCTAACGGTGCGGTCCTGGAGTCAGCTCCTACTTGCTCACAAGACTGAAATGTTCAGGACTCTGGCAAAGCCATTGCTAAATGAAGCCATTATCAAAAAATATAAATTATGCAAACTGACAGTGACCTGGGTTCTATAAAGAGATCACAAAAGCTCAAGCTCATCACCTTCTTAACTACCCCGTTTTACCGTTCTTGGTGCTCCTGAGGTTATTTAAGTCTGCTGTATCCATGAGGTGGAAACACTAGGTGAATTGTATCGCCTAACTCTGTTCATGCTGATAGATTGGAATCAGCCACAAGGGGAGTATTTACGCCGCAGAAATTGCGAGGTACTATAAATCACGGCTGTTTTAACTTTGGGTCCAGAGAGTCGGTAATTAAAATTTCTGAATGCACCCCTAGATCTAAAGGTTAAAAAAGGAAAGTGGAGTGAGTTTACACTGAAACCAGCTGCTCTCAGTAGGACGCGCATTTGGAAAGATTCAAGCGCTCCTACCAGACCCTGCCCGCCTGCCATGGCTGCCGGCACCTCCGAAAGGCTCTGATGTCTCAGGACCTGTCCAGACTCTGCCTCCCTGCCTCCTTCCTGCTAGTTGTCAGCACGAACCTCCAATTTGACTCCCCCTCTGGAGTTCTGCCCATCCACCCCTGAGGACTGATGACGGGAATGGTCCTGCTCCCCAGGTCTGCCTGTGGGGGCTGGGCTTCCTCTAGGCACACAGCCTGCAGCCTTGACCCAGACCTTCCTGGCATCCACACAGCAATCCTACCAAACCCTCCTCAGCCCTGCCAGAGCCCGGGACCCCGCCTCCTGGCAAGAGAGGTCAGATATACCCCTTCCCCTTCCTGTGGTTAGAACCAGCACTCGGAGGAGCTGCAGGCTGGACCACCAGAGCCCTTTGCCTCCACCCACCCCCTCCCAAGGACACTGCCCTCCCCCGCCAAGGTCAGCAGGCATTGCCAGGTCAAACCCAACCTTTAACGTCAGTAGGGATCACCCAACACTATAACACCCTGGTGCTTAAGGAAGTGTTTTCTCAACACCAGGGGACTCCTCTGAACCCCAAACACTCTCCCAGGGTCTCCTGCACACAGAGGGCAGCTGGGTGGTGGAGGGTGTCCCCAAACCCACCTGACAGGCACCTCAGAACATCCTGTGCTCCAGCCCCTGCTTTGGGCAGACCTAAACCACACACCAGAATCTCCCATTCTCTCTCAGCCCATGACACGTTGATGAACTTCCCACCCAGTCGGACCCACTGGGGACGGAGCAGCAGAAACAGACCATCTGTCAGTCGCCCTTGGACCCCAGAGCCAATCCTGCCTGCTGAAGTGTGTTATTTAGATCCCAGAGAGAAATGTGTTTTCCTTGTCTGTAAGGCTATAGCATCTCTCCTCTAAATGACATAGGTTTGTTCACAAGACTAATTTTTTTTCTAAGCAACTATTTTAATTTTTCCTAATTTCTAAATCCAAGTATAATTTACATACATTGAAATGTGTCTATCTTAAGTATACAACTGGGTAACCTTTGACAAAGACAGTGTATCCCACAGTCTTACCAAAATACAGAACATTTCTCTCCTCCAGAAAGTTCCCTCCTGCCCTGTGCCAGTCCATCCCCACCCCCCCCAAACATCCCCACCCCCCTACCTCCCAAGACAAACACTGTTCTGATTTCTGTCACCAAAGATTAGTTGTGCCTCTTCTAGAACCTCACAGAAATGGAATCCCACAGAATGAGTTCTTTTGTGTCTGGCTTCTTTAACTCAGCATAAAGCCAGATAATTATATTTAAGCAACTTTAATTTTCCATGCAGTCTGTGTGCTAGAGAAGGATTCTAGATTTGGAATCTTTGTGTTGGAATCCAAAATAGCTTGTGTGGGGCCAGGCACATCTTCTCTGCCTCCCTGCCTCTCCCTCCGGGCTTCAAAGACCCTATTTTATACAGACAACTTCAAAAGGCCCTCTGAGCTTTGGCTCTCCGGCCTCACCCTTGGAGCCAGGACAGAGCGAGACAGACCCTGGAGACACTACAGATGGGGCATGACGGCAGGGCGACCAAAGATCCTGCAAGTCAGTCCAGAAAACAGGAACAGAAAGAATCCATGTTGGGTGAGTGTGTTCATTTTCCTATGGCTACTGTAACAAATTGCCACCAACTTGGCACTTTAAAAGGAAAGAAATGGAGTAGGTCGCAGGCCAAATGGTCAGGCTCCCCTCGTTTCTCTGCTCTAGGTTTGACAAGGGCAAAATCAAGGTGTCAGTCAGGCTGGGCTCTGATCAGGAAGTTTCGGGAAGAATCATTTCCAAGGTCGTTCGGGTAATTGCCAAGTTCAGTTCTGGGACTTGTAGGACTGAGGGTCCCCCTTCCTTGCTGGCTGTCAGCCGGGGCCAGTCTTGGTTCCTCGAGGATGCTCGTTTTCTTCCTCCTGTGCCCCCCCTCGCCCCCAGCCATGGCAGGTCGAGTCTTTACCATCCACGAACTCTCTCTGCTTCCTTTTCTGACTTCAGCTGGAAAGAGTTCTCCAATTTGAAGGGTTCGTGGGATTAGATTCCCTCCACACCCCCCCCCACTAATCCAAACTGATCTATGTTAAGATCTCCAATTTTGTAAAAAATAAATAAACAAATAAATAAATAAGCTTAAAAATCAATAAAAATTAAATTTTAAAAACTAAAAAAAATATTTCCAATTATTATTATACCTACAAAGTCCTTTTTGCCATGTGCAAAGTTTGGGAGTCCCCAAGACCACCTTCTGGCTTGATAATTCACTAGAAAGACTCACAGAACTTAGAAAAAAAAAAATCTCTTATACGTATGGTTATGGTTTTTTGCAGTGAGAAGACACAGGTTAAAAAAAAGATGGGAAGAGGCTGGTGGGGTGGGGCCTGGGAGAGGTGAGTTTCCAGGTGTCCATCCAACAGCGGCACGTGGACAGCCCTGCGTTCTCCTAGCACCCGTGGAGTACTGCTAGCCAGGGACCCTCCCCTGAGTCTCGGTGTGCACAGTTTTCAGTGGGTCTTTGTCATGTCAATATAGCTGACTGTCCACAGGGCTGGCTTCAGTCTGCAGCCTCTCCAGAGGTCAAGTTAGTACCATGTGGCCCAAGGCCCCAACCCTAAAACTTGTTGTTATCATACACTGTCTGGCTGGCCCGAGGTCCCCAGAAAACAAAGACACTCTTAGCAGACAGGACCTTCCAAGAGCTCAGAGGTAATGTCCTGGGAGCTGAGGGCGAAAGCCGAAGGCCACATCTCTCTTTGGGCAAGGTCAGTCTCTCCCTGCGCACCACAAAACTAACATTTCCACGGGTTCCAGGGTAGGGAGGATGTCTCTGGGGAGCCTTTATTCTGCTAACGCCTTGTGAATGTTCCCGATTCAAGGGAGCAGCGTCACCCAAAGTGTGTCCTTTGGAACTCAAGTCCCACCAGCTTTTAGAACTGCTATGCCTCCGTACCCTCCTTTCTCAGAGATCCGCTTGGGCTCAGTGGAAGGGAAAATCCTGCCGCACGGAGCCCCGTTTCACGGCGCTTAACCCAGTGTTGCCCAAACCGTCTTATCTGTGGAGCCATGCTCATGGGATCTCCCCTAAGGCCCCTCGAAAATACTCAGGGGAAGTGGAACTGTGCCTGAAGCAATCTTTGCAACTTAAAGCCTTGCCACCAACCCTCCGTACCTCAATTTCTTCATCTGCAGGGATGAGAGTCGCTGTTGCGCGACCCATCCGAGCAGGTCATTGTGAATTAAATTAGGTAACATATACAAAATGCTTGGTTCGCCGTATACATCTGACAGATGGTAGCTATTATGGTCGTACTTATTTTTAGGAACTAAAATGTCTTCGCTAACCTTCCCTGTTGCTTCTTCCTCACTGTCAACCCCGGGTCCAAAGAGCCCGCGAAGCCTCTTATGGGCTGGTCCTGATTTGGGCCCAGGGACCCCGAAGGTGGTGACACATGCTGGCGACTGTAAGTGGTTCTGCCCCCGAGGTTTGCAAGGATCCGAGGAACTAATTAACCTGCAGGCATCCTGCCTGCTGTGGGGGAAGTGAATGAAGGCCAGGATGCCTCGAGCTTTTACTTGTTGGCCCTTTCTCTCCTAGAGCGTTCATTGAAAGTCTGCTCTGGGCAGATTTGCTCCTGGAAGGGACACAGAGGCCTCCGACCAGACTCCCGAGCCCCTGACCCCCACATCCGCCCAGCCTCGTTAACCAGCTACCCAAACCAGCCACAGAAGGACCTACAAGGCGGCCGCTCCCCATGTTTCCTCTCTAGGTTTGCTCCCCAGCCAGTTGGCCCTCCGAGCTCCGAGCCCCGTGACCTTCCAGACCTTCTGCCTGGCCTCATTCGTTTCCCACGGGGCTCCACGCAATGGCTCCCACTCTCAGCTTGGTCCTTAGACCAATGTCTGGTTTGAGGCTTGTTCTCTTGGCTTTGACCTTGGGGGGGCCCCTTCAGGACACAACTCCTTACAGTTAGGGAAGATAAAGGCGGGTGGAGACGCCTCCCCGGGGGCCCCAGCACCCAGGGTCCTTCCTCCTTGACATTCAGGGAGGGAGCCTGAGCACATCTTCAGATAATGCTGAGCCGCCCATGGGAAGTTCTAGGAAGAGGCCGGGCTGACCCCACTACAGTTCAAAGCTGGACTTCCTGTGTGAGTCGGTTTCAGTGCGGTTTGCTTTTCGTACACCCGACTCCTCTGCGAAGATAACCTTGTGCCATGAAGAATGACACACACGAGGGCGCCTGGCTGGCTCAGGCGGGGAGCGCGTCACTCTTGATCTCTGGGGTTGTGAGTTCAAGCCCCACATTCAGGGTAGAGATGGCTTTCAAAATAAATAAATAAATAAAAACAAAAAACCAAAACAAGGAGAGCAAGCATTTTGGAGTTGGCGGTGTCGCTAACGTCTCTGAGCTAAACAGGGCATCAAGTACTGGGCTTCTCTTCCTTACACTGTCCGGGGCGACCCTGTCACCATTTCCCCAATTCACAGGTGAGGAAAGGGTACGTGGCCTGTTTGGGGGTCACAGCGGGCAGATAGAGGTGCCAGGCTTCTCCCCCAGGCCCGTGCACCCCGGCAGCCTCTGCTCTGCCCGGCCGTGCTCCCCCCATCTCCCTGGGTCTCCTTGCCTGACACACAGATGCGCACAGTCTGGCGAGCGGCCCCGGGCTCCATAATTCCTGCGAAGAACGCCTGGGGCTCTGGAAAGCCACCTGCTTCAAAATGGAGG
Organism: Mustela nivalis; assembly: GCF_964662115.1. Lineage (NCBI taxonomy): Eukaryota > Metazoa > Chordata > Mammalia > Carnivora > Mustelidae > Mustela > Mustela nivalis. The sequence goes on from NC_139036.1 coordinate 58,042,789, forward strand.
AACCAGGTGGACCCCCAAAGACCTCCTTCCCAATCCAAGGCCCCAGCTCACCACCATTGATTCTTTGAGCTCCTTTCCTGGGTCCCTCACGAGCACAGGTGGCTCGAGTGCCCTCCCTTCTCCTGCAGTGGGTTTTCTCGGTCTCCCCTGCCCCCCCCATCCCCCCCCCCCCCCCCCCCCCCCCCCGGCTGTGAGACTAGTCCAGGCTCGGTCTTTCCTGCCATCTAGTGGCTCCCAGGCTTACCGCAGGGAGGAGTGTTCCAGGACAGAGACCAGAAAACTCTAGGTACCTTCAAACGGCTCAGAGTCTCCGCTGGGCAAAGCCAGGGCCAGCTCTCTGGAAAGCAATAGGCTTGGTGTGACCGGTGGCAGAGGGGGCTGCGCGAGGAACACGGGGTGGCGGGAGCCTGACCCATCCCCTCTGTGGGAGGGTTTTCAGCCTCGGATGGAGGGCTGCACCCCTCCGCCCGCCGGAGGCCAGTGTGGCCAAAGGCAGAGGGATGGGGAAGGGAGAGGTTGGCCCCACAGGGGAGGAAGGCGTCGCAGAGGTGGACGCGCTGGCACGGGTCTGTGTCGCCGCAGGAGAGGAGAGGCACGGAGCCATCTCTGCCCTGGGCTGGCCCTCTGGGGAGTCGGGCGGCCAGGGTTCCCATCCCGACCCTGGTGCTCGCTCGGAGCGTCTTGGGAAAGGAGCCAGCATCCACCTCCCAGCTGTGGTTAGACTCTGGAAGGCCGGCGTGTCAGCTTCCTGCGGCTGCCGTACCAGATGACCGCAATGGGGTGGCGAAAGCAACAGAAATTCTCTCCCCGTTCTGGAGGCCCACACGTCCCAAACCAAGGAGTCAGCGGGCTGGCTTCCGTCCGGCGGCCCTGAGAGAGACTGGTCCGGGCCTCCGCTCTCCTGGCTCCCGGGAGCTCCGGCAGTCCACACGGCATTGCCCCTGTGTCCGTGTGTGCATGTGCGTCTGCACGTGCGTGTGTGCGTCTCCCCTTCTTACAGGAACACCAGTCACACTGGAACAGAGCTCTAGACCACGCTCACCAAGCACATCTTCCTCTTGATTCGGTCACATCTGCAGTGACCCTCTTTCCAAATAATGCAATGACCCACATTCACCGGGGATTAGGGCTTAAACATGTCTTTTCGGGGGTGGGGGGGGACACCATTCATTCCGCAGTAAGCCTCTGGCAGGTCGCATACCATTGGGTTCCCCCCTTACCCTGGGGTCAAGAACAAGCTCCGTGTGTCCGAGGTCCCCTTCTTTGCACTCCTACCTGGGGCCCTCCACGCTGGGTTTGCCCGCTCCTGCCGCAAAATATCATTCACATCCGGCTTGCTCACCTCCCACATTCGGCTCCCTTGTTCCCCGTCTTTACAAGGCCACGGAGATGTCCCTAGCCCGTGAAGTGTCCCCAGATCCGTCCGCAGGCTTCGCCACCCTCTCTTGCCAACCCCCAAGCCCTGCAGGTCGTTGTGCACCAGCTGTCATCCTATGGGCGGCTGTCAAACTCACGTTAGGGTCAACACAACAGAGTTCAAGCCCCTGAGCCACGGGCCATCCCCCATGGTCAGCAGGGCTCGGAAGATGTCTGCACTGCCAGACTCATCCTGGCAGACCTTGGAGGGGCAAGCGTCCATACGATTGTTCTGAGTGTGAAGGAATGTTCTAGAAAGTCAGGCTTTTCTGGGTCGAGTGGTGAGCCACTTTTGTATGCTAACGACATATTTGGGCCGAGAGCCTCGGGGAAGATGAAAGGCAGTGGTCAGGGCTGTGCTGACCAGGGGAAGATGTTTGAGACCTCCAGTCCCTCCAGGACCAGCCTGGAGGAGCCGGTACGGAGCCGACAACGGAGCCAGACAGCGGGCTGCCCTCACCCCTACCTGGGGTCCTGGCCCCGTGGCCCCACTCTCTGAGCCATTGCACGGGGCTCTGATGACGTGCTAGTTTAAAAGCGCCTGATCTACGAGAATGTTCCAGGGAAATGAAATACACAGCATCCGAGAAGCCAAGTGGCTTGGAAAAATGCATTTACAGCTTAACAAAAGATAGAGCCGTTGGACGAGCGAGGAAGACACAGCACTAATTGGCAGCCGTATTTTATCTGCTCCCCACAACTGCCTCACGGATTATTAAAAAAAAAAAAAAAAGGAAGGAAGGAAGGGAAGGGGATGTGTTGAAGCCTTGAAATGAAGCACTTTTAAAAATAGGTGAATGTTCTCAGAGACCATGTTTTAAAGATAGCTTCTGTTCTGACTCGGGGTTTTCTCAATCAGCAGGGAACACGGTCCCCACTTGACGGGGGGCGCCGGGAGATGACAGGAGGCACTGTCTTAAACACAGGCAGGGTGATTTTCACCTCTATCTTATCACCGCCTTCAAGACGTATTATTTTCATCTGAAGTGAGGTTCCAATTTTTGGAAGAAAAAAAAAAAAAGCCTTTCATCTCTCCCAACCTCATTTTCTCTCTCTCTCTCTCTCTCCTGAGGGAAGCGTGGGGGAAAAGCATTCTTCCACTTGCTACGGTTTGGGAATCCCATAAAACCCACCAGCGGCTGGAGTGTTTTGTGCTGATAAACCCCTCTCTCGGCCCGCCAGGGGGCTCCGGGACACAGGCTGTCACAGACACTGTGCAGAGCTGGCGCGGGGGACCCACGAGGTTGGGTGAGGTGGGGGGGAGGCAGGGGACTGCCACCCTGTCCCCATGCTCCCCCCCAAAGCCGAGGGGCCAAGGGGCGGGGAAGTGGTGGCTGCCCCAAGCATACTTTATCCGTAAGCATGTACCCCACTCCCTCCTCAGGCCCTGCAGACTCTCTCAACGCCAAGGGCTGCTTTTGTGTTTTCCTTCACCAAGGGGACCGCAAGCCAGCCTTAGCACTCCGCTGGAGAAGTGCCTTTTCCTCTGAACCCGTCAAGCAAATCAGAGGACCTGGAGGCTAAACTTCCCCTGTCCTTTTTCATCTCTGCCCCCAAAAAATGGGAAAAAGGAGATTTCCAGAACAATTTGGGGGGGTGGGGATGGAGGAAGCAGGCAGCCTCAGGACGGTCTGAGCCCTGGAGACTTCAGACACCACCCAAGCCATCGGAGCTGATGAAGGAACGTGTCCAAATGGGCCACGATCCCTGGGCACGTGGTTCTCAAACTCTGGCATCTACGCAGGAAACGTGGGAGTAACAGCGTCTTGTGGACCTTCAGGAGCATTCACTTTCTTCCCTGCTGATTCCTTCCTTCCTTCATTCCCCAAAGCTTCCGTACCACTCTGTGCCCTGCTCTAATTACTGAGGATATAATAATGTAAAACGAATCTTTCCCCATGCTCATGGAACCCAAGCTCTCTGGGGTGAACAGACAGTAGACCAAATATTTACAGTCGTGTTTGTAGACGGCTGTCCCTGGGCTTGTTCTGACGCTTGGTGACCCATCAGCAAGGCGTGGCCGGTGGATTAGAAGTGTGTCCACGAGGCCATGGCCGAGCCTTGGCAGCACCCACGGTCTCTGTGGCTGCATCTCCTCCCTCTGCCTCCAGCAGGTGGTACCATGGTCCCCCCACGTCACAGGATCGCCTAGCATCATTGCTCCAGGAACGCTCCGTCAGGGCACTTAGGCGGAGGGACCGTGTTGGGACGTACTGGTCCTCGCCCTGGTCCCACGGCCTTCTGTCTGCAGGAGCGTTTCCAGCAGGAAGGAGAGCGATCACGTACGCAGGTGTGGGTTTCAACATGCCGCTCCCTCCAACGGCGACTAAAGGACAGCATGCGGCAGAAAGCTGGTCAACACAAAGCGGTGACAGGTGACCATACTCGGGCTGGCGCTGGGCACACAGGATGACCGTGTTTGCACCGACATCCATGGCAGCCTGAGACATGGGAACCCGCACAAGGGCAAAAATCGGTATTTTGTTATCTGGAGAATCCTTCCTTAGCGTGCACACTCGCTCTCTCCCTCCCCCTCCCCCGCCATCTGTCTGTCTCTCCTTTCCTCCTGTCTGTCTCTCTCTGTCTCTGTCTCTCTGGCTGTAACCACGAAACACGGAAGGAGAGGCGACGGATGTCCTTGCAGCTTACGGAGATGATTTCAAGATCGGGCTCTTAGACACCTACGGGCCATTCATAGCTGCTCTAGGTGATTCAGATTCAAGAGGACAGCGAGCGACACTTTCGAGAGCTGAGGAGGCGTTCCAGAAAACCTGGCTCACTCATAACCCTTTAGAAATCAGCTTTGCTGGTGTGTCTTGTTTTATTTCATTTTTGTTTTATTTTATTTTATTTTATTTTAAAGATTTATTTATTCATTTGAGTGGGGAGATAGGCAGAGGTCAGAGGGAGAGAGAGAGAGAATTTCAAGCAGACTCCCAGCCTAGCACAGAGCTGGACACGGGGCTCGATCTCACGACCCCAAGATCATGACCTGAGCTGAAACCAAGAGTCAGACACCCACCTGACTGAGTCACCCAGGCACCCCATATTTAATTTTACTGTATTAAATTTTAATTTATTTTTAGTAATCTCTACACCCAGCGTAGGGCTTGAACTCAGGACCCCAAGGTCAGGAGTCACATGCTCCATGGACTGAGCTAGCCAGGGGCGGGGGGGGGGGGGGCTGTGTGTCCATTTTACAGGAGATGGGTCCACGTGGAAATTATTTTGTTCCAACCAGCTGGTGCCACGTTGGTTCCCAAAGTCCCCACAGTCCTGACCCCATCGTTCCTTCCTCCAAGCAAACAGATGCATGAGTGCTGGACGTGGCACCTTGGGAAGGGCACAGCCCCACTGGGACTCCGTTCCCCTCCAGGGTGGGCGTGACAGGGAATCTCTGCTTTACAACGCCCACACCCACGATCTTGCCACACCATCTCTGGCCTCCAAAGCAACCCGCCAACAAGGACTTTAAACCTTTTGACCTGAAGAAATAATGTATCCTTGGGTTCCCGGCCGTAGCTACCTTCTTATGGAATTCAAAGGAAAAGGGGGGGAAAGAGAAATGAGCTAGCGCCTTGGCCTCTCCCTGGCACAGGGCACCGTCCTGGGAGCTCACAGAATTCTCATCTCATCCTTAGAACAAGCCCAGAGACAGGTGTCGTTTCCAGCTCGTGGAGGAGGAGATGAAGACTTTTGCAGGAGGGTTGGTATCCGGGTCAAGGTGACGCAGCTAGACTGAGCGGGAGGCAGGATGTCAGACCCCAAAGCCCGTGATCCTGCTTCTACAACAAGCCGCCCCTCGGACGCTGATCCTGGCTGTAGCAGAAGCAGTTCCAACCGCACGCCGTCCTGCGAGGCCTCTGCCTACTACACGAACCTTGTCCCTTCTTCCCTTAGCTCTCCATTCCCTCCGTCGTCGCGAGGGCTCTCCTTCCTGCTGCCGCTTCCTAGGCTTGGCAGTGCCCCTTCGTTCATGTCTTTACACCTGCTCTTCTCTTCCTGCCACTGGCCTTGGAGGACGCTGCCCTCCCATGTACTCTGTCCTGCCCTCTCTGCTTAGCCCTGCAAACGTTTGGCTCCTTTGGGCTCAGAAGTGTGAACTGTCTTTTGAGCTGGGTTTCCACGTTTTTATCACCCACGTAGGTTATAACCTGGAGTAAAATCCCGTTGGCGGTCAGAGAGCCGCCCTCACCAGCTCAGGGGAGATGGAAATCAGTAGCACGTGCCGAGCCCAAGTGCGTCCTGGCCGATAGCCACCGGCCCTGTGCTTCTGGCTCCTGTCTCTGCCTCTCTTTCCCTCCTCCAGCAAGAGGCTGAAGCCCTGTGCAAGATTTTCCCACTGGCGGGGAGTGGGGAGCCGGGGTGGAGAGGAGCCGTGAGGACGGCAGTCAGATGCGTAGCTGGTTTATGGAGCAGCCTCGGGGAATAAACATAAAAACACAGAACGGTGTTACGTGTTCTCTGATCAATGCCAGCAGCCGTACTCTGTTAAATTCTGCTTTCTGTCTCCTGTTGACCTTTCAGGCAGGTCCCACTGCTTCCTGCTCCCTCACAGTTACTCGAAACTCCCTCTGGCTTCAAACCACAGCCTCCGCCCAGTTCGGAACCCTGGGTCCCATCCCCCACCCCACGGTAGCCAGCCCGCTTGGCTCTCTCTGAACTTGGTCTGGTTCCGTGCACCCCCCAGGGAGCGCCAGCCCCACAAGGTGGTCTCCATGGAGATGGCAGGTCCCTTATCTGTCCACCTCCCTAGAGGGATGTCCAGACTCCTACTGGACACCTCCATGGCTGAGAACACCCTCCAAAACGACGCGCATGGCCCCCAGGCCATGCCAACGGTCTGGCCCGTAGCCCTTTGTGGGGCAGCCCCAGGCGGTTCACGATTGCTGCCTGTCCTCTGTGTCATGGTCAGTCACAAAACCCGGACGAATCCGTGAGGAGCTCTAGAGTGCGTCCTAAGTCCTGGGAAGATGTGGGCTGGGGGAACCCCCATCCTTTCTTTCTGGGCAGCGGCATCCCAGAACCCCCTTGCCCAGCATCACCAGCCGCCCCAGCCGGAGTGGTGGGACGTGGACGGCAGCTCCTACGTTTGCCTGCACACTGCTCCAGAGGACGCGAGCTGGGCTCTCCCGGGGACGCCTTCTCCACGCCCTGGTCTGTCCTCAGAGCAGAACAGGAAGACTGGGGCTCGGCAAGCCCCCAGCTAGGAGCCTGGCCCCCATCCGCCTCTCACAGACCGTCCATGCTGAGAGTTAGCCCCTGGAGTCTCACTGTGTGCTCTGCTGGGGGTGGAAACCCTCCTTCACTTGGCGCCCTCCCCACCCCAAACCACTGGAACACAGAATAAAATCACAATAGATTAAACACTTATAATCAAGCAATTCCCATATTATTTCATTTACTATTTACTCTGAGAGAAATAGTCTACTTTTGCCTCCATCTTACGATGGAAAAGTTGAGATTTGGGGAGGGTGTCTAAGATCGCGTCGTTAGGATGGTGTATGAATCTGTTTCTCTGTGTATCAAAGAAATCTTACGGATCTCAGTGACCTGCTGGGCGCAGGGGGCGGGTAGGCAAAGGATGGCAAGAGAGGGCCAGGTCGGGGCGCCTGGGTGGCTCAGTGGGTTAAAGCCTCTGCCTTCAGCTCAGGTCTCAGGGTCCTGGGATCGAGCCCCACAGCATCGGGCTCTCTGCTCAGCGGGGAGCCTGGTTCCCCCTCTCTCTCTGCCTGCCTCTCTGCCTGCTTGTGATCTCTCTCTGTCAAATAAATAAATAAAATCTTAAAAAAAAAAAAAAAAAAAGAGAGGGCCAGGTCCAGTCCAACACCAATTTCCCTAAGACCCACAAGCTAAAAATGTTTTTTATATTTTTAAGTGGTCAAAAAAAAAATTTGCAGGAGGACTATTTTGTGACATGAGAGATCTGTGAATATTCCAAATGTCGATGTCCATAAATAAAATGTTATTATAGACACGGCCACCCTCATTTGTGTACGGATTGTCCGTGGCTGCTATGCCCTACACCTTCGGACTGAGGGGGCTACAACAGAGACCATCTGGCCTTCACAGTCTAAAATAATTAGCAGCCGGTCCTTTAAAGAAGAAGTTAGCCAAACCCTGCCAACGTTGATTTTTCTCACTCGCAGTTCTCTGGGTTGGAGAGGGCTGTTTCTGGGCTGCAGGCTGGCTGGGGTGGGGGGGCTCTGTCTGCACCCGTCTGGGGCCAGCAGGAGCCAGGGCACGTCTGTCTTGGGGCGGGCAGAGGAAATACAGCAGAAATAATGTTTTGGAACGTTGGTGAGGTCCAGAGCCGAGGGCCCGGAAAGAATTCTTGTGATGTCTTTGGCACCAAAAGGGTGATTTTTATAAAAGCCAGTGGACAGGATCTGTGGGCAGAAAGGGCTGCTGCCGTGTGCTGCCCCGGGACTTTGTGGTTGGGGGACATCAAGACAAAGCAAAGTTTCAAACGGACTTTGATCTCCTAAACAAGACTCCCAGGACCCCGGAGGCCTGGCTTCTGCCAAGCTAAGGTTGTTTTTCCTTCTAGCAAGGCACAGATATGAAAACACTTGGCGGGGGGGGGGGTGGGGGGCACCTGGGTGGTTCAGTAGGGTAAGCTTCCAGCTTCGGCTCAGGGTCCTGGGATCCAGCCCCACATCGGAGTCTGCTTCTCCCTCTCCCTGTAGTTCCCTGCTTGTGCTCTCTCTCTGTCAAATAAATAAATAAAATCTTTAAAAAATAAATAAGTAAAGTTAAAACAGGTGGGAGTTTTCTGGAGGAATGTGACACGCTGCTTGCCTCAGGAAGTTGTCCACGGGCTGCAGGTGCTAAGGTCACCCCATTTTCCCTACATTTCTTTCTACCTTTGTCTCCTCCATCAGCTGAAGGCCTCACCTGGGGCCACAGGGTCCCTTCCCCCACAGTCACCTGCGCGGCCCATTCCAGCAGGCGGGACTCCAAACCCACAGGCCCAGGAGCAGCAGGGTCTGAATCTGATACAGGGAGCGCGTGGAGAGTGGGAAGCCAAGATCTCATTCATGGACCACAGGTGGGGACCTTGGATTCGAACTCAGGGCCCTCTGACTCAAGAGTCTGTGTTTGTCCTCCTGCCTCACTGAGTTCTACCCTGGGCAAACTGTCGCAGGTGCAGTAAAGACAAGAAAGAGTGGGAAAACCTTCGAGGGGGAAGAAGGCAGGACGATTTTCCCAGCGCTCTGCAGCCACAAGGGTTATGCCTGAGCACTGCTGGGCACCGTCTCAAGGAGCCACACAACAAGTCAGTGCCTGGGGACAAGCAGAAAGCCTGGGGCCAGAGCTGGCCAGAGCACTCATTCCTTAGGAATTCCATCGTGGGTAAGAAAAATCCCAAAGAAAAATCCCCAAGACCATTCCTTTCCATTCGCCAGCCAGGCATCCTTCCGAACAAACTGCTTGCGGAGTCAGACTAGAAACAGGTCGCGTGTGTCTGGAAGCACTTACAGGCCAGAGGGGAAGGGAGGGGGGAGGGAACTCCACTGTCCACCTCCCCCACCCCACTGCCAGTTCCTCAGGGAAGCAGGAAGGAGCAGACCCTCTCCGGAGCCTGCTGCTGTGAGAGATGGGGCCGGCTGGAAGTGGGTGGAAGTCGGAGCCGGGAAGTCTCGGCCGTGGGCACGGGAGAGGGTGATGAATGGGCGCGGGCATCGCCGCAGGCCCGTTCACGGAATCGGAAGCTTGCCAAGCCATCGACAGGAGGCAGCGAGAATTTATAAAACACGTACATGTTCCTCACTCCCGTAGCTGCTGTTTTGAAAGAAAGACGCCAGGAGACAAGACATGTAGCAAATCACAGCACGATGCTGACATGTTGTGGAACACCGGGAGACAGAGCCGATTTTCTTGTCAAGCTCCCGTGAAAATCAAAGATGCGGAGAAGGGGTGGACAGAGAGGACCCATGAACAGCCACATATCAGAGATACTGGACTTGATGAGAGGTCTTCGGGGCTCAAATCCCGACATACGCTGTCCTTCTGGGTCCGGATACAATCGAATACAATCAAATACTTCCATACGGAGAGGAATAAAAACTACCCTTTCCTGGGAACTCATCTGTGCCAGGCACAGCAGGTTTTCAAGCCCGGGTTCCCGTTAACCCTACGTGTGAGGGAGACGTAACTACGCCACACGACACACGGGGGAACAGACTGAAACAGAAAGGTTCAGTGACTGGCCCGAGGCAGCCCAGCTCACGGGTAATAGGACCCAATGTTGAAAATCGGATTTGCCGGAGTCCAGACCAGTGTTTTTCATTTATGACCCAGCCTCCTAAGACATGAGGTTAAAACACTTTCCCTCTAAGTGGACAGAATTGAGACAATTTATGTCACTGCAAAATTGTTTTGCAAGATTAAAAGCCTCCCAGCTGTGAGCTCCCGGCAGCTCTGACTCACTACAGGTCAAAATCAGCATCTGTCGAACCAACCCCCTCCCCCCGCCAGTTTGTCCGGCTCTGTTTACTACCAGGATGAGCCTCACGGGGCAGGCGTGGCCTTGGGGGACCCACACCCAGGGAGCTCTCCCCCAGCTGTTTCCTACCCTTTTCCCCCTACATTTGTTATGAACATCCTGAAATATGCAGCAGAGCTGAGGACATTGACATAAAGACGCACAGACCATCTGGATTCTACCTTGAACGCGTAACTGCTCTGGCGCTGTTATCTATTATCCCTGGGGCCAGACGCTTGGCTCCTAGACCTGTCTTGAGACCCTAAGCCGTATTAGTTGCATTATTAACTCAGCTCCACGTTCTGTTTTGGTCCCTACTTAATTATGTTTTGTGCACCTGTTAACCTCATGCATGGTCAATCATTAACTTTGCCTTTTTACCCTTAACTCCCTGTTTACGCACTGGTTGTAGAAACCTAATGGGGACCAGAAGGTGACATACGTCTTGATGTATTTGCTCATACCAGGTCCCAAATAGGGCCTCGTTGTCCAGAAGAGTTTCTAGAACCCCCTCCTTTAAGCTTTCAAGAGTCCCCTTACCCACCTCTGATGTAGATAAGCTGCCCTAGACTCAGCAAGGCAAGCAAGGCAGCTTTGGGAACAACTCCCTGACTTCTGGTCCGTCCAGCTGCCCTTCCAATAACAAAACTTTCTTTGCTTTCAAAACTGGTATCTCAGGAGCTCCTGGGTGGCTCAGGTCATGATCTTGGGGTCCTGGGATTGAGCCCCCCATAAGGCTCCCTGCTCGCGGGGAGTCTGCTTCTCCCTCTCCTTTTGCCCCACACCACCCCCTGCCATTGATGAAGTTCTAGAACCTAGGTGAGGTTCGGTGGGCTGAGGTCTGGAGCCGATGACCAAGAAAGAATTCTTGAGACATCTTTGGTGCAAAATGGTGGTTTATTAAAGCACGGGGACAGGACCCGTGGGCAGATAGAGATGCTGCCCCGGCTATTGAGGGATGGCAGGTTATGTACCTTGCCGTTGGGGGGGGTGTGAAGGGAAGGGAGATTGTTGGTGGGGTGTTATGATCCTGCTGTCATTTACATTCCCTTCTACCTCAGTCTCCTCCAGTTTATGGTGGGGAGGGAGACATCAGGGCTTCAGGAACTGAGAGTTATTTGCCTCTGGAAATTTGTGCTATTGATAAGATAACCTCCCTGTTTAGGTCTCTAGGACATCTGTAGAGCAAGGGAGATTCCTGTTCTGCAGGATTGTGATTTCTGCAAGTTAACTATTTATCGTTTTATGGCAGTCAGGGGTGCCCGAGGAATGCTACATATATTACGGAGGGGAGCAGGTGGAGAGGGGGGTGCAAGGTGCCAGCTTTTGCCCTGTCCTCAGCCAGCCTCCTGCTCCCTCATCACCATGTGCATGCCCAAGCACATGCTCTCAGATAAATAAATAAAATCTTAAAAGGAAAAAAAAAAAAAAAAAAAAAGAAAACTGTAGCCAACTGAAGCAAGAAAAAAGACAAACAGTATCAAGAATAGAAAGGGGGGGGTGCCTGGGTGGCTCAGTGGGTTAAGTCGCTGCCTTCGGCTCGGGTCATGATCTCAGGGTTCTGGGATAGAGTCCTGCATCGGGCTCTCTGCTGGGTGGGGAGCCTGCTTCCTCCTCTCTCTCTGCCTGCCTCTCCGTCTACTTGTGATTTCTGTCAAATAAATAAATAAAATCTTTGAAAAAAAAAATAGAAAGGGGACCTAACTCCAGACTTCGTAGATTTTTAAAATAATATATGAACGCTGTGAGCTACTCTACGTCAACACGCTTGAAAATGTAGATAAAACGGAGAATCCTCTGAGGAAATGTAAATTACCAAAACTGACGTAAGGAAGGAAAACTCGAGTAAAACAATGAACATTAAAGAAATTGAATCAGTATTCATGTTTCTCTGCTCCCCACTCCTCAAACACCGGGAAGAAAACACTTGTTTCCGGGGAATCCGGCTGGCTCCGTTTGTGGGTCTGGGGTTCAAGATCCACGTTGGGCATGGAGCTTACTTTTGAAATAAAATGAACAAATACTCTACTTGTTTCAGAAGAAAAAGGGGGAGGGAATGGGAGCCGCACCACCCAGTCTTATCTAAAGCCAAAACCAGACAAAGGCCATCAGGAGAAGGAAAAGTAAAGACCTCTTCCTCCTTCTGAAGATACTTGCAAGATACAGAAATTAAATAACAGCAAATTTAACTTTGCCCACCTCAAAGTTTTATTTCAGGTATGTAAAAATAGTAAGATCGCAAACTCTCTTAGTGTCCTTCAGGTTAAAAGAGAACAACTCTGTGACCATCTTAATGGACCCAGAAAAAAACACCCAATACAAATCATAGTCACTCTTTTGTTTTTTTTTTTAAGATTTTATTTATTTGACAGAGAGACACAGTGAGACAGAGAGGGAACACAAGCAGGGGGAGTGGGAGAGGGAAAGGCAGGTTTCCCACTGAGCAGGGAGCCCGATGTAGGACTTGATCCCAGGACCCGGGGATCATGACCTGAGCAGAAGGCAGACGCTTAACTGACTGAGCCACCCAGGTGCCCCATGGTCACTCTTGACTTTAAAACACTCTAACAAACTAGAATTAAAAAGTAACTTTCCAGGGCACTTGGGTGATTCCGACAGGTTGAGCATCTGACTTGGGACAGAACACTGCGGTGGGAGTGGGCTTCCTGCTCATCGGGGGCGGGGCGTGGGGTGGTCCCGCCTCTTCCTCTTATGCTCTCTTTCTCTCTCAAATAAATAAATAAAATCTTAAAAAAAAAAGGAACCTTCCTACCTGATTTAACAGGATTCATCAAAAGCCTACCATTAATATGTATATAATGGTGACATTTTAGGAAGAGTTTCAGTAAAGCCCTAGGGAAGGGGTACCTGGCTCTCTCTATGGTAGGGCCCACTCTGTTCATCTTGGGATTGTGAGTTGGAGCCCCACGTTGGGTGTAGAGCTTACTCTTACAAAAATCTAAAAAAGGGGCGCCTGGGTGGCTCAGTAGGTTAAAGCCTCTGCCTTCGGCTCAGGTCATGATCCCAGGGTCCTGGGATAGAGCCCCGCATCGGGCTCTCTGCTGAGCAGAGAGCCTGCTTCCTCCTCTCACTCTGCCTGCCTCTCTGCCTACTTGTGATCTCTGTCTCTCAAATAAATAAATAAAATCTTTAAAAAAAAAATCTAAAAAAAAAAAAAAAGCCCTTGGGAAGACGACGGTCCCACTTCTGTTCAACCTTGTACTGAACATCCTGAGTGCACTGGACCCGTGCCAGGGGCAGGGCACATACATATCATAGGATCTAACCAGCAGGGCAAAATGTAGGCCCTCATGGGCCTGATGCATTCAGGGAAACAAGCACGTGGAGACAGATCATGTAACAGGATGGAGCCATAGTGGGGTGGCGGGTAAGGTGCCCGAGAGGAAGGGGGCACCCCACAATCTCTGAGGGAGGCTAAATGATAATTTCCCAAACCAGTTAAAAACAGGAGTATCCCATCTAAAATGAGTTTGCAGAAGTAATTTTTCCAACGTGTTAATTAATGAAGAAACCACTAAGATGTTAAGACCACTTGAAAAGAGACTGTGAAAGTCGGCCACGCGTGCAGGCAATCAGGAATGCCAGGACGGCTTCGCTGGCTGGAGCCACAGCGCTCAGTGCTCTACAGGGCGCCAACGCAGAAGGTTTGATGGCATCTTCTCCCGAGGACAGACACCGCTTGTAACTCTGTGGGACAAAATGCATTTGCATGGTTATGGACAAAAATTATCTCCATTTTTCACGACTTAACTTCCCTCCTTTTCCGAGGTGTAAACTAGCCTCCCGTACATACTCCTCCAGAGCCAGGTGGGCCCTGGGGAGGGGGCTGCGCCCACACCCCACGGAAAACGTACTCATACTCGCGTCCCTCTGCCCATTTCCAAGCGGACAATGCCTCTTGGCAGGGGACTTGGGTCTGTTCACACCTGCGAGACTATCTTAGCGATGAGGGAGCAGGTGGCTGGCTGAAGACAAAGCCAAAGCTGGCACCTTGCACCCCCTCTCCACCCGCTCCCCTCGGTAATGTGTGTGACATTCCTCAGGCACCCCTGACTGCCAGAAGCGAGAAACAAAGAGTTAACTTGCAGAGATCACAATCCTACAAGAGAGGAGTCTCCCTTGGTTTACAAATGTCCTAGAGATCTACAAACAAAGAAGTTACCTTATCAATAGCACAATTTCCAGAGGCAAATAACTCAGTTCTCAAGCCCTAACGTCACCCTTCCTTTATAAACAAAACTGAACAAGGCTGAGATAGAAGGAAAGGTAAATAGAGTTAAATCTCTTCTAAACCTAAATCTCACTAACAAAGACGCTTGATAGCAGGATTGTGACATCCCACCAGGAATCTCCCAACTATCTTGATGTTAATGGCCGGCCAAAAGACGCAGGGCCTCCGGTATCCCGGCACCTTGTAGACCCTCTTTAGCATATGAAAGCTCCATTGAAAGCTCCCTTCCCCTCCCCTTCCCCCCACCGCAAGGTACAGAACCTGCCATCTCACAACCCGAGGCAGCCGCTCTTCCTGCCCACGGGTCTTGTCCCCCTGCTTCAATAAACCATCATTTCACACAAAAGATGTCTCAAGAATTCTTTCTTGGTCATCGGCTCCGGACCTCAGCCCACCGAACCTCACCTAGGTTCTAGAACTTCATCATTAGAGGATCTCAATCTAGCAAACTACGACCCGGGAGCTTTCACTTTTTATGTTTTTAAGATTGTATGTATTTGACAGAGAGAGAGCTCTAGTGGCAGGCAGAGGGAGAGAGAGAAGCAGACTCCCCGCAGAGCAGGGAGCCCGGACCAGGCTCGATCCCAGGTCCCCTGGTCATGACCTGAGCCCAAGGCAGACGCTTAACAACGGAGCCACCCAGGCTGCCCCGTCCACGGGGAGCTTTTAAACATTCTGATTCCCAGGCCACACCCCAGATCCACAAAATCAGTATTTGTGGGGGGCAGTCTCTGGTGTCAGGCTCCTTAAAGCTCTTAGGTGATTCTGCTGTACTTCCAAAGAACCCCAGTCTGGAAGACAAACAAGCAGGAGCAGAAGGCCGGCTCCTCTCCCCTCCCCCCCCACATTCCACTTACCCCTGGGCCCCACCCCTTCCCTCCCCAGCTCTGCCCCATCCCTCCTCTCCGCTCCTCACCCAGGCCCAGCCTGGCTTCCACAGTGCTTCTGGGGGGTGGGGCTTCGGGGGGTGAGGGGTCCTGAAACTTGCCTACTTTTGTGCAGAAAGCAGCAGGTGGTGCCAGCCCAGGACAACCCCCTTGCAACCCCACCCTGGGGGATGGTCCGGGAAGATGGCATCTTTTGAAAATGTTTTCCTCCAACACCCAGAAGGAACCCCCAGCTTGAGAGCAGCAAATGAGAAGAAATCCATCACCCTCAGGAAATTGGTTCCGGCAGCCCCGCAGAGCGGCAGTAATCAGAAGCCCTTTGAGTGCCCGGCTAAATAAATAGGTTTAAAACTAACACACCAGCTGCTGCAGGAAAGCATGTACCCCAAGATGGGTGGGCTGTGGGGCTGCCCATATCTGCTTGGCAAGGGCATAAATCTGGGCACATGTGGGGGCCCAGCTCCCACTGGCTGCTTTCACAGAAGGCAGAATGAGCAAATAAATCTAGTCTCAGCTTCCAGAACATGTTTTCAGCCCTGGGAGAGCTGCAAATCCAGGGCAGGGTGCTCACTCCTCAGAAAGGGGGTGTGCTGGCGGGCTTCAGGTTCAAAGGCGAACAGTACCCAGGACTCCCTGGGCCCCAAAGGGAAGTCTCCTAAGGTGGGTACAGAAGGCAGCCCTTGTCTGCTGAACCCCGGGCTTGCTGCCATCCCTTGGCCTCTGAGCAAGGACACTGAGAGCCATTGAGTGGTGACAGGGCTTAGCCAGGTCCTCCTGGGCCTCTCTGAGCCACCAGACTGAAGAGTGAAGAGTCCTCATTAAGATGAGCTGTGGGAGTCACTCTGAACTACTAGGCAGCACTCCAAGCCTGGGCACTGCTCCTGTCCCACCATCGTGACTCTTGTAAGACAAGCCACTACTCTAAGAGCTCGTTTGCTACATCAAAGTGACAGCGGGTCTTGCAAATCAGTGAATCACAGCCAATTTGCAGAGTTCCTGTTACAGGTACAAATGTGCCCGGTGTTCGAAGGGGACATTTTGAGGAAAAGAAGGACACAGAGAAGCACATCTGTGATTTCCGAAAGTAAGGCTTCCTGGGCACCAGCTGTCACCTGGTGCTTTGCTCCTCCAGCCTCCAAACCCCCTGCACAGCACCAGGGGGCAGAGACCAGAGTCACCTCCCCCTTCCCTCGGGCAACAGGAGCACACAGTACATTTTGCAAACTCCCTTGTAGCCAAATGTGACAAATCACATTTGCCTGCAGGACTGATTCTTGCCGGAGGCTCGGGAGGAGACTTTCCTTGCTCTTTCCAGCCTCTAGAGGCTACTGCGTTCCTTGGCTCGTGGCCCCTTTTCCCCACCTTCAAGTCCAGCAGCTTCCAGGGTCACGTCTCCTCTCTGTCTCACTCTCCCGCTTCCGTTTTACAAGGACCCTTGTGATGACGTCGGGCCCACCCGGACAGTCCAGGACCATATCCCCATCCCGGGGTTCCCAGCTTCATCTCATCTGCAGGGGCCCTTCTGCACTGTGAGGTGACACATCCGGGGTCCGGGGACTAGGGCACGCACAGCCACGGGAGCAACTGTGCTTTCCATCCCAGCCCTACTACACCCTGTCCCTCTGACCTCACCCACGCAGATGACATCCTGTGGGAGCTGTCCCCTCTGTGCCCCTCCTCACCCCCACCCCCTGCACCGGAGAGGAGGGGGGCGGGGCGGGGGGTGGAGCCAGAGTTCCAGAGGCTCGACCCCGACCCCGTCGCTCGATGGGGCTCTGGAGCCCCCGGGGGACACCGGGCACCCGAAGGAGTAAGTGCACTTTCTACTGCGACTCGGGCTGGGTTTCTGTCACCTGTACCCGCGAGACCACACACTCTGTCTGGAGACTCGGGACACATGCGACCCCTGTGCGGGCTGCTCGGGCCATCCCTGCTGGAGAGGCCAGAAGGAAAGCAGAGGGCGGGCGGCTTTTGCCTTTTGGAGCAAGTGACTGGAGCAAGTCACCATTTGCCCCAAGTGGGGCCTTTGGCACCTCCACAGGCCTCTTGACTGGAACACAAAACCCCGGTCTTTTGGCGTGGGATGCCATTCAGCCCTAACCAGAAGCGAAGCACCGATACGTGTCACAACTTGGATGAGCTCGAAAGCAGGGGCCCCATCGCGGCTGGCTAGGACCCGCCGGCTTCAGCCCCTTTAAGACGACCTTGGAGGACCCGTTTTCAAAGCCCGGGCGACTCTCTGGCCCCCGCCTCTATGGTGCGTCGTCACTTCCGGCCGGAAGTGCGTGTGCCGCGCGGCTTCGGCGCAGGGGGCGTGGAGGGAGCGCAGGCGCGCGCTTCCTCGTGGGTAAGGAAGGCGAGTCCGGGCGCGGGGCTCGTTAGCGGTCGGCTCCGGCCCGCGGGGTGACGCGGGGGGCTCCGCCGCCACCGGCCCCAGCCTGGGTCGCAGGGCCCCGGACGGGGGAGGCGGTGGGGGCTTGGGCCGAACTCAGGCTCCGACGCCGGGGCGGGGCTGCGGCCGGGGGCGGCCGGGCCGGGGGCCGAGCGGGGGCTCTGCGGGGCGCGGGGGCCGCGGGTGAGCCCCCGGTTCGTGGAGCCCGCCGTGCGGCTCTCTCTCCCCAGGGTTCGTCAGAAAATGAGAGCTTCCAGCCCCCGGCGGCGAGACGCAGGCAGGCCGCGGGCGGGGCGGGAGTCCAGGGGCGGGGGTCACGCGTCGGGACGGAGAGTCTCGAGGCCGGTGGTCTGGGGAAAGGCTCCTGCGTTGCTGAACCCGCGCGGCTGTGGGTGCAGCCTCGTAGCAGGCAGCCCGAGCCTGACCTAGAGAAAACTCCCGGGAGCGGTGTGCCCCGGGGGTGGCTTTGCAGTAACAGGTGTGAGCATTCTAGCAGCAGCTTGGTGGTCATGTATGATACTGCAGACAGACGCACGCCGGGAGCCTGAGCGCGGGTCCCGCGGCGCGCGCTGGAGCCCCCGGCCATGCGCCAGTCCCGGTGTTCGCGCGCGCAGAGACGGCTGGGACGGGACAGCCCAGGCCACCGTGCTCGGGGAGCTTCGGCCCCGCTGGGGAGATGAGATCAGATGATGGCCCTGCAGAGGGTGTAATTCAGGCTGAGGCCAAAACCCCGAAGGAAAGGGCAGTCCGGTTAGCAGCTGCATCACGAGGAGCAGATGGCGGCCTTCCCGAGCTGGACTCTGAAGGACGAGCCGGAGTTCTCTGGAAGGCCAGGGTGCCGCACGGGCCAAGGCCCAGCGAGCTAGCAAACGTGGCCAGTGTTGGCACCGGAGGAGGGCCATTGTAACCCCAACAGCAAGGGGAATGGTGTGGGGTGAAGCCGAAAACTGGGGAGGGGCCGGACCACGCAGGGCCTGTGGCTCACTGCAGCATTTTATTTATTTTTTTTATTTTTATTTTTTTTTAAAGATTTTATTTATTTATTTGACAGACAGAGATTACAGGCAGGCAGAGAGAGAGGGAGAGGAGGAAGCAGGCTCCCTGCAGAGCAGAGAGCCCGATGCGGGGCTCGATCCCAGGACCCTGAGATCATGACCTGAGCCGAAGGCAGCGGCTTAATCCACCGAGCCACCCAGGCGCCCCTCACAGGAGCATTTTAGTCTTTCCTAGTTACACGGGGGCCATTCTGGGTCGTAAACGTTTCTGATTTTCAAGAGGATGAGGCGCTAACGTCTGTAATCTCACGAGAACGCTAGGTACAAAACAGTGCCGTCCAGTGGAGCTTCTGCAGTGTTGGAAATGGTTGAGGTCTGCCCTGTCCCCTAAGGCAGCCACAAGCCACGTGTGGCTGTCGGACACTTGGCAGGGTGGCGGGTGCTGCCGAGGGACTAGGGTTTTCATTTTAGTTTAAATGTATGTAACCCCGTGTGGCCAGTGGCCATGGTGTTAGAGAACACAGGTCTAGCGGGTATCGGAGACGCAGGAGCCCCTTTATTGGAATCCAGACGCACAGAGACTCCCATCTCCTGCACCTCGTGCCCTCCCGGGTAAAGGCGGAGAGCTTCTGCCTTTCAGAGAGCCCTCCCGTCTTCTGGCGAGCTCACACCTACCAGTGCCTTTGTGCTCTTGGCTGGAAGGCGGTGTGCTCTTCGCGAAGTGACTCCATCCCTTGGCCTCCTGGGTGGTCCTGAGCACACGGATGGAGGAGTGCCTGCAGTGGCCCGGGCATGCTGTCTGTGACCCGGGGCAGGGAGAGGGGGCTTAGAATCTAGAGAGGTGGGCATGGTAAGTGCTGTGGAGCCACAGGAAGGGACATAGCCAATAGGACATAATGGCATGTGACCCCGTGGGGACATAAAGGCTGTTACCTGCTGATGACATGTGGCAAAGGGCAGGAGGGGTGGACGTGCCTGAGTATGTGGGCAGCTTGTGAGTCGAGGCCAATCTGGGGAAGCATGTGGCTGTGGGCAGGGAAGAGAATGTAGGAACGCAGAGGCTGGGGTGGGGTTTCAGGGCGTTGTCAGAGCCCAACTTCATTGTGGCTTCCATGCAGGCAGGTGTCTGAGGCAGGATGATCGCGGGGTGGGGGGGTAGGAAATCCCTGTGGTTGCCTCCACTGACCTACCGAGGAGGTGGCCAGCCCTGCATGGAGCCCGCAGACCTGGAAGGAGGAGGGGCCGGTAGAGGTGGGGTCACTGCAGGGCATCTTCCGCGGTGTATTCTGGGTGGTAAGATGGGGGGGGTGTTCTGTGGTGCTAACAGCCTACGAAGGTAGAATGAAAACTGACAGAGTGTACTTTCTTTGCAGGTGAGTTCACGGGAAGATCTGTGTGCGGGGTGAATGGTTTCTTTCCTGCCTGCTTCCATGTACCTGAAGTGTAATTGTTGGGGGCTTGAACTTTCCAGCTTTCTTGGGTTTCATTTAACTCAGCCATGTAGCTTCTGAGTGCCGACCTGCTGAAGACCCTGTTTTGTATGGATACAAATAAAAGGGGTCCGTCCCCAAGGAGACTTTCTCGTGCACTCTATGGTCTTGGCCCCCACCGACCTTGCCCGCAGTGTGTCACCTCTGCTGCTGAGATGCACAGTCGGCAGCACGGTTCCCAGCTGAGGAGACTGAGCTGTTCGCGCTTCTCTGTAGGAAGTGTGGGCGCTGGGGGCACTGCTCATCCTGGAGGAGCTTGGGCTGTCTGGGGGGGGGGGGCACATGGAGGGAGGTGACCTCTGTCTCCGTGGTCTAGGAGGAAGGGGTGGCCAGCGTAGTTTAGGGTCGTGTTCACCTTGTGCAGACTTCACTTGGATAGAGGTTTCCAGAAAGTGGCTGCTGGCCTCAGAACTGGTCGCCGGTCGCTGCTGGGCGCTGCCCACCTCTGCTTCCTCAGCTGGGTCTCGAGCCCCATGCGGGCGCCGTCTTCCCCGGAGGATTCTCCCGGCCTTCCTCTCTGAATGCTCACCACGCGTCGATGTGAGGAAAGGAAAAGCCTTTCCTCCGTTTCCTGCTGTCTTTACGCGACAGGGTACGACCTGCACGGGTTTTCTGTAGTCTGGGAAGGTTATCCTGACCTTTAGGCCTAGTGCCACACCCAGAGTTCCTGCCTGTCGACCTTGCTGGTGTCTGTTCTTGCCGCAGCATCCCCTGGCCCAACCCTCTTCTGGTCCGGCTCAACTCCGGGAGGGGCTGCCCCACGAGTGCCTGCAGAGCCAAGAAGGTAACATCAGACCTTGCCAGGGAAGCCGTTGGTGGGCTTTGTCACAGACCCCTAGTCTGAGAGCCCCCGGGGGACGGCAGCTGGCCTGTCAGCCCTGAGGGGCAGAAGTACCTGCTGGGCGTTAGCAGGCCTTTCCCATCCTGGCTCCGCCCCCGGCCCACTGTGTCCCCTTAGGCCAGTCGCTTCCCTGTTTCTTAGTAAAATGGGGACCACGGGACGGTGACTCCCAAAGGTGGGCACCTGTGAGGAGTCAGCAAGTCGTGTGACGTGCTCAGGAGCACGGCAGACCGACAGACTGGCTGTTGCCCACTCTCAAATTTTCAGGGCGTTTCATGGTGTTTCCGGCCGCGAGCTTCCAGAGCGCTGGTATGCAGTGGGTCCCAGCAGCCAAGATGCCGTCTGTCGCAGGAGGGTCCCTGGGAGCTAGGGCGGGTTTGCTACAGCCTCTTGGCTTTTTCACCCGGTCCGTGTTCACGATTGGGCCACTCACGAGAGCACATAACTCCAGGGCGGGCCCTGCCCTCCTCTGCATGCTGGACCTTAGAGGAAGCGTGATAATTGCCCAAATTAACATTGTGTTGGGATACGTGAACTGGGGGAAATCATACGTATTGGTATTTCTGGAAAAAACAGGTTGGATCCGGGTCACTGCCTTGTTCCTGGGTGTCTCTGGAATGTGAGCGTCCACTGGGGCACAGCGGCCGTGGACGGGGCCTCGTGGCCTCGGTGTGTCGTGGAGCAGCGGCGGGGCTCTGTCTGTAGACTGACTCAGTGAGGTTCTTCAACCTTTGGTCCGAGAGATGAATCAGAAGCGTTCGCTGCCCGCCCCTCACACCCCCCGCAGGAACATCGTGTTTCTAGCACGGAAAATGAAGGCACGGGAGTGCTTCATGTCGGTGGGGTCAGCTGTGGTGTACAGGGGCCTCTCGTTCTCGTTTGGTGTTGGCGACAACAGAGGAGGGTGCCCGCCTGTCCCCGGTGCGTCCATGTGGCTCGGTCTGAGACCTCTAGGGCAGGAGAGCCTGGGGAGAACAGAAGGACGAAGAGAGCCGCCGATTCCGAGGGATGTGGGCTGAGATCCTGCAGTCTTCCCCGCAGCCCCTCCCCTCCTCACCCCTCCAGATGCTTCCCCAGTGTGGGTGCTTCACACCGAACCTCTGCCCCTTTCCTCTGGGGCCGCACCCCAAGACAACAGCCTCCATCCATCCTGCACCTTGGTGCGGTGCGCGCGGCTCTGTCGGTGATGGGAGGGAAGCCCGAATCCACCGGAGGGGCTCGGATTGCATTTGGCTGAGGCCCTACCTGAGAATATTCCCCAGCTGTCTCCTGCTCGGTCACTCGGTTCCAGCTGGCCTGGGCGCGGCGATGGTGTACTTGCTTCCCCCACAGAACACGTAGCTAAAATAGGCTGCCCATATGACACGGACAGGCTTCAGCGTTTCCGGGTTTTGTTCCTCTGGTTTATGTAAGAGGGTTGAGGCCGGCAGGAGTCCAGTCTTTTCAAAGAACTGGGCCTTTTAATAATAGCAGTGGATAATGAAATGCACAGTCCCTAAGAAGCAATGTTTTTTGATGTTAAAACATGGAACACAAAAGGCCTGTTGCAGAAAAGGGACTAAGAAAACAGTTACCCCGCTGCACAGTTTTGAACTTCTCTCTTTGTCCACTAGAGGACGCAGTTCTGATGTGCCACCGTGTTCGCTTTTGTAACTTGGTCCACTTTTAGTTTTTTAATTTCGCCAAGCCCTTATTTCACCAGAAATTCAGATTGAACCAGAAGTTCAATCTGCAGGGTTGGGCTCCTTGTTAGGACTCTGCCAAGAGGTCCCCACTGCACACAGCTCCTGGGAAGCATTCGTCATGTCGCAGACGAGCCAAGCCCCCGCCCAGGCACGGGCCATGCACTTGGGGAGAAGCAGGAGAGCATGTCCTAACGCAACCTTCCGTCCACACTCCCTCCGGGCGACCAGTTCTAGTCAGCGTGAGAGATCTTTCTTGGTAAGGACTTGGGTGCAATGTATACCAGTCCAATGTATACCAGACGGCATGGTAAGGGTTTAGAAGCGCCTCTCGGGAGGACGTCACTTGTACTTGCCCTTGAAAGGTACACGGCAACACGGAACCAGATCTGTGCAGAGCCCCTGTGGTTCAGGCTGCCGATCCTCGTCTGCTCGAAAGGTGCTGTTGGATTGGAAAAAGTTACGATCTCAAAGTGTCTTTTTAGGTGAAGTACTAAATGTCCCCGGGTCTGGGAACCTCGTTGACTGCTCTCTGATGCATTCAACGTGCTTAACTGAGCACCGACCCCTGGTGAGTTAGGCTGGGCTGGGGAGCCAGGCACGGGCAACTCCGCCACCCTCCGAGAGGTCACCCTCCGAGAGGTCACGAGGGAAGGGGAGAGGCGTGGGATGGGCTCTGGAGGAAAGGAAGACGGGGCCAGCATGCAGCCGGCTGTGGAGTTGCCGCTTCAGATCAGGTTGCTCGGGGAAGGGCCCGCATCCTAAAGGAAGAGAGGAAGTCACGCCAAGTCTGGCAGCGCGTCCCGGCAGGGGGAGCGGGCAAAGCGGGTGACCAAGGCGGCTTTCTAGGGAGGGTTGGAGGTGGCTGGGTGTCTGGTCTTGCAGGGCCTCGTAGCAAAGTCTCACTTTTACTCCCAGATAGGAGTCAGTAGCTCACAGTTTTCTCTCCTCTTTTAGGGACCATTTTCCCCTGCTGTCCGAGTATTGGCCTTCGAAGTCTTTCCTGTTCTTGGGCTAACAGACTGGCCCAGTGCGGGGACCCGTGATCGATGCAGAGGGAGTGTGCAGCTGTGGGAGGCGCCCTCTCACCTCTGTTGAACCGTAACCATGTTGTTCCTCAGGGAACTAACCTGGACTTGGGAAGAGACATTTGGATAGAAGTTCCTGGGACAGCCTGTTGCCTTTCCTCTTGTAGATGAAGCCAGAGACCGCCCGGACGTCCTGTCTCACCCACTGTCTGTTCTCTGGCCTCTTCCACTTCTAGAAACCACGTACTTCTTGTTTTTTGTATTTTTTTTTTTTCCAACAAAGAGTAGATCTGTGTCATTTAAATTACTACCAAGAAGACAACAAAGTATACTCTCCTCTAACCTTCACAGGGCAGGGGTCTGTTTTGGTTTTACGTGGTTACACATAATGACTGTGTTTAAAAGCGATTCTTCGTTCCAATATTTTTTTCAGATCAATTATGCAACTGCAGCAGAAAACCAGTTCTTTTCTTGCAAGTGTAATTAAAAATGGAGCCAAGCGAGTCAGGGGAAGGTCACGTGTCTCAGGCTTGGCAGCTGTGCCATCGTGTCCCGGTTATGCAACACTGTTTTCGACCTGCGGCCCCGTCAGCAAAACCTTCAGATGACCGTATGGAATTAAAATAAGACTTTAACTTTCTTTGAACAACATGTTCTTTGTTAAAACCAGACTTGGGCTTTTAATACTGACTTCCACTAGAGGCTCCGTATTCCATGCCCTGGGCTGTCCCCGTGGAACGCATTTCTTAAAGTCAAACTCCCCACTTTCGTGCCCCTTTGAAACCTTGACTTGGTTGTCATCCGTCACGAAGACTTGTGGGCAAAGCGTCCCCAAATCCCCATCACTCCTGTGCCGTCTCTGTTCCAAATTGCCACACCCCTTTGAAAGTTAATGGAGGAGATAAAAAATCGTAGGAAGTCTAAATGAGGGCGCCTTTGGCTCAGGTCATGATCCTGGTATCGAGTCCTGCATCGGGCTCTCTGCTCTGCGGAGACCCTGGTTCTCCCTCTCTGCCTGCCTCTCTGCCTACTTGTGATCTCTGTCAAATAAATAAATAAAATCTCTAAAAAAAAAAAGAAGTCTAAATGAAATAGAGGGGTTCCTTCCTCCGTTTGCTTTAACATACACGTAAGCACTGCTTGGTGTTTGTTTTCATTTTTAATTTTTTTCCTAAAGTAACTACACAAGTTCTTTTGTTTTGAGAGAGGTGGGGGAGGGGCAGGGAGCGAAGCTAAGCGGCTCCACGACCAGCCTGGAGCCCGGCGCCGGGCTTGATCTCACAACCCCGAGGTCATGAGGAACCAAAATCAGGAGTCGGATGCTTAGCCGACTGCACCACCCGGGTGCCCCCACAATGCACGAGTTTGAAAGCTCAGGGTTAAACCGCTGGCCCCAACAGCGGCTCCCTGCCCCGCTCCTGCGGGCCTGCTCTCGACAGCCTTTCCCCTCGCTCTGTCTTCCAGGCGCGCTCGACTCCCGCTTCCCACCATCGTGTTTGTGCTGCTGCTTTTGGCTCATCGTCTTAAGTCTCGTCTGTCCACTTCCATTCTGGGGGACTCAGGCCACGTGCTCACAGACCCCCTCTGTTTCCCCTTCCTCCAGTACAGTCATCCTGTGCGAATTCTGTTCGGCTCCGCATTGGGTTGTCTTGCAGGAAACGATGCTTCCCGTCCTCCCGGCTTCGCCCTGCGAGACCCTCTTCGTCTCCTTCTTGTTCTCCCCTCGTTCCTGCTGTTTCTCTGGCTGAGCATTCTTTGGTCACCAGCTCTTGTCCCCACGGGCCGGGCCCCGGAGCTTCTCGGCCTGACTTTACACAAGGGCAACCACATGGCGTCATGTGTCCATTCTGCTTGTCCTTAGATGTGTGAAAGAAGACTTCAGACAGTGTCGTTAGGAGAATGTTGTTGAGTTTTGTTAAAATCACCTGCGTGAGGGGAGAAGTCAATTCAGAAGTTCAGTTTTAGTTAGGAGTTTTATATTTTACAGGAAAATATGAAGGTTGGATTATTGTCAGGGCAAGGAGAAAAAGAATCCTGGCTGAAGGTCTGACAGTGAGCTGGGTGGGTAGGTAACTGGTTTCCCAGGAAATTCCTTAAAAATTATGTCAAAGGATGCCAATTTCCCCAGAATTTTAATCAGGCAGAAAAAGGCTCTGTCCCAAGACAAGTTTAGGCCAATTTTTTTTTTTTTTTAAGATTTGATTTATTTGACAGAGAGGCAGGCAGAGAGAGAGAGGGGAGAAAGCAGGCTCCCTGCTGAGCAGAGAGATCATGACCTGAGCTGAAGGCAGAGGCTTTAACTCACTGAGCCACCCAGGCACCCCCAATTTTTTTTAAAGAGTATATTCTTTAGGGTGCCTGGGTGGCTCAGTGGGTTAAAGCTTCTGCCTGCGGCTCGGGCTGTGGTCCCAGGGTCCTGGGATCGAGCCCCGTGTAGGACTCTCTGCTCAGCAGGGAGCCTGCTTCCCCTCCACCCCTCCTGCCTGCCTCTCTGCCTACTTGTGATCTCTGTCAAATAAATAAATAAATCTTTAAAAAAATATTTTATCCATTTATTTGACAGAGAGACAGCAAGAGCCGGAACACGAATGGGGGAGTGGGAGGGGCAGAGGGAGAAGCAGACTCGCTGTTGAGCAGGGAGCTCGATGCGGGGCTGGATCCCAGGACCCCATGATTATGACTTGAGCCAAAGGCAGACATTTAACAACACCACCAGGTGCCCACCAAACTTTTTTCTTTAAGATTTTATTTATTTATTTGACAGAGAGCACAAGTAGGCAGAGCAGCAGACAGAGTTCGGAGAAGCAGGCTCTACACTGAGCAAGGAGCCCTGCGGGGCTTGATCTCAGGACCCTGGGATCATGACCTGAGCTGAAGGCAGAGGCTTATCCCAGTGAGCCACCCAGGCATCCCTGGAGATTTGATTTTTAAGTAATCTTTACCCAACATAGGGCTCAAACTCAGAAGCCCAAAGTCCAGAGTCGCATCCTGCACCAACTGAGCCAGCCAGGTGCCCCTAGATCAGTTTTTTATATCCTCTCTTTGACCTCGACATCCTATCTGACTTGCTTAAGAATGCATCTTGTTGCATTTTGGTTTTAAGAATATAAACAAGGGGCTCCTGCATGGCTCAGTTGGTCGAGGGACTGCCTTTAGCTCAGGTCATGATCCTGGAGTCCTGGGATGGAGCCCCATGTCAGGCTCCCTGCTCAGACCTTCCCTCTCATGCTCGCTCGCTCTCATTCTGTCTCTCTCAAATAAATAAATAAATAAAATCTTTAAAAAAAAAAACTATAAAGGAAAGCATTGCCTAGTTCAGCACTTTCCAAACAACGCGCAGGGGCAGATCCCTGGCAGATTATTTAAATGCAGATCTTGGTGCAGTAGGGCTGAGGTGGGGCCTGGGATTCTGCATTTCTCACCAGTTCCCTGGTGCTGCTGGTCCAGGGACCACACTTTAAGGAGTAAGGGAGGGCATTTTTGGTGGCCTGGTGCACCTCCCATTGGCGGTAGACTTGGGTGTAGGTTTAATTTGTCTGACACATCCCAAATTGTGGTTGTTAGCGGTAGCTACACGTATTCATGAGCTGGCTTCCTATATTAGGGAAGAATTTCCCGACACGGCATGCGGTGGTAATGATTTCTTACCTTCTGTGCACCGAGACCTCTCTAGTATCTAAGCTGCATTCAGGGAGGCCGTTCCATACATCGGTACGGTGGGGGGGTCTGTGAGACGGTAAGCATCTCTTTACTGTTTGTCTAATAAAACTAAAGTCACATGAAAGGTCATTTAAAAACCTCCCAGCTATCAAAAACCAGAGCTGGATTAAAGTGGTAAAAACAGATTTTTATTCAGAACTAGTGCAGTAAAGGAAAAGAGAGCTCAGGATAGGATGGGGTTCCGTTCCAAATGTGGCAGGGATAGGGAGCAGGAGTGGGACAGCAGACGGAAAATCACTAGGAGGAAATGTCACGGGTGAGGGGGATTCTGGCTAAACCGACCCAGCAGGATTCTGGCTGAAGGCAGGCCAGGGCATCAGACATCACCCCGGGGCCGGTGGAGGATGCGGAACCTGGTCAGACATCCAGGAAGCTCAGGGGGGGCGGTTCTGATGAAATTGACTTAGCACAGTTCTTGCTAAAACTGGATTTTATAAGGAAGTGCACAGACAGGCCTAGGAGACGGTCCAGGAGTCTGACAAAGAATCTTTGTCCTAACCTGACCTTCATTAGTCCTTTTGAGGTTAATTTGAACGTTCTCTAAAATTTGAGAGAAAAGGAAATATTGTATAACTGAGAATAGTAAGCAAAATTTATGACAGGTCGAGGAGGTGCCAAGTAATTTGCAAATGTTACCTCGTTGAACCTCTCACTTTGTGTGGGGTCATGGGCTCATTGAGGACGGCCCGGGGTCACAGGCTAGTATCTACTTTCTCAGTCACAGATGTGGGTCACACACTTGGATAACCACGCTAAGCCCTGGGGATAGGGGAGAAACAAGACCATCACCACTGCCCTGGAGCGGGCTTTCTAGTTGAGGGAAGGCCCCTTCCCCCCCAAAAACCAAAACATCACATAGAACACACAAAGAGCCTTCAGGGACGGTCCCTGCTCTGAGGGCTGCTGGGGCTCCTTCTTTGGCTTGGCAGAGGGGGCAGGCCTCATGGGTGGCATCTGCACTGAAAGCTGAATCACGGGAGGCAGTGGGCCAGGAGGGAAGAGGGCAGGGCATTCTAGGTGGCAGGAAAAGCAAGTGCAAAGGCCATGTGGCAGGACGCAACTAAAGGTGGGCCAGGGACCTGAACCTGGTGCTGCCTGACTCCGACGTCCATGGACTCCCCACGGAGGCCTCTGCCATGTTGTCGCCCAGTGTTAAATAAAAAACAAATCCAGACTTAGGGAACAGACCATCTTACTAAGGATGATTGTTGGGGTGGGGGGAGCCACCCCCCCCCCCCAGGTGGGATACAGTGACCAGGGTCCTATCCCGAAGAGTTCAGCACAAAGGAAACTTCCTTCATGGGAGGAGTGCATGTGTTGGAGGGGGTGGGGAGGGTGGCTGCAGGAGGGAGTTGGCCGCAGAAGGTGTCAGCTGAGGTCACCCTGTGAGGCTGTGGGGGCGGAAGAGGTTTCCTTCTGCCCCTTGTGGTTCTTCGGCGGGGCTGATAATTAAACTGACATGAGACAGATTAGTGGGAGAAAAACAGTTGCTTAATAACAGGCACACCTCCTATATACATGACAGGAAATACAGAGTTACTCCCCAAAATGGCCAAAGCCATCCCCTTAAATACCACCTCCTGCTTAAGGCATAGGGAATGTGGGGGTGGGGGTCTGTGGTGGGAAGCCATCGGCAAAAGCACTGAGAACAGGGTGAGGGTCTTGTGAGGGTTTAGGCCCACGCCTTTCCCACTGATGAGTTTCCGGAGACCTCATGGAGCTTTCCCTCAGAATGAAATGTCTCTTTCGAAAGGGTAAGAACTTCTCCTGTGACGCAGTTTCTTAAAAAGAGCCGGTTTAAAGTAATATGCCAAAGAGGCGTATTTGGGGGGGTCTGTTCTCCTCCGTAGCTGTTTTGACTCATGTCAACACACATTCTCTGAGCAGAGGCTGGGCCCACAGGCCACGGGAGGCAGACACACGCCTGTGGACTGGTGCTTCCTTCCCGTGGAAACACTTCCAGGTGTTGCTCAGGGAGCGAACGCAGCCCATGCCTTTTGGTGAACATCGTAAGACTTTGATTTTATTTCGCTCTTGGTAACAGCAGGAGGTAGACGGGAAGCCCCAAAGCGGGTGCTCAGATCGACAACTTGTTCAAGGTCTCCCACCAGGTGCTGGAGCCAAAAAAACAAGATTTGGGGACACCTGGGTGGCTCACTCATTAAGCATCTGCCTTTGGCTCAGGTCGTGATCCCAGGGTTCTGGGATGGAGCCCTGCGTTGGGCTCCCTGCTCCTTGGGAAGCCTGCTCCTCCCTCTCCCACTCCCCCTGCTCGTGTTCCCTCTCCCGCTGTGTCTCTCTCTGTCAAATAAATAAATGAAATCTTTAAAAAACCCACACACACTCACTAAGATTTGACCTCCATGTGTAAGTTTGCAGAGTCCATCCCAATTTACAAAGAATTTGGCGTAGATGGATGGGTGGGTCCTGTGCACAGCCTCTCCCTGGCAGTGATCAACGGTGCAGTGAGGCTCCCCCTTCTCTTCCTGGCGAAGGAACTAGGTGCATCGTCAGTGAATTGTTCTTCTTCCTTCTTGGATATGATTCGATCTGTCTAATCCAGAGCCGATGCCAAAAGTGTCACATTTGGGACCTCGGCTTCCCACGGGAAAAGCGGGAGTCCCGGGTCGCAGTCGGACGGTTGGTTCTGTCCCTTTCGGAGGGCCGGGCACAAGAGCGAGGTCTTGGACTCTCGGGCCAAGAAGGGCACCTTCTTTGCTGCACCCCAGGCTGCTGTCGGTGGTCCTCGTTCCCTAGTCTAAGAGAACCCGGGTGATGAAAAGCAGCTGGAAAAAGGAAGAATTCCAGGACATTCCTGGTGTTCCGGAGTCTGGCTTCAGGAATCCTATACTGTGGGGAAGGGCGAAATGCAAACAGGAATTTGGAGGTCTCCTTCTCCCCGTGGAAACCGGGGAAGGGGGACGGGCGTGGTGATCATTTTGCGGTCTATACAAACATTGAATCATGGTGCCGGGCACCTGAAACTCGTATAATGTTATATGCCAATTATATCTCAATTAAGAAAAAAAAAGATCTGAGATCCTGTAAAAATAAGCCATTGTTTAAAAGTAGGAAACAGGGGATGAACCTCCCCCACCCTCTCTCCCTTTCTTTCTTGGCTCTTCTCACAGATATGCTAATATGTGTCAGGGCTAAATTAGTCTCTGGCCCATCTCACAAGTCAGGAATGTCTTCCCTAGGACCAGAGAGCCTCCTCTTTTAAATGCCAGGAGGATAATGCTCTCAGTGTCCTGGGAGGGGACAGTCCCACTTGTCACCTAATAGCAAACGCACAAGAGGACCCATTGTCTTGCAACTGCTTGGCTCTATCACAGATGGTGTTTTCTGTGTTTTGGTTCCTTCAGTGGGTTGCGTGGGGGTTCCTCACAGTGTGGTCGAATGCCCAACATTGCTTCCTTCTACCTTCATGGACAGCTTTCTTACCCAAGGCTGCTGAGCAAACTTCAGTCAGGCTCCTAGCCCCGTCCATGGACTTCCGTATAAAATCCAATTTTAGCAAGAACCGTGCTAAGTCAGTTTCACCAGACCCGCCCCCCTGTACTTTCTGGATGTCTGACCCGGTTCCTCATCCTCCACCGGCCCGGGTGATGCCTGACACCTTGGCCTGTCTTCAGCCAGAATCCTGCTGGGTCGGTTTAGCCAGAAGCCGCCTCACCCTTGACGTGGCCTCGTAGTGGTTTTCTGCTTGCTGCTCCGCTCCTGTGCTCCCTGGTTTTATTTATTTTTTTACTTTTTAAACATTTTTTTAAAAGATTTTATTTATTTATTTGACAGATCACAAGTAAGCAGAGAGGCAGGCGCAGAGAGAGGAAGGGAAGCAGGCTCCCTGCTGAGCAAAAGATGCTCTGGGATCATGACCTGAGCTGAAGGCAGAGGCTTTAACCCACTGAGCCACCCAGGTGCCCCACTCCCTGGTTTTAAATCCCCACCTGTCCCTGCCCAGTCTCTCTCCCCTGCTGTAAATCCCAGCGCCTGGTCCCTACTCCCATCAGCCTATCATGAGGGTCCCGGATGGAGCTGCCTCACCATCCTTTTTTTTTTTTTTTTTTAATATTTTATTTATTTATTTGACAGACAAAGAGAGAGAGAGAGAGAGATCACAAGTAGCCAGAGAGGCAGGCAGAGAGGGGAGAGGAAAGCAGGCTCCCCCCAAAGCAGAGAGCTGGATGTGGGGATTGATCCCAGGATCCTGAGATCATGACCCGAGCCGAAGGCAGAGGCTTTAACCCACTGAGCCACCCAGGCACGCCTGCCTCACCATCCTTAACAACTGTCCTTACACTGTTTTTCTTTTCCAGTAGTAAAGAGATGTGAACTCCTCTATCCTCTTAGGTGCTGTCTTTGGAGTCCTGCAAATTAAACTGACAAAGACAGTTTCGCAAGAAAAAGGCAAATTTGTAGTGGAGTTCACAGAAGCCTGTGCCTGGAGGAGGCTTAGAATCCAGAGCTCATCTACCATCTTGCGAGGGGGAGAGGAGGGGAGAAGGCCACTTGCAGGAAAGCAAGACTTTTAGGAAAGGTGAGTGAGCCTTTAGGTGGCAGATGTGAGAGTCCTGTGACAAGGCTGATTTCTCCTCTGGGTGTGGACTGCTCTCCTCAGCTGCTAGGAGTCGGTCTTCTCCGGTTGTGATCCTAGCCTGGGAAGGGCATTTATGACACTTGTAATCTTTCTTTAGAGATTCTATTTATTTATTTGACAGAGAGAGAGAGAGAGAGAACAAGTGGTGGGGAGGGGCAGAGGGAGAGAGAGAGAGAAGCAGACTTCCTGCTGAGCAGGGAGCCCCATGTGGGACTCGATCCGAGGACCCTGAGATCATGACCTGAGAGGAAGTCAAACAATTGACCACCTGAGCCTCCCAGGCGCCCTGACACTTGGACTCTTTCCGGGGGCTCTGCGTTGAGGCAGATAAGGGAACTCAGAAAATCGAACAGTACCAAAAAACAAAAACAAAAACAAAAAATGCCTCTTATTCTGCGCGTCTTCCCTGGCTTTCTTCTTATCTAATTTTGCTGGGCGTCAAGGAAATCCTCCGCTTCCCTCCTCCCAAGTGAGGGGAAGTTGAAATTACTCAGGTCCACTCTCCAGTCGGGCAAGAAGCCAGCCCCGGCCTCCAGTCCCTCCCAGTTTCCCCCGTGCCCTCGCCTCACCCCACAGCTAACTTCCTGTGAGCCTCTGCACCTGCCACCCACACTCATTTATGCCCTGGAGCTGTCATCTACCAGGGAGGAGTCCCTTCTGTCCTGGGGAAACCCCGCTGCCCACGGGGGAGTGTCCATGCCTTCATTCAGCCCAGCACCCTGTAGACCCCCAGGGGAGAGAACAGGCAGAAAGTACCTGCCACCTCAGGACCCCTTACCCCTGATCCCACAGCCCCAGTGGCCCGGCAGCACCGAGAGCCAGCGAGAGGGGTTCTTCCTGACCTCTGACAACAGCGGCACACAGGTCAGGTCGACATGCATTGGGGTCTGGGGTGACGTGGCCCGCACAGTCAGCTGTCCCAGCTCCCTCAGCCTGAGTCCCCAGCTGCCCAGTCAAAGTGTCAGCACAGCCCGAGGTCGGCATCCGGGTCACTTGTGCGTCTCAGGGACAGGCAGGGAGGGTGTCCTGGGACCAGGCGGCTCTCACTGCCTCCTACCCACACTCTCGGCCCCGGACATGACACAGGGCCAGAGGGAGGGGACGCAGGTTTTATAGATCGTCGAGTGCACGAGTGGCCTCTTCTGTCCCAAATGACTTGTCATCTCGGTTCTGTTAGAACTGCGGTCATCCCGAGAAAAAAGATTCTGGGACACAGTTGCAAAGGGTGTTCGATCAGAGTTTCTACCTGCTTCCCTTTGAAGGAGAGTGAACTCAAACTCCCTGTCCAAAGCTCTACCTTCCATTCACTTTCTGTGGTGATTATATTCTTTGTCCGGCCCTGGAAGCGTGTACCGCTCGCTGCGCATGCTCCACGAGGACCTCACCCGCTACCCGCTTCTGGCTCCCCATTTCTCCCCTGCCCAGCCGACCCATCTCCACTGTGTTCCCCCAAGGCATGAAATGCTGATCTCCTAATATGCACATTATTGGAAAGCAGAGTCATCCTTCATAGGGATTTGTCGGCTTGCAAACATTTTCCCTGGGATATGCTGGGCTCCCCCTCAACCCTCCCACCACCGACCCCCACACCACCCCCCCACCCACACCACCCACCCCCTGCTTCCTAACTCCCTGCAAACACAGTAGCGGGAACCCACTGCAGGCAAACTGCTTTGGTTTTAACTTTTGTCCGGTTACCCAGAATAGAGGTGTGGGCTTGTTTACTTGGTTTGCATTCAGGAACATTCTTTGTTTCCCAAAGCACCCATGAGAGAAAAGTTCCTGTCTGGGGACACGGAGCTCTGCACGGTGATTTACCCGCTGGGGTAATTAGATCGGCTGCCGCAGCTCCGGGAGGAAATGCCTCCTCGGTTGCCTGGCGGCAGGGACCGGCAGGGGCCGTACTGTGGGTCGTGGGACTGTGAGAAAACAATTGTTTCAGCAGGGGACAGTGTCCTTTCCGTCAGTGCCGGAAGTGGAAGTGGCTGGAAGGGCCACTTGCTGGGGGTGGGGGGAGGCGGGGGTGTGATAACCAGGCACGAGGACGGGGGCCCTGTGAGTGGATTTTGACCACCGGCAGGCCCGCCTCTGTGACTCAGAGAAGCCTGATGTGTCTCCGCTCCTTTGTTCTCAAATTCAACCAGAAATTGCAGGCGACCAGAGACAGAAAGGGGGGGACCGAGTAAACAGACTGTGGGAGGGCTGTGCATGGAAAGGGCTCCTGGTATTGTGGTGAGTGAGCGAAAAGTTCTCTGCACACTGGCTGGTTCCACGGACACGAAGTCCCAATTCAGACAAAAGTCACTCTGCGGTGACGAAGTCAGAAAGCCCGTTATTCTGGGGAGGCGGGGGGGGGGGGGCTTGTGGGACCTGGTCCTTATCTTTACCTTCTCGGGGCAGGTCATCAGTGGCTGCAAATGTGAAAACACGCCTAGAGTTTGTGCTCCTCGCTGGGCGCGAGTGAGAGCTCCGTGGGAAAGGAGACCAGGCAGGGGGTTGAGGGGCATCTGGGAGGTGCAGTCCTGGAAGAGCTCTTGGCTGGGGCTGTGGCCACACAGGCCTGTCTCTTCGTGATACCCACTTACTACCTGAGGGTCTGTGATTTTTGTTTGAATGCTATACTTCGGTGAAAATTACTTTAAAATCTTATGTACAGTTCGGTCCTGTTTTCTCAGTTGGAAACGTGTGTGCAAGGGCCCCGGGGTGGCTCTGCTGGTTGAGTGTCAGTCTCTTGCTTGTGGCTCAGGTCCTGATCTCAGGGTCATGGGATCGAGCCCCGTGTTGAGCACCGGATGGTGTACGTTCAAAAAAGATGAATTAAAAGCACTTAGGGAGGGAGCCTGGGTGGCTCAGTGGGTTAAGCCGCTGCCTTCGGCTCAGGTCATGATCTCAGGGTCCTGGGATCGAGTCCCACATCGGGCTCTCTGCTCAGCAGGGAGCCTGCTTCCTCCTCTCTCTCTTTGCCTGCCTCTCTGCCTACTTGTGATCTCTGTCTGTCAAATAAATAAATAAATCTTTAAAAAAAAAAAAAAAGCACTTAGGGGGCATCTGGGCAGCTCAGTTGGTTGGGCATCTGCCTTCGGCTCAGATCATGATCTAGGGGTCCTGGATTGGAGCCCTAGCTCAGGCTCCCTGCTTAGTGGGGAGTTTGCTGTTTGCTACTTCTTCTGCCCTTCCCCGACTCATGCTCTGTCTCTCTCACTCTCTTTCTCTCAAATAAATCAATCTTTTTCTTTTCTTTTTTTTTTTTAAGCACCTGAGCCTTGAGCAGACCCACCACCAGTCATCACTCCCCCTGGAAACTCACATGCTCCTTCCAGGCTTGTAGAACAATCTTCTTCTTATCCAGAAAAACAGATTTTTCTGCTTAAAATGTTGATGCTACTTTATTTTTTAAAAGATTTTATTTGTTTATTTGAAAAAGAGAGACAGCGATAGGGGAACACAAGCAGGGGGAGTGGGAGAGGGAGAAGCAGGCTCCCCACTGAGCCGGGAGCCCGACTCTGGACTCAGTCCCAGGACCCTGGGATCATGACCTGAGCCGAAGGCACACCGGCCAACCGACTGAGCCACCAAGATGTCCCAAGTGACACCTTTTTGTACAATACTGTGTGGCCCCACTGGGTATCTGTGATAAGTGACATTATCCTGGGGTCCTGGGAGCGGATCCACCGTGTTCTCTTACTTCTCCTCCTCCTCCTCCTTCTCCCTTTCCTTCTTCTTCTTTTTAGATTTATTTATTTGGCACAGAGAGAGGGAGAGGGAACACAAGCAGAGGGAGTGGGAGAGGGGGAAGCAGGCACCCTGTAGAGCAGGGAGCCCCGATGTAGGGCTCAATCAGAACCTGAGCCAAAGGCAGAGGCGTAAGGACTGAGCCACCCAGGCGCCCTTCCATCCCCACTTCTGATCCAGGAGTTAGGAACCATCTTCAAAGCATGAAGTAAGTCCCAGCTTTTTTGTCTCATCTGTAATCGGTCACTCCAGAACACTATGGCCTTCTGGCTCTTTCCTGGGTCCGATGTCCGCCAGCTACCAATAAACTGCTAAAT
Organism: Mustela nivalis; assembly: GCF_964662115.1. Classification (NCBI taxonomy): domain Eukaryota; kingdom Metazoa; phylum Chordata; class Mammalia; order Carnivora; family Mustelidae; genus Mustela; species Mustela nivalis. The sequence goes on from NC_139036.1 coordinate 58,078,629, forward strand.
CCAAATGTGGGTTTTTCACGTGGGGAATGTCAGGCAGAGCATTTCCGTGGTTGTATGGTCTGCCTAACGCCCCAAGTCCTCTGGGTTTGCCTTTGGCAGCTGCGGTTGGGCGAGGAGGGGCTCCCTCAAGGACTCCACCTGTTTCAGACCCTTTTGGGAACCAGACCCTGGACTCTGTGTATGATGGCTGGGTGGGAACGGCTCTCAGGCCCTTTACTCTGTGGCTACAGCCCTCCCCAAAGAGGGACGTTGTGAGCTCTGACTAGCCTGCAAGTTGTGGCCACCAAAGCAGCGCGTTCTCTTGCTTTCCAAAACCCAGAAAGCAAGTCACTGTTTCCTAAATGAAAGGGAACAAAATTAGCACTGGGAGAGGTCGTGGGAGATGTTTTCCAAGTATCTGAGAGTGCTTGGCAGAATAAAGCAGGAGCACTTATATGTAAAATCCTCTCCATTAAGGGCTGCTTTGAAGCCAGATCGTTGTGCAGGATGGGAAATGAAAGAAATGGAAGAGTTGGACTTCCACGGCTTTACAAACCCTACAGAAATTCACAAAGCTGTAAAGATGCACAAGAGCTCATTTTGGGGAGCTCGTGCTGCCGGCGGAGGGATTGGTGAGCCTGGGGACTGCCGCCCAAGGAAGAATCTTCTGAGAGCTTGACCAACAGTATGAGCAAAAGCCGACCCAGAATCCGGAGGAAGGAGGAGTGAATTCTGACCATTACATCGGGGTGTTTCGTGGGGAAACTGAGCCTTGAGGGATGGGGCCGGGTTTGGTAGAGCAGATCCTGGGACATAAGCCTTCCCAGGCAGGAGAGGCTCAAAGTTCCCGAGGGGGCAGCAAGGAGAAAGGCGCGTGCTCCTGGGACAGGCGACACCCTCAAGCAGCAGCATGAGGACTGGGCTCTTGGGGCAGAGTTAAACCGAAATTCGGTATTTTTTTTTTTAAAAGATTTTTTTTTTTATTTATTTGAGAGAGAGAGAGAACATGAGAGGGGGAGAAGGTCAGAGGGAGAAGCAGACTCCCCTTGGAGGTGGGAGCCCCATGTGGGACTTGAGCTGAGCCACCCAGGTGCCCCAAAATCGGGTTGTTTTTTTTTTTTTTTCCGCTATTTTTGTATTGTGCTTTACAAGTCTGAGAACTGACAGGGACGTAAATTTGCTACGAGCTTGGGGTTTTTTGTTTGTTTGTTTGTTTCAAATTCAAAGAGACATTTTTAACAGCGACAGCACGTTTGAACAACCGTGGAATTCCAGACTTTTCCACGACCTACCCTCTGGTTCCTCTGACGACCCGCCTGGCAGGATACTCAGTCTTTCACTGTAGAATTCACCCACATGGACAGTGTGGGTGTGAGCGGGGATGAGGCTGCGGGTAGGGAGAGTTTTGGGACCGTGATTTCAGGCCGACACCCCATGTTTACAAAATTAAATGGTCAGCGTCCTTTTCATGCCACACTTGGCGATCTCTGGGTCTTTTGAACACCGCTGACCCCTCTGTTTCTCTCTCACCTCTCTCCTCTTTGCAGTAAATGCTAGTGAATGAGTCTGTGTGCAAAGACAATTTTGGGTGCATGAAGAAACCCAACCAACATCTTTGTGAAAGACTGGTATTTTTTAAAGCCCTAATAAGCTCTTCTCATCAGCTAAATGAATGTTTTGACAGCCTCATGGTGATCGGTGTGTTCTACAGCGTTTAGGCAGAGCTGCTGAGTTACAGAGTCACTTCACAGATCAGGCCCTAGATGAGAATGTTCTCCACAGAGCTGGCCTGTCCCCAGTGATTGCTCAGGAAAACCCATCCTCCTGTTGGTCCTGGCCACCTCCTGCGGGAAGAAACCTTGTAGGGCTGAGGGGTTAGACCAGCCTTCATGACCATGGAGCTGGAGGCAAAGGACTAAGTTTGGGGGTGTCAGGTCTTTGAGACTCCCCGAGGTCCCCTGCCCAGCCACTTCCTCTCAGTCCCATCTCCCTAGGCGAGAATCTGCATAGGATGGTGGAATGGGCCTCCCTAGGAGCTGTCACTGCACCAGCATGGGGCACTGATGCTTTCTGGAACCTACGACCAGAAGGCCTGAGGCCTGGAGGCCAAGAAGCAAGACCAGCGTTTAATCTTGGTCAGCTCAGGGTCAACTGGAGGGCAGGCATAAGGTGGTGTTTCCAATCCAGGAGTGCTGAGAAGGCCAACAGGTCCACCTGGCTTTGGTAGGGCACCCCGGGGCCTGGGGAGCTGGGGTATCTGGCTGCTCAGAGCCATGAAGGGTGGGTGCAGCAGACAGCTCTTCGGAAGGGTTTAGAAAAGCTGCTTCTTCCATCAACTTAATGCCTCGGACCCAGGCGGGCTCTCCAGGGGGTCTGTCCCCACAGAGAGGCGTTGTCTCCCCCTTTCTCAACAATTACAAATCGATGATCTTAAAATTTACCATCCAACCAGGCCACTTCTGAGAGTGACGGGGGGCCTTATGAATAATTACCTTGAGTCACAGGCGTACGCAGAGATAGGCGCCAACCCGACCGTCTGTCACCCGTGTTGGACTGTCCTTTGAGCCTTGCACATTCCAAGGGACAATGAACACTTTTCTGTTATGGAAGACAATCCCAAAGGTAACAAAGCACAGGGTATTTCCAGCTGCTCTTCCAGAAATGGCATTTGATCTAAGGAGAGCCCTGGCCCCAGCCAGGGCAGGTCACCTTTCCTCAGTCAAGGTATCATTGCGCAGGCGTGGGAACCTCTTCCGTCTGATTGTTTTAACGTGTATGTACCTGCATGCGGGCGGCGCATCTAGAAGCTACGGTCCCTGCTTCCTGCCGTCGGCCTTGCCCCTGTCGCGGCACGCAGCATGATGTGCAGGGAACACAGGCTTTGGCGGGCCAGGTACTCCCGGGGGCTTTAGAACAGGAAAACAATAACTAGTACCTTCCAGTAACCGTCCCGTCCCCTTCCACAACAGGAAGGCAACGCTGGTGGTGCCGTCTTCCTGTGTAGAGTCCCAAGAGCTAGAGTGACATCCAGGAAAATGAGCCTCTGCGTGCAGCGATGGGGGAAGGAAGAGTCTAGAAGGTCACTTAGGCACTTCTCCTTAGGGGTTATGGCTGGATTCCAGGCTTCTGTCCTACCCTGGAATGAACAGCTTCCGTTTCGTTTGTTTGTTTGTTTTTTAAGATTATTTACTTATTTATTGAGACATACACAGAGAGAGAGAGAGAGAGAGAGTGTGTGTGTGTGTGTGTGTGTGTATGGGGGGGGCAGAAAGAGAGAATCTCAAGCAGACTCTACGCCAAGCATGGGGCCCGACACCCTATGATCCTGACCTGAGCCAAAATCAGGAGTCGGATGCTCCCCCGACTGAGCCAGCCAGACGCCCCAAACAGCAGCTGCTTTCAGGAGTTGAAACGATGAGGCTCACATCAGCGTCTTCACTGGAGAAGCTCTCGACTAAGCCCACGCCCTGCGGGATGGCGGGCAGCGGTGGGCAGGGACGCCAGCTCCCTGGCGCAACTCGAATCAGCCTCTCTTGTGTCCACCTGCGGAATGAAGGAGGGTTTGATGAAATCATTCACGCTGAGGGGGTGCAAAACTCTGCACGGGCGGGTCCTTAAGAACATCACCCTTAAGAAGAGGGCCGGTCCGGCTGGTACTGGGGGGGGGCCCTTTCCACAGTAACGGTCCGTCCTTGTGCTGAGTGTGTGATCCCTGGACGACATCAGCCACACCTGCCGGGCCCCTCGCCGTGGTGCAAAGGCAGGAGTATCAGACAAATTCACGCCTCTGCAGACATGTTCCGATCCCATGCCAGAGAAGAGGCCACCACTTAGGAAAACAGGAACAGTTTCAGGAACGTGACTGTGGGGACTTTTCCCAGGCCTCACTGACTCTCGGACTCCATTTGCCCCTTACCGACAATATTTTCTTTTATTGCACTGAAAATGATGTTGGCTCATTTGTGACCCTGCCCCAGAGTCCATCAACTGGAGACTGGAATGGACAAACATAGGGAGGAGGAAGCTTTCCTGGACTCCCGGAGGGTCCCCGGCTGGGTCTGAAAATGAAACTAACAAAGATAGTCACAGGAGAGAAACACACTCGGTTATTTAATAGAAGTTTTGTGGGATGGGAAGTGAAGGCTTGAAGAAACAGTTAAATCTGAGTTTTATTTTTTTTTTAAAGATTTTATTTACTTATTTGACAGACAGAGATCATAAGTAGGCAGAGAGGCAGGCAGAGAGAGAGAGGAGGAAGCAGGCTCTCTGCTTAGCGGGGCTCGATCCCAGAACCCTGGGATCACAATCTGAGCCGAAGGCAGAGGCTTTAACCCACTGAGCCACCCAGGTGCCCCAAAACAAGTCTTTTTTAAAATTTTACTTATTTATTTGACAGACAGAGATCAAGTAGACAGAGATGCAGGCAGAGTGAGAGAGAAGAGGAAGCAGGCTCCCTGCTGGGCAGAAAGCCCGATGCGGGGCTCGATCCCAGGACCCTGGAATCATGACCTGAGCTGAAGACAGGCTTTAACCCACTGAGCCACTGAGGTGCCCTGAGTAGTTTTATTTTTTTAAGATTTGATTTTTAAGACATCTCCACCCCCAACGTGGGGCTCAAACTCGGGACCCTGAGATTAGGAGTTGCACACTCCACTGACCAAGCCAGCTGGGTGCCCCAAACCTGAGCATTTTTGTGCGGGGTTTGACGCTGAGTGGACAGTCGTGGAGGGATGGGACAGGTCAGAGAATCTGAGGTAGGGGTGGTAATCCGGGGGAAGCTCAGCAAGGCCTGTTGGTTGGCATTTCTCCGGGCATCACCCTGTCATCGGAGTGAAGGATGCTCTGTGGCCCCGGGTGTAGGGAGGGCACCTCTCGTGGCAGGATTTTAGGACCTGAGTCAGGGGAGAAGCAGGGAAAGGTTGGAACGGACTTTCTGCTTCAGCTGTCTTCTCAAGTCCCTTCAGGATGCACTATTTAACGTGCCAAGGTGCCATTATTGGGGGTAGTATGTCCTGAACCCCGTCCTGAGCCTGTTTTTAAAAGTGTGAATGTGAAGGACCCATCAAAACCTGTGCCCCTAGGCATGGCCCGATCCATCCATCTCCTGGCTTTGCCTCGCCTGCGGCCGAGCTCAGCTGGGGTCTAACTGGGTCACATGCAAAGCCATTTCCAACGGACCAGGACACAGGTGCATGACTCCCAAGCACGTATCCTTGATCTACTCCCCACCATACTGTGAGGCTGCCCGAAGGGTTTCGAACCTTGTCTCCACGCCCTGATTGTACTCAGATTTCCAGATTGTAGGTATCCCCTTTCCAGGGTAGACACATAAACCCCGCTGGGGCTCAGAGGTGTGATTTCGATTCCACTAATTGCGTGCTCCTGCAGGAGACTTGGGTTTAGAACTGACTTACGCGGAGACAGGGGACAGGGCATCGTTTTGCTGGCATGGATCGTTGGCAGGGCCAGCCCGGTTCTGGAGGCGGGAGCCAAGGCAGCAACATCCTCACTTGGCAGCTTCCCGATCCTGGGGAGGTGACGCTGGGGGCTGGTTCTTCAGTATGATCCGGGGAGTCGGTTGTTCCCGGAAGCCGGCCCAGGGCCTGCATCTCTGGCCATCTCAACAGTTCTGTGAGCTCTCTGCCCCTCCAGAAATCCCTTCGGCTTGAGCCACCTGTGGCAGACTCTGCTGTCTATAGCTGAGAACCCCCGGCCCGTACAGATGGAGCAAGGACAGCAGAGGGCAGGGGAAGGCATGTTCAGCATATGGTAGAAGTGTCGAGAAAAAGATATAGGACATTGACAAATATTTTGAATAATGGTTCTACCTTGTGCATGATCTCCAACCCTCACAAAAACTCTGTTAGGCATAATTGTTCCCGTTTTCCAGATCAGCACGTAGTCTCAGAATGGTTAAGGGACCTGCCCAAGGCCACACAGCCTTCGACGGTGACTCATGAATTTGAACCCAGATTCTTTTGCTCAAAACCCAGGATCTCTCCACTCTATTACTCTGCCCAGGCCGGCCCTAGGTGCAGAAGGGAGTGGAAGCTCCCATCCTGTTCTCTTTTCTCCTCTTAACTTCTCCTTCTCCTGCCCGCATCTGAGGCACTCTACAGTTTATGTCCGTGCGGGCCTTCATCAGTCAGGAGCAGAGCGCCCTTCAGAAAACACACTGCAAAGGGTCTACCACTGCGGTGGTGGTGGGATGAGGGGGCAGAGGGTTCCCAGCAGCTTTTTTTCCTTTCTGCATAAGGCAATTGCACTGTTGGAATTTTTTACCAGAAGCAAGTGGATTCCTTATGTAATTAGACATCAGAATTAACACTGCCCAAGAGTGATGGAGAAGCACCAGGACATAAACTGTGGTCATTACGGTGTGGTGGGATTATAGGTGGTTTTTAATTTAATTTAATTTTTTTTTAAAGATTTTTATTTATTTATCAGAGAGAGAGAGTGAGAGCGAGAGCGAGCACAGGCAGACAGAATGGCAGGCAGAGGCAGAGGGAGAAGCAGGCTCCCTGCCGAGCAAGGAGCCCGATGTGGGACTCGATCCCAGGATGCTGGGATCACGACCTGAGCCGAAGGCAGCTGCTTCACCCACTGAGCCACCCAGGCGTCCCGTGGTTTTTAATTTTAAATGTGTTTGTGCATTTAAACATGTTTTGAAAATGAGAATGGGCTCAGGTTGCTTTTAGCCACAAGGACCAGAAAACCCTTCATCCAGCTGGATGGCCCAGGGACAACGCTGATGTGTTGGCAGGACCTGATGTCTAGCACACAAGGGAGGGCCCCGCACATGACCAGGGCTTGTCACCAAAGACTCTCTCTGCTTCTTCCTCCTCTCCTCCCTGTGGTCCCAGCATCCTCCCCAGCACACGCTGGCTCCCCTCGGGCACACAGCACCCGTGGAGCCGGCCCTGGACACAACAGTGTCCACACACAGAAATAGGGGACTTCTGTTTGGGCATCTCCTTTGTCACAGTGCAGGGACCTTTCCAGAACCTCCTGGCAGACTACCTGTGGGTCTCATTGGTCAGGACTGGGTGACAGTCCCTGGCAGAAGGGATGCCTTCGCTAGGGCAGACCCAGTTTCCCCTGGGAGCCCGAGAATGTGGACAAGGGCAAAAGCCTGAACAAAGCGGGCTTTAGGAGTGAAGACTTGGGGACATGGGTGCCGTGTGGAGCGTCTCCGAGGGCAGATATTATTTGATTATTTAAAACACTACATTAAGGAACGCCTGGGTGGCTCAGTGGGTTAAAGTCTCTGCCTTCCGCTCAGGTCATGATCCCAGGGTCCTGGGATCGAGCCCCGCATGGGGCTCTCTGCTCCACGGGGAGCCTGCTTCCTCCTCTTTCTCTACCTGCCTCTCTGCTTACTTGTGATCGCTCTCTGTCAAATAAATAAATAAACTCTTTAAAAAACAAAAACAAAAACAAAAGAACACTACATTAACTTTTATTTTATTTTTTTTTAAGATTTTATTTATTTATTTGACAGAGAAAGATCACAAGTAGGCAGAAAGGCAGGTAGAGAAAGAGGAGGAAGCAGGCTCCCTGCTGAGCAGAGAGCCCGATGTGGGACTCGATCCCAGGACCCTGAGATCAGGGCCTGAGCCGAAGGCAGAGGCTTAACCCACTGAGCCACCCAGGCGCCCACATTAACTTTTAAAAATTTTAAAATTACCCTTGTGGGGCGCCTTGGTGGCTCAGTGGGTTAAGCCTCTGCCTTCGGCTCAGGCCCTGATCTCAGGGTCGTGGGATGAGTCCCACATCGGGCTCTCTGCTCAGCAGGGAGCCTGCTTCCCCCTCTCTCTGCCTGCCTCTCTGCCTGCTTGTGATCTCTCTCTGTCAAATAAATAAACAAAATCTTAAAAAAAATATATTAAAAAATAATAATAAAAAATAAAATAAAATAAAATTACCCTGTGTGGTTGGACCCGCTGTGGAGGGCTTTGGTATCAACTGTGTTGCTGGGTCCCTGTGTTTAGGAAACCCGGCTGCTCCTAACAGGAGATCATCATGGCCTCGACAGCAACAAAAAGCCCATGCTGGGTCTACTCCAGGGAATTGTTTGACCTCTGGGAACACCAGGCACTGAACGGGACCTACCTGGCAGTTGTGGGGCCCGAAATTCTGTAGGTACAACTTTCACTTGGGTCACGTGAGCCAGACCACTGATGGGGGCTCCCAGGCTTGGCTAAGAAGGTCCCAGTCTCAAAGCGTCAAGGCTCAACTTTAAGTTTTGTCCTTGGCCGTGAAGAGTGCCAAGCTTTCAGCAGACATTACCTGACGCAGCCTCCTTCAATGTTGAAGACTGGGCCAAGGTGAGTGAACGGGTCTTGGAAGGGGTCCAGGTCCCAGCGCTGCAAATCTGAGGGTCGAGGTAGCCGAAACCACTTGGAGGCCCCTCGGGTTTTCCTGCATTCATAAACTTCCTCAGGGTTGTGTTTTTGTTTTTGTTTTTGTTTTCAGGGGGGCTGACTCAGCTGCTGGGAAGTCCTTGTTTCCTTTCGACGGGCAGAGTTTCTCAACTGTTGAAAGCAAGAGATGCGGAAGTTAAGCCAATGGTTTCAACGTCTTCCGTCAGAGAAGAAGCTTTACTTCTGCATTAAGATTAGAATTGTCCTTGCAGTCTTGGCTGCTAGAATGTAAAAAGAAGTGGATTTATTTTTTTGTTAGTTAAAAAAAGTTGTTTTTTTTTTTTTCCCCCAAGTAATCTCTATACCTAGTATGGGGCTCAAACTCACAACCCTGAGATCAAGAGTTACATACTCTTCCGACTGAGCCATCTGGGAGCCCCACCTTTTCTTTCTTTCTTTCTTTTTTTTTTTTTTTAAGATTTTATTTATTTGACAGAGAGACAGTGAGATCACAAGTAGGCAGAGAGGCAGGCAGAAAGAGAGAAGGGAGGAAGCAGGCTCCCTGCAGAGCAGATAGCCTGAGGCGGGCTCCATCCCAGGACCCTGGGATCATGACCTGAGCCGAAGGCAGAGGCTTTAACCCACTGAGCCACCCAGGTGCCCCCCAACTTTTTCTTTAAATCCACTTATTCTTAGGATGCCCGGCTGACTCAGTCGGGAGAGGACACAACTCTTGATCCCGGGGTTATGAGTTCAAGCCCCACACTAGGTAGAGATTACTAAAAAAAGGGAGGGGGAATGAAAGGAAAAGAAAGAAATTTCCCCATTTTGGGGGGCCGAGTTAAGGGTACCTTTAACTTCACTCAGCATTCTTTTTTTTTTTTTTTTTTAAGATCTTGTTTTTATTTATTTGACAGACAGAGATCACAAGTAGGCAGAGAAGCAGGCAGAGAGAGAGGAGGAAGCAGGCTCCCGGCTGAGCAGGGAGCCCCATGTGGGACTCGATCTCAGGACCCTGGGATCATGACCCGAGCCGAAGGCGGAGGCTTTAACCCACTGAGCCACCCAGTCGCCCCTTCACTCAGCATTCTAAAGCTTGAACGAAGTCCCTTGCTTGCAAAGTTGGGAAGTTTCCCTTCCCTCCACTATGTCGTGTGTTAGGCACTCAAGGAGCTCCACGATTGTAAATTTCAGAACAGACGGTTGGAAGAATAAATGGACATTAAAAAGTCGTACAGGGTCTTGCCACTTGTCATTTAAGGAATTTATAAGTCAAGATAGTTTGAACTGCTACTGAGGGCCCATATGGAAAGACCTGAGGGCCAGAGACGTTTTGGGTTTGCTTGCTAGGCGGAATGTCCGAGAATGTCCGCGCCTCCGCACAGGTCGGGTGTTTGTGAGTCCAGCGTTCCACAGCCTGATGTGCTGACGGCTGATGGACTTCTCACGTGGCACACCCGGGCAGACAAATCTCGAAGCTGGGGACCTGGAGGAAAGAACAAGGTGCAAAGAAACTGAGGGCCGCAGAGAGAAGTTAAGGCAGTGGGAACACCCCCACGAGCCTTGGAGTCAGGGCTGGGTTTAGGGTCTCTGCCCTGGAACTTACTTCTCCCGAGTGTACCTCAGTGTCCCCATCTGTAAAATGGGCTCTTTTGAGGATTGATGAGGAGGTGTGCTTGCCCAATATAGTTGGTTGGCGGCCGAGGAGCTGTATTTAGATGTTGTATGGGAGGAGACACACTGTTGGCTCCGAAGTTCTCAATTCTCTGTAGCGATTGAACAACCTGGCCTCCTTGTGCCTCGGTTTCCCTGAGTATGGAATAAACTCAGGTTGCCAGCATCACAGGGATTCCTAGAAGACTCTCCTGAGCAGCCAAGAGGCTGGTCCCCAGAGAAGTCCTTTGCACACCTGCCTGTGACAGGTGCATGTGCCAAACCTTTGAACAAGGTCAGCCCGGACACAGAGGCCAGCCTTGGTTACCAAGGACAGTGACGTCTTTGTCCTCAGACTGCGGGCGCTTCCTGAGCCTGGTGGTTAAAAAGTCTGTTCTCCCTGCTGAGTTAAGTTCAAAGGTGTAACTTGTGTCCCTGGGGGTATGGAGGAAGGTTGCACGGGCTCTTGGTTTTGGGTTTGCAGGAAACCCCCCACCAGTGTCCCGGGGCAGCTTCGGGTCGTGCCTCAAAAGAGCACCATACCTGACAGAGGCCACCATGTGAGGCAGGGTTGGGAGGCGAGGTCCCTTTTAGGAAAGGTTATGCATTCACACCTTAGTGTTTTGGAGTGGGGTGGGCTCTCTCTGAACTAGGCGGGTGGCCAGGGCTCTCGTGCCCTGCTAAGCAAGACAACTGTGTCCGCCTACGTTCCCTGACACCTTCAAGCGCTATGTAGGAGAAGGTGGTTCCCCAAGAAAGGGGTAAGTCTGCTTCCAGCCGTTCACATGAGGACTGGTCTTTTGATCAGCACTCTCTGTTTTACTCTTCTGTTTGGGGGAAATTTCAGATGGGGAAGGACTAATCTAAATAAACAGAGGATGATACTAGTAACCAACCGAAGGGCTAGTCAGAGTAAAAATAATCAATCTATGGTTACAGAATGTTCCGGAGGCAGAGCTGTGAGATGCCTGGCTACGGGAAGCATGTACACAGAGGCTAACTATTTACAAAGTGTTTTCACGAACACTGTCTTATCTGAGCCTTACAACCCTGGGAGATGCATTTTCTGACATCAAATCCCATGAACATCCAATCTAAAAAAAAATTTTTTTTTCTCCTTTGGAAGAGAAAGATCTCAAAAGGTGCTCTGGGCTACAGAGATGGTCCAGTCAGGCACTGCCAAGGTGGGAAGGGCTGAGAGACGGGGTTTTCAGCGTGGTGTGAAATGAGCAGATGTGTGGCTCTCGGCGGGAGGTCACAGAACATTCTGGAGGCAGAGCTGCGGGATGTCTGGCTGGGGGTTGCACTCCCAATAAGGAATCAAGTGCTCGCTTCGGCAGCACATATACCAATAAGGAATCAAACAGAAACGCACACCCCTTTCCCCCAGACTATGGCCAAAGGCCTTTGGGGTGTCAGGAGATTTCGGGGTCTGAGATGGCTCTGTCTCTCATCCATGTCAAAGAGAAAGTGGGGGGGATCTGGGCCCTCTCTGTCTCTTCTCTGTGAGGTCCACTCTCTGCCCACAGGACTGACAGTGGAGCAGGCCTTTCTCTTCCCTCTGTAGCCTTGGGGAAAATGCACTGTGGATCTCATTTAGGATGCTCTGCTTCTGTCCCTAACTGGGCGTCATCTTGCTGTGTGACCTTCGGCTTGTCCCTTGTTGGCACTCTGTTGCACCTGCCAGGCCAACCCCGCCTCCATCTTGTACAACCAGCAAGGAGCAGCCTGGGCGCGATCGCTGACTTGCTAAGTCCCGATCTGGCCTGCCAGAGAAGTGCCACGCAGCTGCGTCGGGGTCGCAGAAGCGAGGACTCTATTTTGCGAAACAAACAAACTACAAAGAAGTATGATTGGTTTGGCTATTTGTGGGTCTCTGAGCTGGAAGCCGCAAGGCCTCAGGTCACATCCTCTGTCGCCCTAAATCTCATCGGATGAGCGCCAAGCTTCGCCACAGGGTAGCAATTCTCTCGCTCGGCTGCTTCCCTAGGCTCGGTGTCCTAGCTCGGTGACAGAGAGGACAGAATGGGGTGGGGAGAGCTCCACCCCCAAGGATGCTTCTGCTCAGTCCGTGGGACAGAGAGGTGTGTTTAATGCACTCAGAATGCAGATCTAATGTAAGGCTCGTGACTTCAGCCCATCCAGTATTTAATAGGGTTCTGGAAAATGGCAGGTACCATGACAAGGAGAAGAAAATGAGTGGATACAGTCCCAGGACCCAAGCAACTCACAATCTGATGAGATCCGATTCTTTTCCAGTCTCATTGAAGGCGGTATGCCTTAAGTGGAAGTGCCAAGTTCATAGGCATTACAGAAAAAGAACAGGTGACAGGAAAGGCTTCAGGGAGGGCTGCAGAACTTACCAGCTACAGCATCCCTGTTTCCATGTCTGCCCTATGCAGCAGGCTGAGCACTTGCAAGGCAAATCTGCTTTTATATACTGTATCTTCCCACACTCCTGTGCTTAATGTGGTGTCGGAATAAATTACAGAGCTGAATAAATGTTTGCCAAATTAACAAAGGGATGAATAAATGAACAGACAGAGTGGAGATGGAAAGAAAAATCATTCTGGACAAAGGAAAGCTGGGGACAGGGTTTATAGAAGATCTCAGATGGCAGCGTTTGATGCTTCATTTATTTCTGTCATCAGTGTAGTTTTCGAGCCCAAGTGTGAGTTTTGTGTTTGTGTTGTTTGGAAACGGAACTCTGCCAGCAGCACGAAGAGGGCCCTGGAAGAAGGAAGGCTTTTTTGGCAGCGAAACCAATTAAGGAAAGGGGAACATTCCTTCTCCAGATTGAAATGAGGTATTTCAGAAATGTGTAAGGTCAGATGATAACTTTTGCAGTTCTGGCTTCTCGGCCGGAAGTTTTCCCAGGTTGCGAATGATGCAATGGTATTAGCTCAAGGCCACGGGAAGACCGCCAGAACTCCATCAGGAAATTGTGCCTGTAGGGTGAGCTACATTGTCCATACTTTTCCAGGCTGGAAACTTTGCCAGTTGGCCCATGTCAGGAGAATCTGTCATGTTTCACGAGGCTGTCTTTTATCATCAAATGAGAAGGTGAACTCTTCCAGACGTGGAGGAGAGCCGACATGTCCCTGGGACAGATCGATGACATTCAAGGGGCAAATGCCAGGGTGGGGCGAGCCACTGGAGAATAAGATTAAGAGCCACTGGGCCTCTCACACAGCCTTGATGTTTAATTGACCCTGACTCTTAGTTACATTCAAAGAGATCTTTCAGACCTTATTTCCCGTTGCTGTGTCTGTGGTGGGGAAGAGGTTGGGCTCTGCAGGTTGAAATTTGAGCTAGGACTGTCACCTGTCTCCCAGTGTCTCTCCTGCCATGACCCTCCCCTTAACCTATACCCCCAATCCTCTCAGTGTCACCAACTTCCCATGCTTTCCTTGGGCTGATTCCTGAGAGTGCACTAAGAGCAATGGAGAAGATGTGGCTGTAGGGAGCAGGGACAGTGTCCCCAACTCTGGTTAATCCTGTTGGCTCAGTGTCGGTGCCCAGGCAGATGTGAACGGGCCACTGATACCATGTCCTGACCACATCAGCCAGGGGCGGTCCTGTGGTAACTCAGCTGAGAAACCAAAGGAACCAGAGGGTCACTCTGTGGATGCGAGAACTTGGGAATCTTCGGTCTCCATCCCAGGGCACCCATCAAGGCTTCCAGCTACCAAATGAGAGGTGACGATGGATAGGCAAGGATTTACTAGTAAAAATGCCCATTGACCTGGGGCCTCACTCAGGGTGTCTTAGAACACTCTCGTAGTACGACTTTCAAGAGAGCCTGAGGAAGAGAGCAGGGGTGCTGCTGCAGACGGGGGAGGCCACATCCTGTCACCCCCACTAGTGTCGTGCCAGCCCATCAGTCCTGCCCTTTGCTCTGTGTTCGCACACACACTGCATCGACGAAGTGTCTTTTGAGGAAGGGGGTCTGGTCCTTTTTGCCCTCTCCTCCTACCTGCTGGCTGGGGGCCGAGCTGACGTTGAGATAAGGGCAAGGCAACAAGACAGAAGGGACCCGTGGTCCTGATGATGAGGAATGAGACCACGGGAATCCATATAGCTTAACTCAGGATGCCTGTGTCAACACGGACTGACTATTTATCTAGAGAATTCTTGCCTGGGCAGATAAGTAACCAATGAAGAGCTTCACCATTTGCTTCAGGATACTCATGAAAAAAAAAAAAAGATCTTCTAACAAAAGGTGGCTCATCTTGGCAAATGACCCCCTCTCAGGAGGATAGTTTGCTCAGCAGGGCAAACGGCTTGTTTATCAGACAACTGTTCCCTTATCAAGACTAGAATCTTTGAGACCTTCTGCTGGTTGTGTCCACTAGGCCTTAACAACTACATCACAAAATGGCCCGGTCCTTCTGAGGTCTCAGCTTTGAGAGGCCTGCCTTGAACACTTAAGACCCTTACACCCTGAAATGTACCCCTGACCTCCCCTAGCTGATGGACCAAGAGTGTCTCCGGGCTGACTCTGGTCCAGTGGAGCTCTCCCCTGCTGTTGTTGCTTCAGTCACTTTTGCCTTGGTTTGGTTCATCAACCCGTTATGATGATGGTCCTTTGGGGGAGCTGGCCATTGATATTGGTGATGGAGGCACCATACCAGACTTGGGCTGAGTTCACAGGTGGGGGACATATGCTTCTATTTTGTCATGACACTTTTACTTTGGGGGTTCTGGTCACTGACTGCCAACCCTGGTCCCCTCACTTCTCTGCTTGCTCTTCCACACCGTACTCATCGTTATGCCTCACACAGGATCTGCCATACAGTAAGAGCTCCGCGTACATGTGCTAACAAGACAGGGACTGGTCCTTTTCACTGAACTCTGTAGTATGTCCCTCAGTAGACTTTTTTACGGGTTTCGGACGCTTGCGCAGTAAGACTGATTTAAAAACAAACATACCATAATTTATACATCTAAACAAGGGTTGTTTCCTTCAAATTAGATTCCTTGGGAGTCTATTCTTGTAGGATTGATCCTACGATTTCTTGAGACATCTTCAAATACCTCTTTTGTAATTATGTCTTGATTTGCCAGCCTCAGGGGTAAAAAATGCTTTGTTATTGGTGATTACATATACAGATGTGGACACAATCCCAAAAAGATCAATTACCAACTTAGGACCAGTCTTATTTCATCTGAGCCTTTACTCCCTCTTCTCCCTCCCCTGGGAGGGGAGGTAATCCTGGATAATACATCATTTTGCTCCAAAATATTTCAGTGTGTCCCTAAAAGACAGGGCTTCTTTGATATTATGCTAGCCATAATATCATATCCCACCTTAAAAATTAGTAATTTTTTAGTATCACTGTATGTTCAAAGTGTTTAAGCTCCCTGGTTTCATAGCACTTTGTGAAAATCAGGATGGAAATCAAGTTCATATACTGCAATAGGCTGATGTCTCAGGTCTGTTTTTTTCTTTAAAAGTTTTAACTGAAGTGTACTATACAGGGACAAAAGTGTAGGAGTCCTAAGTGTACAGCTTGGTGATCTCCCAGCCCCTTGTAGGCCCTTTCCCCTTTCCCAACTTTGAAATGTATCTGATAAAGAATATGTCTGTCTTGCAGGGTTGACGCTCCGGCAGTTGTTTTCCCTATGGTATCATTTGGCCTGTTCCTCTGTCCTCTGTGTCCTGTACATTGGTGGTTACACCTATAGGCTTATCAGATCCGGTCAGTTTTCACCAAGACCACTTCCTAGGAGCTGCGGTTCACTCCCACCAGGAGGCTCGTCATTCCCGGGATGTCTCTTTTTTGAAAGCATCTTTCGAAGGTGGGTGGGATCTTCCCAAACAGGCGAAAGCCGGTGGGAGCTGAGCGCCGCGAGGCGTGTGGGTGCTCCAGCTGGAAAATGATGGTTTGCGAAAAACGAGGCGTGACCAAGTCATCAGCGACGTCCTCGATGTTCCCGTGCGGCGGCTCAACTGGCCCCGAAGGAAATCCCGCAGCCGCTCCGGAAATGGGCTGTGCATCCGACGTGCGGCCGCCCAGGGTGACTCATGCGGAGGGCGCAGCGGGGACACCGCCGGGGAACTCGCCGTGGGCGGCAGAGCCAGCCTGGCTGTGCGGCGGACGAGCGCGGCGGCCCTCCCTGGTCCTTCGCCCCTCAGGGACCGCGTCTCCGCGTGCATCACACTCGCGCTTCGGAGCTGCGGCTGGAACGGCGCTGTCCCGCCGGAACGCCGCCCCCCTGGTCTCGGGGGGCCGGCCTGGCCCCACGTCAGCTCCACCGCGGGGTCCGGACGCGTGGACAGGACGACGCTCGGCTCCACCCTGCCCCTCCCGAGCCCGGGCACCCGCCTTACTCGGCGAGAATGTGGTCAGGGCACCGCAGGGGGAGGCCTGCCGCTCCGGAGCAGTGCACAAAAAATAAGGAGGTGCCGGCCAGACCTCGGGGCAGCGCCCTGGCCCCGGCCCCCGGGAAGCCGCAAAACCAGAAAGCCGGGCGGGGACCCGGGCCCGCGACCTCCTTTGGCATCTCGCTCCGCCCCTCGCTCTCGCCCCGCCCCGTGACGCAAACAGGGCGGAGCCAGCGGCCTCTAGGGAGACCAGCCGGTGCGTCAGGGCCGGCGCCCGCTCCGAGCTCCTCCCACGCCCGCCGGCCCCCGAGATGGCGCCTGCGCAACGCGGCTCAGCCCGGGTGGTGCCCTCCTTCCCCTCCCCTAGCAACGGTCGTCGCGCCCGCCTCCGTCCGTCGGCCGCGCTCGCGCACGCGCGCTCCTTCCGGCCGCCCGGCCCCGCCCTCCCCGTCACCCGTAACAACCACTCGAGCCTCGCCGCGCCCCTCCCGCGCCGCCCCCCCCCGCCTCGGTCCACTCCCCGGAACCGGCGGCGGAGCTGCGGCCGCCGGCAGTGGAACGGCGACGGCACTAAGGAGCCGCCAGCATGAGCGCCCCCCGCCGCCCCGCGTCCCGGGCCCGGCCTTTCTGACAAGAGGTAGGCGCGCGTCTCCGCGGCGGGCTCCGAGCGCGCCCCCGGCCCGGCCCCTCCCAGCGCCGCGAGGCTCTCCGCGGCCCCTTTGCTTCCTCGGCCGGGGCTGGAGCGGGCCCCACCGCCCCCGCTGCCCCGGTAGCCCCCACCCTCGCCCCCGCGGTCGCACTCCGGGAGCCCTCCCTGGGGGAAGCGGACTTTGGGGTCCACGCCCGCCCTCGGCTTCCCACCCCCGGGTTGGCCGGAGCTGGGGGCCCGCGGGAGCCGCGGCGCTGGACCCTCCGGACCGGCCCGAGGGCCCGGCCGCCCCTCCGCGTGCGCGCGGCGGACCCCCCGGTTCCGGGCATTGGCTCGTTTTTAAGCCCCGATTGTCATGCAATAGAGGCCGCCCTGGTCCGGGATGCCACCTGGCCGTGGTAACTCCGGAGTCCCACGTAGGACGTTTCTCCGGACCGAGCATCCGAAGCCGGGCGCCGGCAGGAGTTGAGAAGCGCGTGAACTGGCAGGTTCCCGGCGTAGTCGCTCTGGGTCCTTCCGGGCGGTGGAATCCTGAACGGGTGTTAGAGCGTCTCCACCGAGCGTTCTGCTTTTCCAGTCGCCCCCAACCCCCGCATCCCTTTTTACACCCCGTAACCAGCCTCCCCGTCCCCGGGAGAGGCCCTGCAGTTAATTTTCCCCATTTCAGAACCGTGCACCAGCCTGGTCCGGTTTGCAGAACGGAATAGAACGTGGTCCCGGCGCATCGCGACCGGCCAGTCCCAGACCCCGTATTAGTGCCGGGCGGAGGGAGGCGCAGGACTCCGGAGTTTGGCTCTGAACGTGGTGATTTCAGAGTTGGACGTTCTTCGAGATTATCTCACCCGAAACCTCATTTTACAGAGGTGAAACCCAGTCCGAAGGAAGTCAAATGACTGCTTTGAGGTCATGGGGAGTAGTTGTGTAGCAGCTTTCAGACTGCCGGGGTTGTCCAACATAACCTGTTCCTGCCGGGAGAGAGACGCTGAACAAACACACCGGAGAGTGCCAGACCTGGTGAAATGGAATGATAGAGATAAGAATCTTCTGAAATAAAATTTACTTCCTTTTTTTTAATTACAGCTAGCCTTTGGGCACCTTGAGGATATTCCAGTTTTGTAGGTTCGAATATTCTCTGACCGGATTCAGCATGAAGTGACATCCTTAATGATTATTCTCAGCAGGACAGGTAGGCTCTTTGGATTTATTTTTTCTTCCTCACTTTTTTTTTTTTTTAAAGAAGATTTTATTTATTTATTTTTGACAGGGAGGAGAGATCACAAGCAGGCAGAGAGGCAGGCAGAGAGAGAGAGGAGGAAGCAGGCTTCCCGATGAGCAGAGAGCCCAACTGAATCCCAGCCCCTGAGATCATGACCTGAGCTGAAGGCAGAGACTTAACCCACTGAGCCACCCAGGTGTCCCTTTTTCCTCACTTTTAAAAAAAGGAAAGTCAAGTCACACAGAGGACTCCCAAAAAACGTGTGTTTTTCAGAAAAATACATGTAGACTGGCACCAAAGTGGGAATAGGTTATCTTGTAGGAGGAGTCCTTTCTCTGGGAAGTAGGCAGCATTTAGTGATTATTGACAGTCATCAACGAGGCTGGAGGCTGAGGCTGGAGGTACGCTCAGCCGGAGTGCTTGGTGTTGCTGTCCGTTTGAAGACAGGCCTCTGAAATTGTAGTCTACGCAGTTAAAAAGCAGGGATTGACAAGTTTACTTTGAAGCTAGCTTTTGAGGAGTATTCCATAATTTGAGATACTGTAGGATTTTTTTCCCCCATTTTTATTTTTGTGTGTCACCAGACTTAATATCTTGAAGTGCCATCACTTTTATTTAGCTTCTTGTAGAAGTTGTGGCAGGGGAAAATGATTCAGGAACTAATTATTGGATCGTAAAGTTTCAGTGCTGGAAAGAACTGGGATTCTGCACCCAGCCCAGACCCGGCGGGGGGTGGGGGGGGTGGGCAGGCGGAGCAGAGCCGTTTCCCTCGTGATGCTTGGACTCCTTCGCCCTTTCTTACTGTTTTTTCACCTTCTCCTTCCTTGTACAGTCCACGCGTCCTCTTCGGGATTTTGTGTGTCGGGAATTATGTGACCTATTGAGGTCCCTTTCTACAGTTAGACTGTGGTATGATGAGTAAATGCACACGTAATTTTTTCCAGACTTAATCATGGCTTTTTAAATCATATATATTTGTGTTTTGCAGGTGTGAGAGGATTGCTATTGTGTTACAATCATGGTGCAGAAATACCAGTCACCGGTGAGGGTGTATAAACACCCCTTTGAATTAATTATGGCTGTAAGTACTTGACATTTTAATTTAGTCTTTGGCTTTTTTTTTAAGTATTAAAATGGGATGATCTGTAAACAGGTGTTAATTTTATAATTTGTTTTCATTGCTCTGCTGTTACTTACTCTGTTTTTATGCTTATGATCCGGATCTAGAGTTCTTGAAATGTTTTTAAACCGTTAATCTCTAAAAATGAAAACCCGCGTGTTTTGTTTTTTTTTTAAATGCACCTCTGGTTAATATGTGAATTTGAGTTAATTCTCTCTGAAAACACAGAAGTGGGTTTCTGACTAAATACTTCTTCTTCTGGATTTTGCTCTTTTTGTTTGTTCATTGAAGTAGAAAAGGGATGTGGAGATTGGCTTTTCTTCCTTCTGCTGCTTGTTCAGAAGCCTGTTCTGGTTGTCGGAATTCAGTTATATAACAATTAGCACTATGGGATGGGGTTTAATTTGATGATTCTAACGACTCTGCTGAATGAGTTTTTCCCCCTGAAGTCAAGTTCATGAGGGATAGCAGAACTCCACCAACGGGTTAACTCAAGTCTTAATTTTCTTTGTTATTCATCTGAAGAGTTTGGCTGAAAATAAGCATTTCACTAGACGCAAAACAAATCTTTTTCACTCACTTTTAGACTATTCTTGGGTATTCTTTCTTTTCTGTGTTACTGTTAAGGTGTAATACAGCCTAAGTACAGGAAATGCTTTGGTCTTGAACGTAAGGGTGGAAATGCCCAACTGGACCAAGATCAAGATCCAGAACGTACCGGCCCAGCGAGGAGTCCCGCTTGCCCCCACCCTCCCACCTCAGAGTTAGCTGCTGCTCTGACCCAGAACGCCATTGATGAGTGTTGGCTGTTTCTGTTCTATATTTAACTAGAAACTCAGGTGTTTTTGCATCTGGCTGCTTCTGGGCAGCCTCGTTGGTGAGATCTATCCAGAGCAATATAGTTCTGAAAAATAACCCCCAAAACGCAAGCCCTTGCAAGGATTTAGATTTAGAGAATTTTTAAAAACTGAGACGTAATTTACATGCAGTGAAATGGTCACGTTAGGTGACCAGTTTGATCAGTTTTGATGGCCGAGTGACCCACACCTCTGTCAGGATATAGCACCTTTCCACCCATTACCTCGGAAAGTTCCATTGTGCCTTTTCTTGGTCTGTGTGAGGTTTTTTTGGGGGGGTTTCTTTTGGCATGGGGGTGGAGTTTTTAGTTCTGCATTTCCTTTCTTTTTTCCTTGAAGATTTCATTTTTTACATAATCTCTACACCCTGTGCGGGGCTCGAACTCACAACCCCGAGATCAAGCATCCTGTGTTTGACTAATGGAGCCAGCCAGGCGCCTCCGCGTTTCCCTTAAATACTAGGACTGTTCAGTATTTTCTGTGACTGGCTTATCAGAAAGGCTTGTTTCCTGTTTGCATGTTGTGCGTGCTACTTTGGCTTTTGGTCGTATGCAGCAAAGACCCACTCCAGAGAGCCTGAGAAGGGGTATTGTTCGTGGGAACACATGGGGTGCGATGGGGTGATGGGAATCGCACGGAAATGCAGGAATGCAAACTGGCTGGGCAGAGCTCCAAGAACCCTGCCTTGGAAGGTGGTTCCTGGCAGCTCTGGGAACCTCGGCTGCACTTGTCCCTGCAACTTCACCCCGCGGGACTCGGCCTTGCTCCATAGTGGGGAGCCTCTCTTCTTCTCCTGCCAGTCGGCTGCTTGGCCCACTCCTGGTTTTCCCTCCCCTGTGCTTCAGCTCTTGTGTCCTTTTAGCTATTCAGAGCCCCTCCAGCCCTAGCTCGGCCTGGTCGCAAGTTCTCGAACACTGCATTCTTTCAGTTTCTAAGTGACCGAGTCTTGTCATGTTTCCCAGTTCAGATTCTAGAGAGGCTTGATCTGGGCATCCCCCCTACCCCGGAGTGAGGCTGTAGGTTATTGGCCAGCCTGTGGGTTATTCGCCCGGGGTGGTGGCAGAAGCTGGTGGAGTTGGGGGAGAGGTGTGGGGAGCAGCGGGGGCCCAGTGGCCCCGGTGAGGCTGTGAACTGCTCCAGGGGCTGGGCTGGGCCAGGTCCACAGGGGCACAGGAGCCAGGAGTAGTGCATTCTGTTTTGTAAAACTTTCAGGAGATCTTTTTTTTTTTTTTTCTTTTGAAGATTTTATTTATTTATTCGACAGAGAGAGATCACAAGTAGGCAGAGAGTCAGGCAGAGAGAGAGAGGAGAGGAAGCAGGCTCCTACCAAGGCGAGAGCCTGATGCGGGGCTCGATCCCATGACGCTGGGATTACGACTTGAGCCGAAGGCAGAGGCTTTAACACTCTGAGCCACCCAAACGCCCCAAAACTTTCAGTAGATCTTAAAAGCTCAGTGTAACCCTGACTGTGGGAGGCAAAGGTTTTTTTTGTCTCTTCTGTAGACATTAGATTCATAAAGAGGAGTTTCAACTGTCTAATGATCAACTTCCTTATTTTCCTTACTTGACTATTTTCAAAATGGTGACATTTGTCCTGCCCATTTTATGCGTGGATTTACAGGAGAATTTGAAATTGAAGTTCTGAACCATCCCCATAGGCTTTTAAAATTAACTCATTTTTAAATTGCTTTTGTTTTGAGGCAAGTAGTCATTTTCTTTTGGGTTGTGGAAAATATTTTATAATCTGAAAATGAAATATATTCTCCTTCCAGAATTAGACAGGAGCCAGAATGTTTTAAGTCCTTAGTGATTTTTGTATGGTGTCATTGGCCTCTTTTTGGACTGGAATTGTATGTCATAAATTTTTCTTTATTTACCTTGCTTTATTATTATTTTTTCAGTGAGGAGGAACAGTAGTATAATAGATTTAGTCTGGAAATATTCTGTGCAGTTCTTCAGGGTGGAGAGAGACAGTTCAAGCAGGAACAAAAAAAAAATTTTTTTTTTAAAGATTTTATTTTTAAGTAAGCTTAAATATACTTAAAGCTTAAACATACCCAGTGTGGGGCTCGAACCTTCAACCCAGAGATCCAAGAGTCCCATGCCCTTCTGACTGAGCCAGACGCCCCTCCAGGGAAGGGGATTTGAGAGAGCACCACAGTGAGGGCTGGGTAGTGGTGGGAGTGCTGGGCAGGTGGTCGGCCTGGGGAATGGATTTGAGCCTCCAAAGTCTGGCTTTGGGGGGCCCCTGGGGGGAGGAGACTGTTGGGGAAAATGCCAGTCAGTTGACCCATGGCCTTGGCTGTCAGCAGGGAGAGTGACTGAGTTCCGTATTGCCAGAAAATGGCTTAGGTGGAAATTGCCCAGTGTAACTAGCGATAGGGGGGCCTCCCATTTGTTAATTGCATTTGATTGATTTAATGAAAAATTTATCTTTTGGGATCAGTGTACCCGTAGCGTGAAGAAATCATGTTGATGTTTTTCACTGACTCTTGAGTTAGATGGCAAACAAGCAGGATGGAGGGTAGTTTCCCCCCCGGGCCCTTAGGGCATTTTAAGGGCTTGCTTTTGTGAGACGTTTGCCCAGAAAAAACATGTTAGTGCTTCAGTGAGTGGAGAAATGGCCTGAGAGCCCCTGTCTCACCTTGGAGGGTGAGGAGCCCAAGGCACACGTAGTGGCCGAGATCTGCTCCTGAGTCCGTCGTCCGGCAGCCTGCAGGGGCTTCGGAAGGTTCGTCTTCCCCAGCCTGCCTCTGGCTTGTCCAGTCTCTTCCTGGACTGCTGGGAGGCATAGTGAATCCCTGAAGGACAGTGAAGATTTGGGGCCTCACCCGCGCAGAGCGAGGGGATCCCACAGAGCAGGAGCTTAGCATGGCAGGGAGGACTCTCATGCACTCACAGGTGAGTTTCATGTTGACATTTCTGGGGGAAAACACAGCTTTTTTTATTTTTAGTGGGGTTTTTTTGTTTGTTTGTTTTTAATATTTTATTTATTTATTTTACAGACAGATCACCAGTGGGCAGAGAGGCAGGGAGAGAGAGAGAGGAGGAAGCAGGCTCCCTTCTGAGCAGAGAGCCCGATGCGGGGCTCGATCCCAGGACCCTGGGATCATGACCTGAGCCGAAGGCAGAGGCTTTAATCCACTGAGCCACCCAGGCGCCCCTTTGTTTTGTTTTGTTTTGTTTTTTAAAGATTTTATTTATTTATTTGACAGAGAGAGATCACAAGTAGGCAGAGAGGCAGGCAGAGAGAGAGGAGGAAGCAGGCCCCCTGCCGAGCAGAGAGCCCGATAAGGGACTCGATCCCAGGACCCTGAGATCATGACCTGAGTTGAAGGCAGAGGCTTAACCCACTGAGCCACCCAGGTGCCCCGGAAAACACAGTTTTGAAACAAAACATTTTCAAGCACAGCTTCCCCCTCTGATGTTGCAGGCCGCTTACTGCCAACTCGGGAGGGGTGAAGGAGCTGGGAGCAGGTGGAAGAGGGTGTGGGAGGGTGGCTGGGAGAGGGCCCCGTACCTCTGGGTTGCTGGGAAAAGGCCTGCCCTCTGTCTTTCGTGGCCCAGGGAGCTCGGCGCCAGCGTGCACAAGTGGAGTGAGGACGGCCCCTTATCCCTTTCGGCCCCAGGCCCCAGGACAGCTGTTGTTCTGCCCTGGTGGAGCCCGTCCCCCATGCCAGCACGGTGTGCCCGGGGCTCTGCTTTCAGGAGCACCAGCCGCCTTCCAGGGTCCCCTGTCCCCTGCCATCTGTGGCCCAGCAGACACAGCCTCCGATTGTGTTCTCCGGTCCCGCATTTCTGTCCCTTTGTCTCCTGCTTGTTCCATTGTGTATGCCTTCAGGTCACCCCGTGTTCTCCTGCCAGACGCCATGTCCACTTGGCAGTCCCGTTTGAGTGACGTCTTACTGTCTCACCTGCTGTAAAGTCCCGTGCTCTTCCTCGAGGCCTCCCTGCCCTCCTTTCTCTGCTTAACCTTACTTCACAAACATGGGTTTTTAAATAACGGCCCGTGCTGTTCCGGCTGCCTCCCGGTGTTCTTCCGGCCCGCGCACCCTCTTGACAGTTCCCTCCTCCCCTTCCCTGCCTGCTTCTCCCCATCTCGCTTGTGGGAGTCCCGGTCCTGCTGACCTCGCCCACCTCCCCGGCCTCTGAGGAGTGGCCCGGGCGTCTCTCCTGTTCTTCCCACGTCTTGTCATCGGGCTCGTGGGGGTCAGCTGCTTCCCTGCTCCCCGGGGTTTGTGCTCCTGGTTCCGTGCGGCTGTTTCAGACGTTCCTCGGGGGCAGTGACTTTGCGGAGTTTTTTTCATTCCCTCACGTGTTGGCCGTGGTGGCACCTGGTCAGCGGACGTCTGTGCGCAGAAGCTTTGGGAGGTGGGGCTGCTGGAAACTCAGCTCGCTCGTGTGACTCTGTGGCCTGTTTTCCGACGAAGAGTCTGTGTTTTCTCGTGGAAGAGAAGTAACGCACTGTGATTTTCAGTTAGCCAGCGCTGCCCTAGAGCCCTTTTGTGATGAATCTGACTTTTTTTTTTTTTTTTTTTTTTACATTTTTATAAAGTATACGAAGCCCTGTTGACTGGCACCTCACTGGTAGCTGGAGTGACGCACTTTTGTAGGTTGAACAAACAGAAAAGGCGTTTGCCGGTGAGCAGTCGCCACTGAGTGTCCCACCCCCACTCCATTTGCTTGTGCTCTTTTCTCTCGTGTTTTTGTTTGTTTCATCCTTGGTGTTTTTAGCCCCTTTCCCCTTTCCCTGGGCGTCTCCTGGCTTCCCGCTGAGACCAGATGATGAGAGAGATTTGCTGTGAGTTGGGTTCCCATCTAGTCCCTGCCACAGACCAGCTCCGGGCCCAGTCACTAGGCCGGTTACCTGGTGTTGGGCTGTGGTGCCGAGGAATTGGCCCCCAGAAAGGAGAGTAGGGAAGACAGGGCCTAGCGGTTCCCACGCCCTCCCCTCTTCCCTACCTCCAAATACAAAGTGAAATGAATCAGTAAGTAAATGACTTCTCTGAATGTGTATATTTCTTTTATTTTTAAGATTTCTTTTAGATTAAACAGGAATTCCTACTTATATTTAGACTTTATTCTGTCCATTCAAGTTTCCTGTATCAAAACAGCAGGGGATGCCTGGGGACCCCAGGTAGACTTGTATGGGCAGCTACAGTGAGAAGAGCCCCACGGTGAGTTGAACCGAGGCTGGTCTTTTTGGGGTGAGAGCGAGGTGTGTAGAAATCCTAGAAATGGAGTGCTTCCTGGGGAGGTGGCCCGCCACACGAGCCACCCCACTTCCGTCATTGCTCAGGTTGGCTGGGGCGGAGGGGTACAAGTTTGCTGGAACCAGACTTGCTTTGTCCTTGCTCATTCTTCCTGGCAGCCGCCTGCCTCCTGAAGCCCTGTGCGTCCTCCTGAAGAAATTTTGAGCCACCTGTCCCACGTTGACCATTTCTCCCTCTGACCTGAATCAGGTCAGGGTCAGGTCAGGGCTTTGAGCGGCATTTTAGATTTAAGTGTCATCGTCCCTTCTCTCGTTGTTGTTGTTGTTGTTGTTGTTTAAGGATTTTATTTATTTATTTGACAGACAGAGATCACAAGTAGGCAGGGAGGCAGGCAGAGAGAGAGGAGGAAGCAGGTTCCCTGCTGAGCAGAGAGCCCGATGCGGGGCTCGATCCCAGGATCCTGAGATCATGATCTGAGCCGAAGGCAGAGGCTTTAACCCTCTGAGCCACCCAGGTGCCTCTCATTGTTCTTCTTGAAGCACATCTTCTTCCTCTCGTCCTAGATTTCATCCCTGGGCCTTTCAGCATCCCTGACTCTGGTTTCCCATTTTCTCGTGGTGACACTGAAATACGTGCTCTCATTGATCCGGACGGGGTTGTATCTTCAGGCAGCCTGAGGGGCAGTGGGCTTTGTTTTTACTCCGAGGTGAATAATCAGTGTCCTGTATTTTGGGTAGCTGACTTTCAGCAATTTATTCAAGTCCAGGAGTGGAGGGAAATGATCTAGTTTCCTTGATGGTGTATTAAGGTCAGTTTTCAGTGGGGAGATATTGGAGTCTTCTCATTTATAGGCTGTTGGAGTGCCATAGTGTGAGTCCTGTTGCATTTAATACAAGCTGGGGTGTAATTAGTCAGGCTCACTTAGTTTTGGAAATGGACAATTATAGTACACTTTCATTACATGCTACTTTGTATAGAACTAGGCATTTTTCCTTCTCTTACACCCACTTGCCAACACATTATGCATTCCAGATTATTTTTAATGTGCTAGGGTGAAGATAGTTGTGGTTCGGTAGGAAATATCCTAAGGAGAAATAAAGCAGGATCTGACTCAGCTCCTTGCCTCTTTGATTTACCTGTTTTCGTGAAAACACAAAATACCAGACAAAAACCCCGAAACCTATTATGGACATTTTCAAGCATATCTGAGTAGAGAGGATGGAGTGTCCAGTTAGTGCCACGGGCCCATGACCCCGTGCCAGCGGGAACAGCACTTTGCCCTGACTACGGTATCATCTGTGCCCCCTCCCCCTTTCTTTGCCTGGTGTGTTTCAGGTAGATTTCAGACATCTTGTGAACTCATCGCTAACTCCTGAAGCATGTGTCTCTAACCAATAAGAACCTTTTTCTTTTGTAAACACGATTACCATGTCCTTATGATATTTAACAAAAACACTGTGTTCAGACTTATCTTGACTGTCTGGGACGATGTCTTTTCAGAAATTGTTTGGCTCCTGCTCCAGGTCAGCCATCACTCTTGGTTTCTGCGTCTTCACTCTCCACGCTTCTCCCACATTCTCCCTTCCCTTTGTTTCCGTTCATGCCCTCACTCTGTAAGAGAAACTGGGTCATCGTCCAGTCCGTCTCCCTGACCTTTGGCTGACTTAATTGTTCGCGGTAGCGGATAGGAGCAGATGGAGCCTCGAATCGGGTCAGCGACTCGTAGCAGCTCCAGCTGAAATGCTTGGTGATGGCGATCGGCCTTACTGATTCAGTGGTGAAAACCTGCTGCTCCTCTTTGGCCCCAGGGACCCTCTTCAAGAATGTGGAATTGCAAATAAGATGCAGAATATTCTTTCCCATTAAGCTGGGTCTATCCATAGTTACTTTTTAAGCTACTTCATTGGTTCTAATTTTTCACACAGAAAGCACTTGAAAGGAGTTCATCTCCTGGCAGGTCTGACTGAGAGCAGAGGGTGCTGGTGGAGGCCTGGCTGGGGGCTAGTGAGGTCGGGGCGGAGGGGGCGTGTCTGAGGGAAACAGTCTTGTGTAGTTCTCGGTGGCTTACATGTTGAAACCGAGACCATGTGCCGCATTCAGATTCTTTTGCTGGGTCCAATCTGATGTTAGGTGAACTGGCCTTTTTAAAAAAAAAAAAAAATGAAAAGTTTATGTATATATCATTATTACTCTCTATAAGGTAACTGCTTTATGTGTCTTGATGTGTGCTGAATTCCTTTTCCATTCAGAAATCTTGCCATCTGTTGCACGGCCCTCTTGCGTGTTTCCACACCGGCAATGTTCAGAGCACAGTTGGAGTTGCTGATAAGCACGCGGTGTGTCAGTGTCTTGAATATTTTTTTTGTAAAGATTTTATTTATTTATTTGACAGAGATAGAGATCACAAGTAGGCAGACAGACCGGCAAAGAGAGAGGGGAAGCAGGTTCCCTGCTGAGCAGAGAGCCTGATGCGGGGCTCTATCCCAGGACCCTGGTATCATGGCCTGAGCTGAAAGGCAGAGGCTTAACCCACTGAGCCACCCAAGCGCCGCAGTATCTTGGATATTTGATTAGAGGCTGCATGTGGGACTCTCCGGCCTGCGCCTCTGACCCATCTCGCCTCTCTCTCCCGATTTCCATGCCTTTCTAGGGGCAGACAGACGACTCCTCTGATGATACTTGTTTTGCTATTTGGGGACCACCAGTTATATATTTCGTGTTTTCTGGGCCTCATAAACTTCATGGTGTTTTAATTGGTAGTTAATGCTGTCTTAGAACCATCCAGTTCCCTCTCACCTGAGCAGCCTCAGTTAAACCCATAGCTTCAGCTGTTACTTTATAAACAGAAGCTCTCAAAGTTTATCTTCAGCCTAGACTCCCACTCAGGAGCTTCCAGATTCCCAGCCAGCTGCCTGCTAGGACATCTCCATTTGACTATAGACAAATTTAGTGTCTCTGAAACAGAATCCACTCCCTCCTCCTGCCTGTGCAAAGAACACAGCCTAACAGAAAACAAATACACAAAAAAACAAACCAAAAAAACCCCAGTAAAATGCTACTCGGAAGCTCTGCCTTTTCCTGTGATCTGCTTCTGACGAGTGCCACTGCCACGTGGCCTGCTCTGCCCTCAGACCAGAAACCTCAGGCGTCCCTGGCTGCCTTCCCGGCTCAGCGCTGACCAGACAGACCCTCCCTGTTCAGAATGTCTCCTGAACCTTTCGTCTTTCTTTTTCTCCCTCCCTCGCACCCTTTGTTTTTTTAAAGTTTTATTTATTTAAGTCATCTTTACACCCCAGGTGGGGCTTGAACTCACGACCCCGAGGTCAGGGTCAGGAGTCACGTGGGGTCAGGAGTCACGTGTGCTGGCTCCTCGGACCCAGCCAGCCAGCCACCCCACCCGAACTGTTTCTGAATCGGCCCGTCTCCAGTCACGTGGGCTCCTCTCCGACGACAGTTCCTGGCGTCCTCAGGGCCTCTGGGCTCGCACTCCTGACCCCAGCTCACGCTCCTGCTCTTTGCCTGGGCTGCCGCCAGGGGCTCTGATTGCAAACCCGAGCATGTTCCGTGCTGGAGTTCTGAAGTGTCTGCCCCGCACCTTCGAAGCGAGGCTGCAGTTGGTACCCAGCCTGGTGCCCGGGGCCCTTCCCCGTCTCCTCCTGCCTCTCTCCCCAGCCTCACCTCCCCGCAGGAGCCCCCCACGGCTGCCGCAGGGCCAGCTCTGTCGGACCGGTTGGAGTTCGGTCAGCGTGCTGCTATTGCCCGCGGCCTCTGGGCCTTTCTGTGAACTGCCCGGGGGTGTCCCCCTCGCTCTTTCCCACCTGGTGGGCTCTAGCTGGTCGGACTCACTTCTTCCAGGTGGGATTCCCTCTCTTTGCTCTCATGGGCTGCTGTCACCTCACTGGTCTCTCTACCTGCGGCTTGTAACACGAGCGTGGAGGGAGCTCTCTGAAGCAGACTTGTCTGAAGAATCAGGCTTGGATCCGCGCTTGTGTTCCTGTGATCCTTCTGCTTCTGGTAGTGAACATTTTGACGGAAGGTCACATTGGGTCATATTCTTTTGGTTGGACGTATTTACTATTTATACTTGAATTATGTTTTGAAGGAATTTGACTCAGATCACAATTTGTGGGTAAAACAGCGTCCATATTTAGTGAAGTTTACAATCGCTATAGTTGACTAAAAAATGTGTCCTGGTTTCTGTATCATTTGGGGTTTTGAGTGACTTTTCTCCCATAGTGATGAATACCAAATACAAAAAAATTTCATTTCTCTGGTTCTCCTATAGAACATAAAATTCACTTAAAAATTATTGACTCTGGGGCACCTGGGTGGCTCAGGATTAAGCCTCTGCCTTCGGCTTGGGTCATGATTTCAGGGTCCTGGGATCAAGCCCTGCATTGGGCGCTCTGCTCAGCGGGGAGCCTGCTTCTTCCTCTATCTCTGCCTGCCTCTCTGCCTACTTGTGATCGCTGTCTATCAAATAAATAAATAAAATCTTTAAAAAGAAATTATTGACTCTGGGGTGCCTGGGTGGCTCAGTGGATTAAGCCTCTGCTTTCGGCTTGGGTCATGATTTCAGGCTCCTGAGATGGAGTCCCGCATCGGGCTCTCTGCTCGGCAGGGAGCCTGCTTCCTTTCTCTCTGCCTCACTCTCTGCCTACTTGTGATCTTTCTCTGTGTCAAATAAATAGATACAATCCTTAAAAAAAGGAAAAAAAATTGTTGACTCTGGTAATATGGTAGTCTAGTTTGTGTGTGTGTGGTTTTTTTTCTTTTTTTTTTTAGATATCTTCAGGTTTAAACCTGAAAGGTTGATTATTATATGACTCTCTTTCCTTTAGGAATAAGTTATTCAGTAATATTAGGTAGTCCTAATCATAAATGTGTGTGTTTCTCTTCTTTTTCGTAGCTTTATCCCAGTGTATGTCTTAAAAACCAAGTCCAGCCTAAAAGTTGTAAGGTACAGATTTTTTTTTTTAGGTTTTTTTTTTTTTTTTAAGATTTTATTTATTTATTTGACAGACAGAGATCACAGGTAGGCAGAGAGGCAGGCTAGGAGAGAGAGGTGGGGGGAAAGCAGGCTTCCTGCTGAGCAGAGAGCTCAATGCGGGGCTTGATCCCAGGACCCTGAGACCATGACCTGAGCTGAAGGCAGAGGGTTAACCCACTGAGCCACCCAGGCGTCCTGTAAGGTACAGATTTTAAGAAGTAAATTCTAAGAAGTAAATTCATTTACTTCTTTAAGATATCGTTGGTTGTATTGCAGAATTTATGCCATTAATATTTAGAACTCTTCGCCAAACACCTGTTGTCTTCATTTTACTTTTAACACAAAGTTGGTGTAGAATGCAAATTCTGACATTTCTAAGTTCTGATTCTCTACTGAATCAGGATCTTCTGAGAGTCGGCTCAGCGGCGTGGCCGGTTCTGATACTGCCGCAGGTTGGAGAAGCACGGGCCTAGCGCTCCTTAATTAGAATGTAGCAAATGGAATAGGAGGAAGGGAGTTGGTTTCAGTTATAACTTTTACATTTTTGGAAAGGACTAGATCCTGCGACAGGCTGTCTTTCATAGAGATCCTTGTTACATTCTGTTTTCTTCGGAAGGATTCGGTGTGCCAAGAAAAAGACTGTTGATTTGCTTTTTGTGCTTCTCCAGGCCGCCGTTCTTGAGTTTGTACTGTGATCCCAAAGTTACAGCATGCGTCTCTTCGCACTCGTCTTAATCTAATTATTTGTGTGACTTCCCTAATTTTCAGGAGGAGGAGGTTTGGACTCTATTTTATTGTGGTAAATAGACAGTTGTATAAAATCTACCTTGTGAGCCATTTCTGAGTGTGCGGTTCAGCTAAGTGTGTGCACGGCGGTATGCACCTGTCACTGCCATTCATCCGTGGGACTTTTTCACCTTTCCACACGGAAACTTTGTGCCCCTTACACACCAGCTCCCCATCCCCCACCCCCTGGCAGACACCCTGCCTCTCTTTGTACTTTCTGTTTCTGAATAGAACTAGGACTGTTCCTTATGTGAGCGGAATCCTGCCTTTGTCCTGTAGTGATTTGCTTTTTACCCAACATCATTTCTTCACGGGTCATCCATGTTGTAGCAGGTGTCAGAATTTCCTTTTTAAGGCTGGATAGTCTATTTTATGTAGATTCCACGTTTTGTTTCTCTGTTCATCCATCAGCAGACACTTGGGTTGCTTCTACTTTTTGGCTGTTGTGTTTACTGTGCACTTTTAAGATCTTTATAAGTTTTTGACTATAACGTCAAAAAAAAAAAAGTGGCTCTCTCTAGGTTTTTTTGTCCTTTGTATTTTTTTTAAAAAGGTTTTATTTATTTATTTGACAGAGAGAGAGAGAGAGAGATCACAAGTAGACAGAGAGGCAGGCAGAGAGAGAGGAGGAAGCAGGCTCCCTGCTGAGCTGAGAGCCCGATGCGGGGCTTGATCCCAGGACCCTGGGATCATGACCTGAGCCGAAGGCAGAGGCTTTAACCCACTGAGCCACCCAGGCACCCCTGTCCTTTGTATTAATAGATTCTAGATCCAAAAGACAACTTCCTTGAAGAATTCTACCCCTGATTTTGGTCCCGTCTATTCAAAGTATATCTGTAATTTACGTCTCGTGGCTGCCGTTGCTATTGGGTTCTGAAGAAAGACCAGCACCTAACAGCAGGGGTAGAGCCCCCAAAGTACAAGGGTGGCTCCCATCGTCAGGGGTGAGAAGTGGCAGAGAGAGCAGGGAAGCGGGCGCTGGAAGGCCTCGGCGGTGTGACTTGCACATCAGGCCTCCAATAAAGAGCGCGCGACAGATATGTTCCCGTCGGGCTGATACAGCTCCTGCTTCCGGCCTCCTGATGATGGAGTTTTTATTCTGGTTCATGAAGCCGGATAATATTTCCGCAGCCCATTACATTCTTTTATGTGGGCAAACACATGGCGTCTTCCAAAGCTGACAGCTGCGATTCCCTGGAACACCAGATGCTTTTCTGAAGTCCATGGGTTTATTTTTTACACTCTGGAAAGTCAAACAGTACTCTGCCAAATCCAGCTTGATTTGAGGAGGAATATGCAAAATTGCTATTTTTGTTGCCACCTATAGACTCTTTTTGCCATTGATAAGACAGAACAGTTTATGGATTAGGAATGGTTTTGGTAAGTCGTGGTGTGTTGCGGAGGCCATTGGATCTTGCGTGGCTCAGTCATGTGATTGCACATGAAACCTGAGAGAAGAGAAACCTTTCATAGCACTCCAGACACTCTTATTTGCCTGGGGCTTTAGTAATTGTGGCCTGTGAAACATTCGACCTTCAAGATTTATTGACGGCGGTTATCTTAAGTATAAAGATCTACTTAAAAGATGTGCCTACCCTGGTTTTTTTCTATCCACAGTTGACCCTTGAACACAGGGGTTAGGGGCCTGGACCCTCCTCTCCCACCAGTGCAGTTAAAAATCTGCTTATAAC
Organism: Mustela nivalis; assembly: GCF_964662115.1. Classification (NCBI taxonomy): domain Eukaryota; kingdom Metazoa; phylum Chordata; class Mammalia; order Carnivora; family Mustelidae; genus Mustela; species Mustela nivalis. The sequence continues at coordinate 58,111,474 of NC_139036.1, forward strand.
TTTTTTTTAAAGATTTTATTTATATGTTTGATACAGAGAGAGAGAGCACAAGTAGGCAGAGCAGCAGGCTGAAGGAGAGAGAGAAGCAGTCTCCTAGCTGAGCAGGGAGCTGGACATGGGGCTTGATCCCAGGACCCTGAGGTCATGACCTGAGCTGAAGGCAGCTGTTTAACTGACTGAGCCACCCAGGCACCCCAGAAATCTGCATATAACTTTTTTTTTTTAAGATTTTATTTATTTATTTGACAGAGATCACAAGTAGGCAGAGAGGCAGGCAGAGAGAGAGAGAGAGAGAGGAAGGGAAGCAGGCTCCCCTCTGAGCAGAGAGCCCGATGTGGGGCTCGATCCCACCTGGGATCATGACCTGAGCCGAAGGCAGAGGCTTTAACCCACTGAGCCACCCAGGCGCCCCTGCATATAACTTTTTTTAAAAAAAAGATTTTATTTATTTGACAGAGAGAGAGACACAATGAGAGAGGGAACACAAACGGGGAGTGGGAGAAGCACGCTTCCCGCCGAGCAGGGAGCCTGAGACGGGGCTCCATCCTAGGACACTGGGATCATGATCTGAGCCAAAGGCACATGCTCAGCCAGCCACTGAGCCAGCCAGGCGTACCTGCATATAACTTTTGCTAGTCCAGAAACTTAACCAGTAATAGCCCGCTGTTGGCTGGAGCCTTATAGTCACATAAGCAGTTGACTAATGTAGATTTTGTGTCTGTCATATACCATATTCCTACAGTCAAATGAGGTAAAGAAAAAATGTTAAGAAAGTCATAAAAAATACATTTACCTTACTGTAGCTTATTTATTGAAAAAAATCTGTGTATTTGTGGACCTGCATGGTTCAGACTTGTGTTCAAGGGTCCATTGTCATGTCCTTTAATTTTCTAACAGGATTGGCTAATATGCTTTTTATTTTGACGGTCAAAAAAAAGTCCAAGATCACCTGGGTGCCTGACATAGCTAAGTGCTATTGGACAGAACGTGGTTTCCTGCTAGGGTTATTTGGGGGTGCCCAATAATACTGTTTTTTTTTTTTTTAAGATTTTATTTATTTATTTGACAGAGATCACAAGTAGGCGGAGAGGCAGGCAGAGAGAGAGGAGGAAGCAGGCTCCCCACTGAGCAGAGAGCCCCACGCAGGGCTCGATCCCAGAACCCTGGGAATCATGACCTGAGCTGAAGGCAGAGGCTCAACCCACTGAGCCACCCAGGTGCCCCCAGTAATACTGTTTTAACGGTTGAAAGCAAATGCGAAAAGAATTGCGGTGGAATTAATACGTAGATGTGTTTGAGCCAAGTGTAGGCTAAGGTACCTTGCAGACAGGGAGCTGTACAAATAAAGATTTAACTAAAGAAAGCAGCGGGCATGGTGGGTGGATGTGCAGCCCCTCCCGGCAGGCCCGCAGGTCTGAACGCGCCGTGCCCGGCCATCAGTTCGTGTCTGCGCTGAAGGAGACGTCGGCTCCAACAAGTGATCGTCCTTCCTAGTAAACGTATGTCGTGGGCTTTATAATTGTATGAGCTTTTACCTAGTTTGTACATGTTTAAGTAACATAATAATAAAAATAACTGGTCAACACCAGAGGTCCAAAAACCTTTTCTCTCTCAAAAGGCGCCCATATGTTATTCAGGCTTGGTACGCACTTACCTGGAGTTTGATTTTGCTCACTTGGCGTGAATCCATGGCAGCCGGCCCCTTAAGTTGGGTTTGTTCAAAACCCAGCCTAAGGCTGAAAATAGCTCGAGGCGGGGCGGGGGTTCAGCGGATGGCTTGTTGGCCCCTGTGTGCGGCCCTTCTGTGCAGCGAACTGAGCCCGTAGTGATAGTTTGTGCGTTTGACTGTCCTTTAGTTGGATCGGCGCAGCCGAGAATGCAAAAGAGGGATGGTCGCGACCTCGGTCTGACTTAGAGCCGTGGAAATTTACATCGTGTACACACTGTGACAGTGTCACCTTACTGTGGAAAGGTGTGTGTGGGGGTCCTTTTATATGTTCGTGATTCTTAAAGTCATGTTTGTTTTTCATGAAAGGAATTTTTTATTGTTTTGTAAATGGTCCTCAAATACAACTGTATCGAATTTTTAACTTTAAAAGTTTTAAACTTTTGGGGCATCTGACCGGTTCAGTTGGAAGGGCATGTGATTCTTGATCTCAGGGTTGTAAGTTTAAGCCCCACGCTGCGCTACGTTCAGAGATTACTTAAAAATAAAATCTTAAAAAATAATGTATACGCTGTGTTAATTCCACAGATCTAAGTTAGACCCAGAAGAAAGGGAGGATGCTGCCAGTATCTCATTTACTGCTTACACTTACTCTTTGGGTAGGGCCCCCACCAGCTTTCTTTGGATATAATTGACATTCAACATTGTATTAGTTTAAGGTGAACTGCAGTGCTTTGATATATGTACATATTTGTGAAATGATCATTACAATAAGTTAATTTAATATCCATCACCTCACATGGTTACACATTTTTTTCTGGTGATAACATTTAAGATGTACTCTTAGTAGCTTTCAGATGTGCAGTACAGTATTATTAATTATAATTGCTGTGCTGTGCATTACAGCCCCAGGAATTACCAGTTTTTTTTTTTCTTTTTAAAGAGCTATTTATTTATCTATTTATTTTATAGAGAGAGAGAGAGAGACCAGACACTGGTGAATGGGGGTGGTGGGGTCGGTAGAGAGAAAGAGAGAGAGAGAAAATCCCTAGCAGACTCCCCACTGAACGTGGAGCCCAATTCAGGGCTTGATCTCATGGACCTGAGAACCTGACCTGGACGCTTAGCCGAATGACTGACTGAGCCACCTGGGTGCTCCCCCGCCCCCCTTTTAAGTAAGCTCTAGGTCCACCGTGGGACTTTAACTCCTGGCCCTGAGGTCAGCAGTCGCACGCACCACCAACTGACTGACTTACAACTGGAAGGGTGTATTTTTTGGAGTAGGTGTTCTCTGATTCCATTGTACAAAGGAGAAAACTGAGGTTGAATTTGTTCCTCCAGTGGTAGTCTTTGACCGGGCTGCCTGGCCCAGTGACTGTGGGGCCACTCGCCAGCATGTAGGGGTGGCCCGGCTGGCGCTGGCTCACCTCCAGACCAACCTGGATCCCACCAGCCAGCCGCCCATGCCCCACCCTTGCCTTTCCTGCTTCTGGACAGGGCCAGGGGCGTATGGCCTTTGCTTTAAAATTCCTCTTCCTTTCTCCTCTGGGTTCTCCCTTTGATCTTTGTCTGACCCAGTTCCCTGCTGGGTAGGAAAACTTCTCTCCCCAGTGCCCTGTCTCCCCAGCTTTTCTCTTTAACAGAAGCCTCTCGCTCGTGGGTGGGCACCAGTGGCGTTCAAATCAAGGTCTGTTGACTCCGGAGCCAAAGCTCTGCGTTGGTTCTTGCTGGGGCTCCCTGGTTTGTGCCGCAGTCCTGGGGGGACGTGCTGGCGGAGTGGAGGGAAAGGACCCCGGGGAGTCGCCGAGTCAGACCCTCGGTAGTGGACGTGGCCGGGGTGCGGGGTGGGTCGGAAGTTGCTGGTGCTCGGAGTTTGAAGTAGACCATTTGAAAAATAAAAAATAAATAAATAAAACAGAGCAGTCCATCTGAGTCCATAAGCACAGGTGTGGCCTCCTGTCTTTGGTCAGCGGTTGTGCGAGATGCCCCAGGGAAGACTTCGTCTGGGGACAGTGGGGCAGGGGGCGGGGATGGCTCTCCCTCACCCTGGGGAACAGCGGGGCAATGTTTACATTTATTCTGGCCGCAGGAGCTGGGCAATTAGTTTCCCAATATGCGTCCTTTCCCTTCCGGGTATATTGTGTTTCCTCATTCTGTGGAAAACGTTAATACTGTTGACAGCAGGCCCGATTCAGGGCTGCCTGTAACCGAAACCTTTTCAGGGAACATCTTGTTACCTGGCCCCCGCCAGCCCCCGTGCATTTTACCAAAGTCTCTTCCCGGCTCTGGTTATGTTTACTTTCAGCGCCGTGTTTTCTGCTCCCAGTAACTGAATGTTGTATATTTAGCTAATTAATTGATGGTTTAACTAGCTAAACCCATTTATGTCTTACATTTATTTCATATTACAGAGGGAGTATTTTATCTGCAATGTCTAAATGAAATAAAGATTATTTCTGTTTAGCTTCTGTTTGACTTTTCTTTTCCTTATAGAAAGTGGGAGACATGTATGATAGTATTTATACCAAGAGGTTTTTTTTTTTTAATGTTGGCTATTTATAAACTTGACACAGTTGGTTTCCACCAGAGCCTCATGAGATTTGCATCTTGTGTTTCTAGGGCCACTGGGGACATATTTATCATTTTAGTCTGGTGAACACATGGATTTTTTTAAGGGGCGCATTTTCAAAGTATGATAGAAAAGTTAAATGTCAACAGATTTCGTGTTAGAAAGGTATCCTTCCTCTCCGTGTGCATCGCCGAGTTTGTTGCTTGCGACTGTGCGGCGGCCGAGTCCTTCCCCGTGGTTTGTCACTCTCTGCGTCTTTGCGGGGCTCGCCGGCCACAGTTCTGTACAGTAGAGAAGACGAGGACATTTAGTAACCTCCCAAGGCTGAGGGCAGAGCTGGGATTTGAACCCAGTCTCTCTTCCCAGGGTCTGTGCTCTCAGACAGAAGGGCCATCTGCGTCAGGAGTGGGGCGGACCTGGGTTCAAATCCGGGAACATTTGCTCCTCTTGGGCTCCTGTTTCCTCATTTCAGAATAGAGAGAAACATTTCATAGAAAGATCCTGTCTAGTGAACGCATTAATCTCGGTAACCTTTTATGGTGCATACGCAGGCCGGGGTTTGGGAGTCTGTTCTCAAGCTCATTTCCCCCATGGTGTGTGGTCTTGGCGCAGGTCTTTGCCTTCTGTCCGTGCCCCCTCAGCACCTGCCCTCGGGAAGGGAGAGAGTGTTTTGTGTGAATTTCTCCAGGTTCTTCTGAAAAGAAGTTCGTCTTTTTTGTTTTCTTAGAGCACAGTTAATAGGTGTTTGCTCCTTTTCTTCATATTTAATAGGTATGATTTTTTGTTTTTTTAAGAATAGTTTAAGGTTGGGATGCCTGGGTGGCTCAGTTGGTTAAGCAGCTGCCTTCGGCTCAGGTCATGATCCCAGCGTCCTGGGATCGAGTCCTGCATCGGGCTCCTTGCTCTGCAGGGAACCTGCTTCTCCCTCTGACTCTGCCTTCCACACTGTCTGCCTGTGCTCGCTCTTGCTCGCTCTCTCTCTGACAAATAAATAAAATCTTTAAAAAAAAAAAAAGAATAGTTTAAGGTTTACAGAGAACTGAGCAGATACTACCAAGTTTCTATATACCCCTTTATAATTTCCCATTTATTTATTTGAGAGAGAGGGCGGGCGCACATGGCTCACGTGAGCAGGAGATATGACAGAGGGAGAGACAGAATCCCAAGCCTTGAACGTGGAGTTCCAACGCTGGGCTTGATCTCACAGCTCTGAGATCAGGACCTGAGCTGAAATCAAGAGTCTGACCTTGAACCCACGAAGCCGTTCTGGCGCCCCTTCCCCCATTATTGACATCCTGTATGGTGTGTTTGTTTTGATTGATGAACCGATAGTAATACATTGTTATTAACTGAAGTCTGTAATTCACATTAGGATTCCCTGTCTGTGTTGTACATTCTGTGGGTGTGGACACGTGTAGAATGTCATGTGTCCACATTACAGTATCGGACGGAGCAGTTTCACTGCCCAAAAAACCCTCTGTGCTCCACCCACTCCGCTCTCCCTTCTCGGCTCCAGTACCTGGGAGCCACTGAGCTTTTGGCTGTGGCCTTCCTTGTCCTTTACTAGAGTGTCATGTGGTTGGAATCCTAGGGGACGCGGCTGTTTCATTAAACAATAGTCATTGGAGTTTCTTCCATGTATTTCTGTGGGTTGATAGCTGATCTTTCTTTATTGCTAAATAATAGTCCATCCTGTGGATGTGCCCAGTCTGTTTATCCACTGTTTATGGGACATCATGTCTGCTTCCAGTGTTTGACGAATACGAACAAAGCCTTCCACGCTGCTTCCCTTTCGGATGCCCTTGAGCTGCGCCTGCTCGGTGCTGGCTGATGGAATCGGGTTTCTTTATCAGGAAATCCTGGGCACTGCTAGAAAATGCTTCCCTAAGTTGGCCTGTCAATTAAACCTATATATACTTATGTTTTTATTTTTATTTTTTTAGCTTTACTGAGGTAAAAATGATGAATACTGAACTGTGCATTTTAAAGATGTACAGTTGGATAAGTTTTGTCATGTATATATACCTTTGAAACCATCACTTAATTAAGATAATTAATATGTCCATCACCCCAAAAGTCCTTTGTTCCTTTGTAATTTCTCCTTTTTCCTACGGCCAGGCAACCACTGATTTACTTTCTGTTAGTATAAATTGCTTTGCATTTCCTAGAATTTTACAGAAATAGATTCACATGTACTTTTTTTGGTCTGTTTTCTTTGATTCACCATAATTATTTTGGATTCATTCATGCGTGCATAAATAAATAGTTCTTTACATTGTATTGCTGAAAAGTGTTTCATTGGGTGGGCATAGCACAATTTGTTTATTTTTATATATTGCAGCCGAAAACATTGGCATTAAAAAAAAAGAACACTTTTTAATTCTGTAGGGTTTTTCTGAGCTTTTTGGATCTGTTAGAATCAAGAGTAAAACCTGTAGTTTATTTATTTTTTATTTTTCCTATAATTTATCCTAAAACTCTGGGTTAATGTTTATGAACTAGAAAATAAAAGGGATACTTTTTAGGGTGTCCACAAAAGGAAAAAAGAGAAGCAGTTACTAAAGTCACATTCTAGGCAGAAAACAAAACTAGGTCTAAGATTCTTAGGACCTAGAGAGGGAAGGAATACCAGGGATCAAGCTGGGGGGAGAGTAGAGCAAGATTGGGGGGGCCGAGGGAGGGGGAGCAGCCTCAGAGGGGTTGAAGAGAGCTTTGAGCCGCCCCAATAGGCTGTCCTTGAAGGAGTTAACTGATTGTAAGTTACCTTTGTGATCAGTGTGTGGGTTCAGAGGTTGCCTGTTTTCTAAGAAATTCCCTCTGCTGCCAGAGGTTGTTAAATAGGGTTACAGCCTTCTAGTCTGCACCTGGACAAAAGGCTTTAAATAACAAAGCCTAATTAATAAAACAGATTTGGAACTCAGACTAATATAATTAGCTTATCAATAAGTATGAATGACTCTCTGGGTTTTGTGGAGAGAAGAAATTTATCATAAGACTTGGGATTTGGGGCATCTGCCACACAGCCCTGCAGACATTCTCAGGACTTTAACTAGGCCAAAGGGGTGGAATAGTCAGGTCAAAACGTTTGTTACAGGATTCAGTTATGCATTGAAAGTCAGCCAAGAATAGCAGAGCAACTTCTTAAACTTTAAATGTGGCTTTGAGACTGAGGAACTGTGTGGTTTTTTTTTTAAGATTTTATTTTATTTATCAGCACACATTAGCAGTGGGGAGGGGCAGAGGGACGGGGAAAAGCAGATCCTCGCTGAGCAGGGAGCCCCATGCGGGGCTCGATCCCAGGACCCTGAGATCATGACCTGAGCCCAAGGCAAGTACTTAACCGACTGAGCCACCCAGGTGTCCCGAGGAACATAGCCACGTGTGGTTAGGGCTGCTGGTTCCTGGGATGGTTCTGGAGTCCTCTGTTCAGTGATTGGAATGGTGGGTGTTTTCCTTGCTATTCAAATTCATTCCCTCTTCCCCCCTGCTCCCCACTTGTTTTTTGGGTGAAATATATGTAGTCAAATTTGTGTATTTAAGTTAGATGAGTATTTGTTGGAATTCTGTCATCAAATGGAGAATGGTTTAGATGAATATAAATACAGCTATGGTAAGTGGTAATCTATTGGCTTTACAGTTCTTCCTGTTTTATTTAAAGTTTTTTTGTCCTTCACAGTTTTGACTGATTGGCATTTTAAATAGCTCTTGAATTTTTGTGAGAAAATAATTAACTGGAACCTGTTACAATCTCTGATCAGGAGTGGGCACACGATGTCCCGCTGCCTATTTTCTAAAACAGAAAGCTAGAAAATAGTTTTTACATTTTTTAATGGTTAGGGAAAATAGTTTTTTACATTTTTTAATGGTTAGGGAAAATCCCAAAGAATAACGTTTCCTCACATGTACAAAGTGTATGAAGTTCATTTCTTGGTGTCTGTAAGTCAAGTCTCATTGGTGCACAGCTGTGCTCGTTCGTTCCCGTGTTGGTGGCGGCGCCGTGTTCTCGGTGGAGCCTGTCTGGCCTGTGAAGCTGGAAATATTTGTTATCTGGCCCTTCACTTACCGGAAAAGCTTTCTTGCCCCTCTCTCCGATTTTTAAAGGTCTCTATGCAGACACTGGAAACTTACTAGAAACACTGGCCCTTTGTTTTTGATAGAAAGTTTGACAGTGGAGGATGATGAATTGGATGGAGCTCATTTGTTTAGATTTTGAATGCCGCCTCTTTACACAGGCAGAAGAATCTGTGAGCGGATGGGTACAGTTCAGAGCACTGGGAGCCACGGTTCTCTCACTGTTCTGAGGCCCCCAGAGCACCACAGGGCTGTAAGATATTTTTAATTTTGGAGGAAACACGGGGATAGTCATCATTTCTTGGACACTGTGCAAGCTTCCAGCCCACGGTGGCTCACATTTTAAGATTAGATCACACTGCATTTTTTTTCTTTTTTAAGATTTTATTTATTTGAGAGAGAGAGAGAGAGTGCACATGCACATTTGGAGGGGGAACAAGAAAGAGAGGGAGAAGCAGACTCCCCGCTGAGCTGGGAGCCCGGCGTGGGACTCGGTCCCAGGGATCACGCTCTGAACTGAAGGCAGCTACCCAACTGACTGAGGCTCCCGGGCACCTTTGAATTTTTTTTTTTTTAAGATTTTTAAAAATTTATTTATTTGACACAGAGAGAGATCACAAGTAGGCAGAGAGGCAGGAGGAAGCAGGCTCTCTGCTGAGCAGAGAGCCCGATGCAGGGCTTGATCCCAGGACCCTGGGATCATGACCTGAGCCGAAGGCAGAGGCTTTAACCCACTGAGCCACGCAGGTGCCCCTTGAATTTCTTTTAATGGTGTGATGATCTTTGTGGAGCCGGGTTTTTGCTGGCTGCTATGCTAAAAAGCCATTGCCACCTGAGAACAGTGAGCAGCAGGAAATCCGAGAACGAGTGTCCACTGTGATTCCAGGCCTCCGTAGGACCCAAGTACACAGGCTCCCAGGTAATCCTTGGTATTTAGGAAGGAAGCAAAAACACGTTTTCCCTCAACTTAAATGTGTTATTGTTTCAGATGGTTACTGAGTTCTTAGGACGCACATGCTTTTTAAGTTGTTTGGCCCTTATAATAAATGGTATTTCGTTTGGCTTTGGGGCACCGTGGAGAAGTTACTGCGATTTTAAGGATGCTGTAAAGGGAAGTTTGGGAAAACCTCTGACGTCAAGCTCCCTGTGACCAAGCCTAAGGACCAAGAATCAGAAATGGCATCAGTGATGATCTTTAAGACAGCAAACAAACTGAAATCACCCCGGGCTATTGTGGGAGATGTCAGTCTTGAGGGCTTTGCAGGAACCGGACACAGTTGAACGCAGGCGGGCCCCAGTTTTCTCATCCAGGCCAGAAAGCAGAAGGCGCAGTTAATCAAGCAGGCTGGACCGCTAGATCGTACTTGGAGTTTGGGTTTGAAAGCTCGAGAGCTCCGTGTCAGTCTGTTAAATTGCATTATTAAAAGTTTCCAGGTAGCCTTACTTGGAAATTCTTAAAAGGAATACTTTACGAATACTGTAAGATAGAGGATTCTAGAAGACCTTACTAAATCAAGACTTCCGCTGTACGATTGGCTGCACACCTCATGGAGAGAAGAAATGGTTTGATGTTTGTCTTTAACCAGGAACACCTGAAACTATCCTGCTGTTATGAGTTGATGACTTTGCTTTAGCCAAATGTAAATATGCTATTTTTTTTTTTTTTAAGATTTTATCTGTTTCTCTGAGAGAGAGAGCACATGCGCACGTGTTCGTGAGCTGGGGGAGGGACAGAGGCATAGGGAGAAGCAGACTGCCCACTGAGCAGGGAGCCCGATCCGGGGGCTCGGTCCCAGGACCCTGAGATCATGCCCCGAGCCGAAGGCAGACACTTAACTGACTAATCCACCCAGGTGCCTCTCTCATTTTTTTTTTTTTAAATTAAGTAAGCTCTACATTGAGCATGGAACTTGTACTCGTGACCCTGAGATCAAGAGTCACATGTTCTACCGACTGAGCCAGCCAGGTGCCCCAAACATGCTAAGTTTTTAATAGATTTACATGATTACTTTTCTTCTAAGGATAATTCTTTGTCTTCCTGCTTGTTTTGTTCTTAGAGCAATGGTTCAGATGCTGAGAAGTTCTGGGACTTTTGCTGCCTGTTGTGTAATAGTGACTTCTAGTCATTTCTGTGCTGTGAACCAGGAACAGCTGGTTAGTGGGATCCTTAGTGCTGTGTGTGCAGGATAAAATCCAGCCTGGGGCTCACTGGCCTTTGTGGGGCGGGGCAGGGCAGGGACACTTGGGGGTGACCAGCTCTTGCTGGGGTTGTTCCTGCTCCTTGGTCCTTTCCTCACTAAATTTTTTTGCGGGGGGCGGATCATGTGCTAGCGTTTATTTCTAGGACCCAAAGTGTTAGGAAAATTTATGGTAGAAAATCTTAAAATGGGCAGAACTTCCTGCAGTGCTAATTCGTGTCACTCCTCCTTTGCCAGGCACCTTGGTGAGGGCCCTCCCATGCCACCTTTTGTTCAGGTCTGTGACAAAGAGCACTGTCTCTTGGAGTGGCGTTAAGCTCCGGTTGGGTCTCCCTGGCCCCAGATACTTTAAGAGGACAGAAAATACCCTACCATTGTGTGGTTTTTTGACGCTATTTAAAATGATCATAGTATGGTTAAATAAGATTAATGACTTCTCTGGAATGAAACTTCCTACATGAGAAGTCTTTTTAATATTGTGGGTAATTTTACCACGCAGTTCTTTGCCAGGCCGCGGAGAACTGTGCCGCTGCTGTCACTGCTGGTCGTCTGAAGGCCAGTGAAAGGGCAGGTGTAGCGGAGCCCGGTGCGGGCTGCGGGCAGGGGACACGGATGGGCACTGCGCAGTGACTGCTCCCTGTTGGAGGCCTGGCGCGCTCAGTGGCTCCATGCCCTGCGTCCATGTGCTGTTTTCTAACTGAAAATACATGGATTTTAAAAGAAATTCTGAATTCTTCTGTCCTTTCACAATACTGTTTCCTGCGGAGAACTCTTGGAGCCCAAGAGTGGAGATGTGAGCGAGGGCACTGGTGACGCACACGCGCCCTCTCAGTATTTGCACACTTCTCCGGAGCGCCGCATGGCATGTGTGTTTTCACAGTAATATGGCTGGTTTCCGTCACGGTGTGGTGGCGGTGAGGGCGCGTGTTGTAGAGAGGCATGGCAAAAAGAAGGTGCTTCTGGTGGAAACGGTCTCCACCGTTTGCACTTGGGAGCGTGTCGGCGCCTGGTGTGTGAGCGGCGCGCCTGCCATCTGTTCTTTGCTGTAGCTGTGCCTTCCGCAGTGCAGCGCACTCCTACTCCAACGGGGAGGCCCTGGGAGAGAATCCAAGTGCTTTCGCCTGATTACTGGGGCTTTCATCTCCCTGCCGTCCTCATCCTTAGAGCTCACAGCCCTGGAGGCTGAAGTCACGCCTTCTTCACACTAAATGGTCCCTGGAAAGAAGGTGTGATCAGAACCATGGGATTTGAGGCTTTCTCAGATGAAATCCATAATTTAAACTTCAAATGTGTTTGATCTCAGAGGGAGATGGCTTGGATTGACCAGATATTTACAGATTTCTTTTTAGCTTTAGTGGAGCCATGGTGTGTTCTCGTTTGAGGTTCCCGGTCGGTGTTCCAGTCTGCCGTGGCTGGACACGTGGCTCTCACTGAAAACAGTGGTTGAGGACAAGGATTTGGCTGTAAATGCAGCACTTCCTTCCCCCGGTTGTGCGCTCTGTGCTACCCTCGTGCACTTGCTCATGCCCTTGGGCTCCTTTGAAAAATCAAAAATGAATTTGGATGAATAAAGTATAACGTAGCCAACCAGGACCACAGCTTTTCTTTAAAAGGGCTCACCCTTTCAAAAATGTACGTTTGTAAATATCCTGTTAAGTATGAACACGTGCATTTCCAAGTAGCCCGTAACTCGGAACCCCTTCTGTGGACGAAACAGAAGCAGTCGTGGAGGTAGCGGAGCCCACCACCCACCTGAGCTCTGGCTTGTGAGGAGAGAGGGTCAGGCCCCAGGTTCCCGGGCAGTGGACACTTTCCGTATCTATAGTTCGCCGAGCTGTTGGTATGCTTTTGGGTTTCAGCACCAGACCTAGGGCTTGGAGCGCTTCTCGGAGGGTCCTCCTGGGCCTGGGCCCGGCCCGCTTCTGAGAAACCTCCCTTCTGTAAGCAGGTCTGTAAGGCCACCCCGGGCTGTGCGCGCTTTGCTCCGCTCTGCAGGTGCACGTGGGGCAGGGCTGTGCGCGCTTTGCTCCGCTCTGCAGGTGCACGTGGGGCAGGGCTGTGCGCGCTTTGCTCCGCTCTGCAGGTGCACGTGGGGCAGGCCTTTCACCACCGGCCGGAGCCCTTCCCCCGGGCTCTCTCAGGCAGCGTAGCGCCAGGACAGTTCCTAGACCCTTGTCCCCTCCTCCCTGTCTTCTCTCCCGCTGCTGTCTACAGCATGTGTGTTCCTGTCTCGTCTCTCAAGCAGCCCCATCCCCGTGTCCTGCGCTCTTGTGTTTGCTGGGGTCGTAACGCGGGGCTTCGATGGTGGGCCCTGCCTGTCCCTGTCCCTGCCCGTCCCACAGTCTGTGAAGTGTGGAATCCCAACTCCGAGGGACCTGGGTCACTTTGCTTTCATATTTGCTTCCTTGAGCCCTAGTGACTTCTGACACACACTTCAGCCATGTTTATTTAGTTTTTTTCCCTTATGGATTCTTCGTGGGGTAGAACCAGGTATGTGTCTAAGTGAGTTTGATGGTCGTGTCCAGTGCCGTAGAATATTCAAGTCGTTACACGGACAGCAGCTGGCTTAGTTTGTTGGCTAGATTGTGTACGGACGTAGTTCAATTTAAGGCTAGATTCTTTAAATGGAATTTCTTTTAAATGGGTTTTCCTGGCAGAATGTGCTGTTAAGCTCATTAATTCTCAAGTTGAAATGTCTTCACTAAAATATGGTTTTCTTCAGCACAGTACAAGCTTCTCACATCTCCAAATTGCATCCAAAGGTTGGTTAAAAACTGAAAGTACTGTTGCCAGGCTCCCGAGTTACAGGCTCAGAAATCCCTTTGGCAAGAGGAAGAGTGGGTGTAGGAAGGTGGGAGGCAGCTGAGGCACCCAGAAGGCTGCGTTCCTCTAGGGGCGAATGGGCCGGGCCCTGGGTTTGTTTTGTTAGTGAGACAATCGCTGTGTTAAACGAAAAGCTTGAGCGAATGATGGTAACAGCTCTCTGGCAAAAGCAACTTTTCCTTTTTAAGAGATAGCGAAGGGGCGCCTGGGTGGCTCAGTGGGTTAAGCCGCTGCCTTCGGCTCAGGTCATGATCTCAGGGTCCTGGGATCGAGTCCCGCATCGGGCTCTCTGCTCAGCAGGGAGCCTGCTTCCTCCTCTCTCTCTCTGCCTGCCTCTCTGCCTACTTGAAATCTCTCTCTGTCAAATAAATAAATAAATCTTTAAAAAAAAAAAAAAAAGAGATAGCGAAGAACATTTCTCTCTCTCTCGGAGAAGTTCCCTCTGGAAGAGTTAATCCTGTTCAGCCTTTCTTGATTTTTGTGTTTGATAAATGCTGAGTGCGAGGAAGTGACTTGATACGGCGGACAGTCTCGAGAGAGAAGACTTTTGGAAATCCCTGCGGCTCCCCTCGGGCGGTCTGAACCCAGTGCGAGTGGAAGCCTGGGTTCTCGCTCCGTTCTCCCGGAGACACTTCTGAGCGCCGAGAGAAGACTTGCCGGCCTGTTTGCTTGGGCTCATTGGCCCAAACAAGGTTTTAAAAATAGGGAAGCTTCACACAGACATTCCCACTGCTGTCTTCTCTTAAACAGCCAGAAGCTGGAGCTCTCTGGGTCTCAGAGCTCTGGTGGCAGGGCTGGGCAGGGGGCCCCCGTACGGACCCTGGGCACGGGTCCCTGGTGCTGGGCTGCACACCCGGCCGCTCTTGGGCCGGGGCCTGAGCAAACCTCAGGTTTGTGCAGTTCCACGTCTCAGGTATGACGGTGTCGTCCTCAGTCAGTTACGTACAGAAGCATTGCTGGTTTCCACATGGCCCCCCCAAGGTGCCTTCTCCTGTTAACATTTTTCCCAACTTTTCCTTTCGAGAAATTTCCATTTTTAAAAAACTTGAAGTATAGTGAATACCTGTATACATTTCCACTTAGATCAGTTAGCACATTTGCTTGCTTTCTTACACACACTCCCATACAGACGCACACACACGGCATATGTTTGCAGAACCATCTGAAAGTCAAGTTGTGTATATGGTAACACTGTTGACCTAAATGCTAATGCACGTATTGCCTAAGAAGAGAACTTCTGCCTGACAGTCGCCATCATCACAGGGAGAGGTTTAACAGCGACAGAGTGATACTGTGACAGAGTGATACTGTTTCATGTGTGATGCGTGGTCACATTTCCTTAAGTTCTCTGTACAGCTATTTTATTCTAATCAAAGAGCCAGTGTGTTCAGTGGTCTTGTCTCTTTAGTTGCCTTTATTCTAGATCGTTCTCTGCTTTTTTTTTGTTCATCTTTCAAACATTAGCATTTTTCATTTAATTTTTTTTTTCCATTTATTTTTAAGAGTGCAGGCTGGTGGTTCTGCGCAGTGTTCTGTAGCCTGGCCCCGTCTGGTTGGTTCCTCGCGATGAGCTCCAGGCTCACCATTTCGTTGTGAGGACCACGCCTGCTGTGCGTGCTCCCCGCCTGGCCCGTCAGCTTGTGGGTCCTGAGTTGAACTGTTCAGTCCAGGTGGCGTCTGCTCGATCTCTCTGCATAAAGGCCCCTTTGTCCCCTCACGAGTGAGACTGCGGGACGATCGGCACGATCGTGTGAGACTGCGATGCCCCATCTGACAGCCACCCCCAGCAGTGCCATTTGAGGGTCCTTGTCTGCACCCGTGACCGAGGATTGGTGCTTGCACAGCCGGGATTCTCCAGTTGTGTCGTTCGCTCTGGTGGTTATTGGGTGACAATTTCCCACATGATTTCCTCCCCTGCCCGTTTTTCTTGAGTATTCCTCTGAGGCTTATAAAGCTTCACTGTCTTTTCTCTTTCTGGTGCTCAAATGACCCCAGGGTTGGGGGAGGGGAACCCCTGCAGGTTGGTTTTGTGTCCTTTTCTCCTGTCTCCATTGGTCACCGAGCACATCCTTGATTTCTGATAAGTTCTGCAGATTCACCTTGACCTTCCCTTCCTCCAGACCTGTCATCGGCCACTTCACGGTGTGTGCGTTCCTCCGTGGTAGGGGTGGTATTTAGAAACCACAATCTAGATGCCATGTTTCTCGTGGCTGCTGAGATGTCATTGCTTCTAGGCCCTTCTGTGGCTAAAACTAGAACATGTATTAATGTTTGTAATTAAATTGGAGTGCTGCTATTTTTCAGAGGTTGTAGCAGCTTAGTAGGTTTTAATTGGTACTGGAAACCTGGAATCTGGGATCTGTAAGCAATTTCAGAGACTTAAGGCTTTCTGCAGGCTTCTAGAAAGTTAGGGTTTTCTGTGCCAATGGTATGCAGAATTCCTTAATCTTATATATATCTCTTGAAAGATGGGCCCAGGTTAGGTGAGCACAGAAACAAAAAGCTGGATTCGTTGGTTTATTTAGTAAGGTTTTATTCCATAAGTCAAAGAACGTTTATCCAACAGTGACGTTGTTTTAGGCGATGCCAAGAGAAATGGCATTTGGTGTCTGCTCTGTGGCTGAGGAACGGGTCTGGGGCAGGGTGACCGGGGCAGACGAGGGGCAGACGAGCGAGCAGGAGCGCGTGGAGGGAGGGAGGTGGGTGCTTCCGGCCTGTGCTCGCAGGGCTGCCGCCTAAGGTGCGCGTGAGGGTCTGTGCACAGGCATCCCCGCGGCCGGATGGCTTTACCTGGAACGCAGCGTTTGTACTGTGTTTTGAATCATGGGCCAGGCTGCGTGGGAAATGCCCTGCGCCGGCCACTCTTTTTCAGGAGTTTAAAAGCTGTTGTGGGTATTTGGAAAGTGATCTAATAGGCCTTTGGGTAGGAGAGACCCTAGCTTATGCCGTTTCTTGGCGAGTGCTTGCTTTTCCTTTATGTAACCTAAAGAGAATTGTTTGGGGGCTCCTGGGTGGCTCAGTGGGTTAAAGAGAATTGTTTTGTTTAAAGCCCTAGTGTTCTTGGGTTTTCAGTATGTCAGGGTGTTGCACTGTACAAAGCCAGATTTATTTGTTTGTTTGTTTGTTTGATGCATTACAGTTTGGAAGTCGGTTTAGATGGTTTTCAGTGGCTGTAGAACAAATGATAACAAATTTTTTTTCTAGAATTCATGTCTGTAGTGCTTTAACAAATTTTAGGGCCTCCTTGAGACTTTTCTGTGGTGTTATCTGAGCACTTGGATAAACTTCTTAAATGTTGTTTATTTAAAATGCATTAAGAGACAAATACTGTGTGATTTATCAAGACTATAGTAGTAGTGGGATTCA
This sequence comes from Mustela nivalis, assembly GCF_964662115.1. Taxonomy (NCBI): domain Eukaryota; kingdom Metazoa; phylum Chordata; class Mammalia; order Carnivora; family Mustelidae; genus Mustela; species Mustela nivalis. The sequence goes on from NC_139036.1 coordinate 58,128,167, forward strand.
GAACGTATTTGAGTGGAGGAGGGAAGTAGATAAATATGAAGAATGTTTCTGACTCTCAAAGTAAAAACATTCAAAAAACCAAATACAACTGGTGGCCACATAAATTTGGCCTCCCTTCCAGACTGCCCTACGCAAGACTGTCATTAATTTTCTGAGAAGGCGACTCTCGTCACATGGTGCAGTTCCTTCCTTCTCTATCCCGTGCAGAGATGGTCAGCTCCAGGGCGACCAGCACTGCACCCCCAGGGCCTGGCCATGTGGTCAGTCCCAGTAGAGACCTGCCTTGTCACAGTGTCACTGCAGCCCACCGCCCCCCCCCCCGCCCCCCACCAGCTTTAGGTGCCTCTTTGCATCCCGACATTCCCTTGAGGTGCGCTCCTGGGTTCTCTTTCCTGGAAATCTCTCCCCTCCTTGCTGATTATGAACAGACCAGTGTCAGCGCTTCCTCTTCCGTGCAGCCTTCCCAGACCACGAACTCTCCAAAGCTTGAGGGCATTCTCTTTCTCCTGAAGCCTTTTATGCACTTGATTATTCTTAGGACATGCTTTTGCGTTACCCTGACTCCCTTTCCTGAACCGGCTGCTTCCATTTCTCCTCCCTCCCACACCCGCTAGCGTGGGATCTGCTGAATACAGAGATGGCGGCAGCACAGCCCAAAGGTTTCGGCTGCTGTAACCCTGCGGTGTTACGGAGGGGGAGGAGAGGTGTACAGGGCTTGCGGGTCACCTGCAGCAGGACTAGTGAAAACCAGCTGGAGGAGGGTTAGCGGGTGGCTCTGGTGCTTTACGGGGTTTTAGCAAAGGTGTGATCAGAGTATTACTTCTGTTCACACATCAGGCGTCTTCATGGGGCCCATCAGGAAACTTCTGCAGAAGCAGCACTCTCGTTAGTTTGCTGATGCCCCAGACCACTCGCGCCTAGTCCAAGGGAGATCAGAGCAGTCTGCGTTGCCTTCAGATTTTCATTCATCTTTTTAATACCGTACAGTTCTTAAGTCTGTGCTTGGTTGTGATTGAGGTGGGAAGTCAGCCTCTCCTCCCCCACATTGTTAGGCCACCTGCTGGAGGAGTGATGCCCGGGCCCTGGGCTTCTTTTTTATTCTCCTTCTTACAGCCCCGCACTTGTCATCCTGAGTCCAGTGGTTTCCCGCTCACACACCCCTGTGAGATGCTGGGTGGCTTAGGTTTTAGTGTGAATGTAGCAAGGTCTTCAGCGAAGATACCTTCACAGATGAATAAACACACACACACACACACACACACACACGGCAAACTCAGATGCCTGAGTGCATGTTCTGAAAGCTTGGATGAATTATATAACAAGTAAAATTTTCTTTTCTTTCTTAATTAAGTTTTTAATTTTGTGATAATTGAAGATTCACGATATATTGATAATACATTATTCATAAGGAATAAGACGGAGAGATGCTGTATGCGCTTCAACCATTTTCCCCCACCGGTAGCATTTTAGGAAACTCTGGTACATCGTGGGAACCAGGGCTTGATGTTGACGCAGTGAAGATAACAGAACAGTTTCCAAGCAGCTTTCTTTGTTATCCTGTTCTGGTCACACCCCACCCCCTGCCCTTACCCCACAGCAACCACTCATCTGTTCTCCATTTCTCCAGTGGTGTCATTTCTTTCTTTTTTTAAGAGTTTATTTAATTTATTTTATGGGAAGAGAGGCAGAGGGGGAGAGAGAGAATCTCAAGCAGACTCAGTGCTAAGTGTGGAACCCAACATGGGGCTCAATCCCATGACCCTGAGATCAGGAGCTGAACTGAAACTAAGAGCCGGACACTCAACTGACTGAGCCTTCCAGGTGCCCTTATGGTGGTGTCATTTCAAGAAGGTTACAAAAATGCTTAAGTCCTTGATCCATTTTGACTTAATTTTTATATAAGGCATGTGCGTGGTTTAGGTCCACTTTTAGTCCCGAGGTCCATTTTTTTTTTTTCTTGCCTATCGGTGTGCAATTTTTCCAGTAATATTTGTTGGGAAAAAAGGCTATACTTCTTCGATTGAATTGCTTTTGCACCTTTGTCAAAAACCAGTTGGGCGTATTTGTGTGTTGGTTTACGGCGCTCTGTCTGTCCGTCGGTCTCTGGGTCTATCCCTCTGCCAGTGCCAAGAGCCTGGATCACTGTAGCTGTGTAGTTGGCGCCGATACCATATCATGTAAAGTGACTCCTCCCAATATAGTCTTCTATCGTTACAGCTATTTCAGTTTTTCTGCTTTTCCTTAACAGTTTTAAAATAATCTTGTCTGTAGCTTAAAAAATAATAAGCCTTTCCGGGATTTTGTAGGAATTATGTTAAACCTCTGTATCCATATGGGGAGAGTTGACATCTTTACTGTGTTGAGTCTCCCAATCCATGAACATAGAATGTCTTTTTTTTTTGAACAGAAGTTTATAATGTAAAAAGGAAGATGGCTCTGATGTAACATGTTGACATGTATTAAGAGATGCTTTTTTTCCCAGGGAGAATATCAGTGTTGCGTCTCTGTTCAATTTCTTTTTTAAAAAATTCTTTTACAGGCCTATGAAAGGAGGTTTCCTACATGTCCTTTGATCCCGATGTTTGTGGACAGTGACACTGTGAATGAGTTCAAGAGTGAAGATGGGGCTATTCACGTTATAGAACGGCGCTGTAAGCTGGACATAGACGCACCGAGGCTGCTTAAAAAGGTGCCTGTGGGGACACCTTAGGCCATCCCCAAACTAGAGGAACTTATATTCAAAGCCCGTGTTGCATTTGGTGTTATTAATAAGTCCTTTCTCTCTTCATTTTGTTTTCTAAAGATTGCGGGAGTTGATTATGTTTATTTTGTCCAGAAAAACTCACTGAATTCTCGGGAACGAACTTTGCACATTGAGGCTCACAATGAAACATTTTCTAATCGGGTCATTATCAATGAGCACTGCTGCTACACCGTGAGTAACTGGCCTTCGGGGACAGACACGCATGCGGCCGCCGCACTCTGGGTAGAGGGTTGCTTGGCCCCCACTTGTCACCGCAATCCGCTGCCTCGTCTCGGAGGGCGGCTCTGCAGCAGCTGTGGTCCCTCATTTTTCGTTGGTGGGATCAGCAAGGTGGCGGGTGTGCTTTATTGCAGAATGGACTACGTTATGGTAGCAGTTAAGGGAGCCTGGTGATGCCTTGATTTGTCTTTAAATGTTACCTTAATGTGTCCCTTTCCCTCGGGCGCCACTCTGACACTCTAGAAGTATATGCGGAAGGGCCCGAGCTAGTTTTCCTCCGCTTTCTGAAAGTAGAGTGTTCCTGTGAACGTACGCCGAAATGGGGCAGAGCGAAACAGCAAATCACCATGAGTTTGTATGGAAAAATTTGTTAGCGTTCATAGACTCAAAAAAAAATAACCTCTTTAAGGTTTTCTGAGACCTTAGGACACATCTTGCTAACAAATGCACTAAGTAAATGCAGATAAAGCCCAGATGCTCAGAGACTCGGCTCTAGGCTCCGGGGTCCTGATGCTGGGATGCCGAGTGTGGCTCTCCAGGAGCGAACTTGGCGACCATCTCACGGCTTGGGCTTGGGGTGTGAGCTGCTCTCTAGTAGCTTTTGCAAAGCAAACAGTGAATGCTGTTTTTGCTTTTTGCCCTTTTTCCTAAAAGCGGAATTCCTCTTTGGATTTCTTTTGGTTATCAAAACTAGGTAAATATGTAGATCTTTCAGAAAAGCAAAGTGGTGGAATGCAGACTCTGGGGAGGGGGGTACCTGTAATGCATTCCTCTAGGATGAGGCTGAGGGCTTTTATCTGCCGCCCCGTCTTCAATAACTTCTGTTACCAGATTATTAGAAGATCTAGGGTCTGTCTGTTTCTCTCAAACCTTCCTACAGCATATCTGTAGCGCTGAGTCATCCTTTTAAAATGATCCTTTTAACGTATATCCGATCATGGCATACTTTGTACAGTGTTACTGAATTTCCCTCAGAGGAGGAGCCCAGGGGCCTTCCAGTGGCTTATAAGGCCTTGCATTTTCTTTTAATCACACATCTACCATCTTGCCTGCCTTGTGCACAAGCCTACGCACAGTCTTGGGCCTCCCATCTCCTAGGCGTGCTTCCCTAAGGACCTTTGCTGCAAGCGCGCCCTCTGCTGGGAGCACTCTGCCCCCGTCTCTGCTTGACACGCGCTCCGTCTGCCCTTCTGGATGAAGCCAGTCTGAACACCCTGTTTCATTCTGCTGCCTCCCTGCGCACCCCCCAACCCAACACACAACCTCGGTCCTTTTAGCCTGCTCCACCACTGTTCCTTTCTCCCTTGGTGCTTGTCTTCCAGCAATGACAGGATTTCTTACCTCGCACGTTTACGGCTAATTGCCGTCCCCCTCCAGACCGTCAGCTTCATAAGGCCGGGATCGTTGGTTTGTTTATGCTGAGAACACTGCTCAGTAGATACAGTGGCGGGTGAACCAAGAATGAAAAGGAAGCTCTCCTTTTTTTTTTTTTTTTTTTAAGATTTTATTTATTTATTTGACAGATCACAAGGAAGCGGGGGGGCGGGGGGGAAGCAGGCTCCCTGCCGAGCAGAGAGCTCAATGCGGGGCTCGATCCCAGGACCCTGGGATCATGACCTGCGCCAAAGGCAGAGGCTTTAACCCACTGAGCCACCCAGGCGCCCCTGAAGCTTTCCTTTGAACAGTCATTTTAAGAATTATTTAGAGTATTTTAGAAATACTATTTAAGTCTTTTCTTGATTTTGAACCTTTCTGTACATTTTTCCATCTAGTGCTTTCATGATAATAACATTATTGGTCAAATAAAATGTTTTCTTTTGTTTGCCAGTTGATTGAAGAGCAGATGACCTTGTCAGTTGTCAGCATAGTTAACGGGACTGTCTCTCATGGGACTGTCTCTCCTTTATCTACAGGTTCACCCGGAAAATGAAGATTGGACTTGTTTTGAACAGTCTGCAAGTTTAGATATTAAATCTTTCTTTGGTTTTGAAAGTACAGTGGAAAAAATTGCAATGAAACAGTACACCAGTAACATTAAAAAAGTGAGTCCACATTGGGATTTTATGGAAAGCGGAGGCAAGAGCCTCTGAGGTGCTCCGAGCTGGCAGTGCTTTCAGAAGGCTGGAAATGGACGTTCGGGGACCCCGCTGTTTCAAGACAAGGAAGTACTTGGCTTGTCCCCGAGCCTTGTGTTCCAGGGCGGTGTAGGGTAGGGTGGGGGCTCGGATGATGCTGGCAGCCAGTGGACTCAAGTTGGGCTGGGTGAGGCGGAGCCGCCGGCGTGCAGCACCCCCAGCTGCCGCCCTTGGGTCTGTGGGCAGGCGACACTGCTCGGGGGACACTGCTCGGGGGGACGCTTGCCGGGGATCTCCTGAGGGCCCGGCCGTCGGATTATTATTATCTGTGGTAAAACTTTCCTTCTCATGTGTTGGTAAAGATTTATTTATTTGATTGGGTTGGGGAGTGTATGAGCGCAGTGGGAAGGTGCAGAGGGAGAACGAAAGAGAATCTCAAGCAGGCTCCCCGCTGAGCCCAAAGCCTGATGTGGGGCTTGATCTCACAACCCTGAGACCACGACCTGAGCTAAAATCAAGAGTCGGATGCTTAACCAACTGGGCCACCAGGCGCCCCCATTTCCTTCTCGTTTTCATCCCGCTGCTCAGTGTTGCTGTGGAATATGGTTGTGAAGTGTATCCATGTGGGGTTCTGAGAGCTTCTGGAAGGCCTGCTTTCTTCTCAAGGTGTTCGAATTTGGATGGAGACACAAAGCATACGCTGAGTACAAGTGTGATAAATCAGTGCTTCTAACTCGTCCTAAAAATAAATTCTCTATCTTTAGATATGATTTCCTAGACCTTTGGAGAAAAGGAAGTAAAACAATTATGAAAAACAAAAAACACAAAGGCATCTCACTTTTCTTTTTATAGATTTATTCTGTAGCAATTCAGTTTTTATTAGTGTTTTAAAAACCTGAGGGAGATGGAAAGATTTGAATGTTGAATATACGCTAACCTTAAAATTGGTTTTGTTTAAAGGGAAAAGAAATCATCGAATACTATCTTCGTCAGCTGGAAGAAGAAGGCATAACGTTCGTGCCCCGCTGGACTCCGCCTTCCATTGCCCCGTCCTCCGAGGCCTCCTCGTCGTGCAAGAAGCAGGCAGCATCCTTAGCTGTTGTGGTTCCAGACGCTGCCCAGGCGGAGGGGCCGGGTAGCGAGGCCCTCAGCAGCCCCAGCGGGCCGCCCGAGCCCACGGCGGGGACCCCGGACGGTGCGTTGGAGAGAGGGTCGTCCCGCGAGCCAGGCCAGGGGACTCCGCCGAGTCCTTTCCCCTCGGCTTCCTCCAGCCATGCTTGTTTCCTGAGGACGCGTGGAGATAATTAGTCCCTTGGCCACTTTTTATTTTTTTCCTAGAATGAAGAAACATTTTAATGTTTTTTAATGGGCAGGAAGGGTTATATCAAGTTATTCTTTTCTTGATACCAGGAAATGTGTTTATTTTGAGGGCATCTTTAGTGAATGAAAGGTAGCAACTAATCCTTTTCACAGCTGTGTCACCATCAAACACCTTATACTCTGTGCTAGAACCTGTTGTCAGCACTGAATGAAAATTTACACACTTGACCGTGGTTCCGTCTTACTACAAAGTGCGTATTACCCTCATTTTCTGCATGAGTGAACTGAGGCCCAGAGATGCTGAGTAACTTGCACAGAGTCACACACCCGGCGGGTGGTGGCACTGGGACTGAGCTGAGGTGGCTGGCTCTGGGGTCTGCACGTAGCCGGTGTGCTGTGCTAAACACGTGTACACACACAACACGTGCATGCGCACACACCTGTTTATTTCTCAGAGTGACGCCCACTGTGAAACCGCCCAAGAAAATTCTACCACTCCTAAGTTTTGTTGAAGTATTGGTTTCTCTTTCCACGCTTTCTTCTCTGTAGCGAAACTGTGCGATTTGTTTGCCATTCAGTAGGTCGCAGGTGGCGGAGACTTTTAAATTGGTTTGGGGACATATTTTATTTTTCCACCTCATGAGCGTTTGCTGTATTTTAGGTACCCGATCATGAAGAAGATTTCTTGTATTCTTTTTTTTTTTTCAAGATTTTATTTATTTGACAGGCAGAGATCACAAGTAGGCAGAGAGGCAGGCAGAGAGAGGGGGAAGCAGGCTCCCGCTGAGCAGAGCCTGACTCGGGCCTCGATCCCAGGACCCTGAGATCATGACCCGAGCTGAAGGCAGCAGCTTTAGCCCACTGAGCCACCCCGGCGCCCCTCTTGTATTCTTGAGCGCAGTAGCTCTTTTCAGAATAGGTTTAAGTCTACATGCTTGGTTTATTTCATACTTTTATGTCACGTAGGTCTTCTTTATATAAGTTTGAATTAAAATAGTCACTCATCATCTGTTACAGATTTTCTCCTGTCGTGAGTAGCGTTGTAATTTTGCAAAGAGAGTTGACCATGTAGTGATCAGGGAATGTAACTGAATCACTAGCTGGACCCGGGGCTCGGTCAGTGATTTGATCTTATAGACTCTCCCCGAGGGTCTCCAGGATGCCGGCTTGGCTCTGTAGTTCCTGGGGTGGTGTTGAGTTCTGCGACTCAAGGAACCACACTTAACTTTGCTGAGCAGGACCAGTCTGGAAGCCTCCACGCTCCAGTGTTCTCTATGTAAGTGTTGTCCGTAACTTCTGTTGCAGACAAACTAGATGCGGACTACATCAAGAGGTACCTGGGTGATTTGACCCCGCTACAGGAGAGCTGCCTGATCCGACTTCGCCAGTGGCTCCAGGAGACCCATAAGGGCAAAGTGAGAGCCACACCCCTGTGCCCGTGCTGTCTTTGTTGCTCTGGACCTCGTCCTGCTCACAGTTTCGTAGAGTACACGTTCCCAGTTGCCGTAGCTGCGGCTGTCCCTCTCCGTCCCAGTGTCGGGGGATCTGTGTTTCTGGATGTGGCATCCGAGTCCCTCCTGGCGAGTTGAGAAGCCCTGCTGTGTACGATCAGCCGAGCTGTTCGAGGTTTACCAGAGGAGGGTCTCCCTTAAAAACAATTATAGGTCAAGTTACAAGTTGCAATATTATATTCCAAATATTCAGGTTTTTAAAAGATTATGTATTTATTTATTTTCGATAGAGTAGGGGAGGGATGGGGGGAAGAGGGAGAGAATAGCTGAGCGAGGAGCGCGCCCTGGGGCTCCGTCCCGCAACCCTGAGATCACAACCTGAGCTGAAACCAAGAGCCAGACACTCAACCGACCGAGCCATCCAGGCGCCCCCAAGGATTCAGATGGTTTAATTTTCAGAAGCTTTGGAAGGATTTCACAGATGGTTCCAAGACCAGAAGTGTTTGAGCTTTCATTTTGAGGTTTTTGGTAGAATTTTAGCCTTGTTAAGAAATCCGGTTTTTCTGTCAAGCTTCATACCGATAGGGGGCTGGTGGCCAGCACAGGCAGACTGGCGTGTCCGGCTGGAGGCTGGCATCCCGTAGTGAAGGGAAGCTGGGGTTGCGCGGAGCGGGCCTGCGCTCGGGTTCCGTGAGCCATCAGCCCAGGTTACAAGAGCCACGTTCTGAGGACTGTTCAGGGTCACTTGTCGAGACCACAGCACCTGTCATCACGGCTGTCAGTTGTGCGCTCAGCCTGGCCCAGGTGCTCTCACGATCTCAATGAGGTCCTCCCTGAGGTGGTGGCATTTCTGTCCTAGGAGGGACCTGAGGCACGGAGCAGTGAAGTCACTTGCCTGAGGCGAGTGAGCACTGGGGTGAGGCTTTGAAGCCAGGCGTGGGTGGCAGCGATGCCCCCTCCGTGCCTCGTGCTCTCCCGGCAGTGCGGCCCTTGGCAGGCTCCCCTCCCGCCGCCCTCCTGTCCCCTGTGGACCAGTGGCGAGCGCGTGGCCGCAGAGGAAGACGGCCAGGCCAGAGGAGACTCCGACGTGGTTTTGGCCACCTTGTACGGTAGCAGACTTTAGAGGAGGAGTGCGTTACGAATGTCACCAGCCCGACCACCATCAGCACTGTGTATCGTCACGCTTGTTCTAGTGGCCTGAAAGTGTGGAGAAGTGCGCCCGGCTCGTAACCCTCCGTCAGTCCTGTGGATTGAAGCATCTGCTGTTTAACGAGTTATGCTCTCCTTGGCCAAAACTGAAATGGGCCACGATAAAGATTATTCCGATTGACGATACCGATTTTCTAAAGCATTGAGGAAGGTTTTCTCTAGTAACGGTTAATTTTAAGTAGTGTGATAATGCAGCTCCCTCTGGTGAAAAGTGACAGTTTTAGAGTGTTATTCCCTTAGTAACTTGGTTTCTTTTTTTTCCCCTTAGCAACTTTTAACACTGCTTAGAAACATCTTTCCTCTCACTAGATCCCGAAAGACGAGCATATTCTCCGGTTCCTACGTGCCCGGGACTTCAATATCGACAAAGCCAGAGAGATCCTGTGTCAGTCCTTGACTTGGCGAAAGCAGCACCAGGTGGACTACATTCTGGAGACCTGGAGCCCCCCACAGGTCCTGCAGGACTACTACGCGGGGGGCTGGCACCACCACGACAAAGGTGGGCTGGGCGTCCTGGACGTGCTTCAAGGCCATACTGCGTGCGGTCGAAGGGGCCTGTCTCGGGAACAGAGTGGGGTCCATCCATACGTCTAGCCCCTCCACCCCCCCCTCGGAAGCCCCCCGAAGCCCCCCATAGAGCAGCAGGGGCGGGCAGTCTGCTCCTTCCCTCGGCTCGTGGCCCCTTGGCCACCAAGTTTCTTCACCTCCTCTGACTTTGTTTTGACTCATTTAAAAAACTGGCGTGTTGGAGGGCAGCGCTTTCAGGAGCACAGTGCTAGTAAAGGAACGTTCACTAACTGCAGTCCCTACAAGACCTAGGACAGTATGTAGCCAGATTTTCTATATCAAAACAGTGAGGCACTTCAGCTGTGCTTTGGGCAGGAAGCAAAACACAAGCCAAGGAAGCGATGCCCCTAAAACGAAGGGTGGGTTAAGCCGAGCGCAGTTCTCTGGGATCGCGTTCCATGGCGCGCCTCGCAGGAAAGCCGGCGTTTGCCAGGGTCATGCTCACTCTTTGCTGGTTCGGAGCTGGACAGAACGGAATCGGGGTGTAGAGCAGGCACACGGATGGCCCTGGAACTGCCACCCCCCCCCCCCAGCAGATTCTTCCAAAACAGCAGCTCGCATTTGTCTGTTCTCCGGACCTCATCTTCTGTACTGGCCCAGATTAATTATAGCTCTTTGTTTTTCCTAGCGACATATGTTTATTCTACTTGCCCACCCTTCAAAGATTAAAGTTTGGTAGTGAAACATTAACAAATGTATTTTATAAATACACCTTTTATAAGTTTTATAAAGACACCTTTTATAAATCTTCCTTTCAACAAGATTTAGGAGCACAAAGACCTTTCTGTTTTAAGTAGAACAGATCTAGACCCAGGCCGAGTGATAAATACAAGGAAAATTTGGACTTCTTTGTCAAGATGACAGGGCTGACCCTCCAGTATCAGAAGACAAGTCGCAGTGGCTTGTCAGTAGCAGATGCCGTTCCTGGCCTTTCTGCCACTCCCCTGTGGCACTGAGTGTCGGGAGTCCAGGCTCTAGAGACTCTGTGGACTCCAGGGGACACTGTGGCCACCGAGATCTTTCTCCCTCTGTGTCGCTAGCCCGTGAAGACAGAGCATTTGTATAAGTGAGGGGGTTCCTCTCAGGTTCCATCTGCTACACCTCCGGGCTGTAAACACGTAGAGCCAACGTGTGCTACTTGGGGCGGATTTAAAAATGTCCTGGAAGTCCTCATTGGTCCTGATCCTGTGGGTGGGAATCAGGGGATGCTGGCTTTTTAAAAAAAGATCTAGACGTTAACGTTTTGTTAACTCGTGAAATGAAAAAAAAAAAAAAGTGTTTTCTTTAAGAAACGAAATTTTAAAATACTCCGTTATCACAGAAAAAAGTTTCTGTGGATATTGGGAGGTGGACCCCCGCCCCCCGCCCTGCACTGAAAGTCCGCTCTGCTCCGCCGTCTGGTGTTGAAGTGAGGAGGCCTAGCGGCCACCCCGTCAGTACCTGTCGCTAGAGCCGGATGAGAGGCTGAGATGGGACTGGTGTGTCTTATCCTGGGCACAGGGGCAGCGGGGGGGGCGCTCCTGTCCACACACAGCCAGCTGCAGCTTCTGAGTGGGAAGGCGGGCTCCTCGGTAAGGCTCCTAGGGTGGCCCTGTCAGCTTCTCTTCAGCAACGCGGCTGATGCTCCCTTGCTCTCCCCCTGCAGACGGGCGGCCGCTGTACGTGCTCCGGCTGGGGCAGATGGACACCAAGGGCCTGGTGCGAGCCCTCGGGGAGGAGGCTCTGCTGCGCTACGTAAGTGCCTGCTGGGGAGGCCCCCCCCCCCCCCGCCAGCAGCGAGCTGACCTCACTGCGTTAGCGAGCATGGAGAGCGTCGCCATTAGGCCAGTCGCTCATCTGTGGAGCATGAGGAACAGCGTGGAGGACATTAGGAGATCAGAGGGGGGAGTGAGGGGGGGAATCACAGGGGGAGGTGAACCACAAAAGACTGTGGACTCCGGGGAAAAAACGGGCTTTCGGGGGGGGGCAGTGGGGATGGGTGAGGCCGGTGATGGGTATTAAGGAGGGCGCGGGCTGCATGGGGCACCGGGCGTTAGGCGCAGGCCGTGAGCCGTGGAACAGCACAGCAAAAACGAATCAAGCACTGTGCGGTGACTAATGTAATAAAAATTGTAAAAACTGTATGTTTTCAAAGCAATGATAATTAAAACATAAAATTCCCATTTAAAAACAGGCCAATCTGTTAATATATTTTTTAAAATTTCAAAAGAGGGCATGGAAGTTATAAAAATGTTTTTCATAGGGAAGCATCAACACAAAATCTGTAGAGCCACTCAAGATGACTTGAGTTTGGGGTCCTCCTGGTCCTACCCCTCCCCTCCTGAGCTGTCTCTCAGGTCAAGCCTCTCGCAGTGTTTGCCCGGCGCTGCCTTACCCGCAGGTCTTCACATCTCTTACCTGGACGATTATAAATGCTTCCTTCCTGCCCCCCGAGCTCCAGGCTCCCCGCCCATTTCAGCCTCCGCAGCGCGGGCAGTTACGAAGAGAAGGATGTGCTTAAATTAAAGACGAAACAACCAGGGGCGCCTGGGCGGCTCTGCCGTCGGCTCAGCCCATGGTCCCAGGGTCCTAGGATCGAGCCCTACATCGGGCTCTCTGCTCAACGGGCGGTGTGATTGTCACTTTGTTTCATAGCTTGACGCAGTGCTGTTACTTAGACTGATCATGGGCTTTTGTGGCCATTTCACACACAGGTTCTCTCCATAAACGAAGAAGGGCTGAGACGGTGTGAAGAAAATACAGAAGTCTTCGGTCGGCCCATCAGGTAGATACTGATTTCGTTTTCCCTTCCAGCTTATTGAGAATGTGGGGTAAATATCTCTAGTTGACTTTGGGGCCAAAATCTGGTTTGATTTTTAGGCTTTTAGATTTCTAGAACCAAATCTAAATGGCTTCCCGTTGTCTGCAGTATTCCAGAAGGTGGGGAGACCGAAAGCCATACATGCAGTTGGGTCGGTTGGGGGGTGGGTGCTGGATTTTGGTATCTGTTGCCCTGAGTGAGGCACTGCTGTCCCCTCAGTCTGAGTGGGTCGGCCTGTCCGGTTTCCGCGGGTCCTCGGGAGCCCCGGGCCACAGGTCGGCTCTGTCTTAGCTGCGGGCTGCGAGGATCTGCATTTCTGAGCCGCACTTGTTGCTACGGTGAACTGTTTGGGAAATGTGCGGTGGCGCAGGGGTGGACATAGGAAGGCCCAGCGGGGGACCTGGGAGGGTGGTGCCGCCTGGCAGGAGGGAGTCTCGAGGTTCCTGTCCCGGCTGCAGCATTGGCTCCAGTACGTCGTGTCTGCCAGGGCAGAGCTGCTGGCGCTTCAGGCATGCCGGGTGTCAGAAGCCAGACTCGTGGCCCGGCGAGTTGGGCCCAGTGCATCGGGTGCCTTGTCTACGGGGTCGCGCGTGGGTCCGGGTGGGTCCTTGCGGTGAGCGAGCCACGGACCTGCTGCTGCTCCGGGACGGGGCTCCCCCACGGGTCCGTGCGCTGCGGGCCTCGGGCTGGAAGCGCAGTTCCTGGCGCTTGATGTTTTAGAAACTGGTCTGGTTTTGGCAACGGCTCTAAATGACGGTTTCGTACTGTCAAGAAGTTCGCTTAGGATGGGTCTTGCACGTGTGCGTGTCTAGTGCGTGGCTCACACATCTGCACCCCCACAGCTCATGGACCTGCCTGGTGGACCTGGAGGGGCTCAACATGCGCCACCTGTGGAGACCCGGCGTCAAGGCCCTGCTGCGCATCATAGAGGTGGTAGAGGCCAACTACCCCGAAACGCTCGGCCGCCTCCTCATCCTGCGCGCTCCCCGCGTCTTCCCGGTCCTCTGGACGCTGGTGAGTGTGGCTGCGCCGCTGCCCAAGCTGGGAGCCACTTACGAGGCGCCTGGGCTGGCTTTCCTGTCCCTGTGTCTGTTCGTCTTAACTAGTCAGGAAATAGCAAATGTGGAAACATACAGGCCCTCTCAATCCGCTGAAGGGGGGGAAGAGCTCCTGAGAGCCCTTTTGTCACACAAATAGACGTTACGGAAAAAGTGTGTCGGGCTCCCTGCCCGCCCCCGACTCATACTGTCGCAGGGTGATTTTAATCTTTGGAAATCACACAGCAGAGCGAAATGCCTGCACGGTCTTTTCTCATTACCTGCAGGTTAGTCCATTCATTGATGACAACACCAGAAGGAAATTCCTGATTTATGCAGGAAATGACTACCAGGGCCCCGGAGGCCTGCTGGACTACATCGATAAAGAGATCATTCCAGATTTCCTGAGTGGGGAGTGCATGGTACGTATCGGGGCAAGCCGCTCTGTTCGGCGGCTTTACAGGGGTGGGAAAGGTGGCTGTTGGTTGGTATAAACGATTTTCAGACTTTCAGTTTGGATTATTGTTTTTTGTTCTGTTTTGTTTTTCTTTGTTTGGCTGACATTTCTCTGACCCAGGGCTAAACCACATAGACCCGTTTTGGTAATTGTTGGCAACATGTGTATTTCTTCATTGTTAAATATAATGAGAATGTGTTTTAGAGCCTAATGTAATTGCACCTTTATTTGCTCAGTTCTGTGCAGCTCAGACTCTTACAACTGTTCTGAGGAGCTGTGCGTTTTATAAAAACACTTTGAAAAGCTCCACGTGGTTCTGCCTGATCACCCCCTTGACATTAAATAAGGAGGACATTTTGAAGGGGACACGTTAAGAGAACTACTTCTGTCATCTGGGGGCTTGGATTTGTGGCGTGGCTAGGCTATCGGGTGGCCACATCCGCCTCTCTGCCCTGGACTGTGATGAGGGTCCTTGAGCACCACAGCCCCCGGGGCGTGACCGACTCCCGTGAGGGTGAGGGAGACCGAAGGCTGCAGGGGCCCAGGTGGCTTCCTCTGTTGACAGCTAAAGCCAGAGGGCAGCCTGGTTGTCCTTAGAGAAAGGATCTCTATCAGCCTATGGAAAATAAAGTTGTACACACTAAAGAGGTGTACACACTAGCTTGGATATGCGTATTTAGATAACAAACCGGGTTTTCAGGGGAGTCTTCGGGTTGGTTAGAGGAGTTTGGATTCAGCTTTCAGGGCCTCGGTCCCGCGTCAGGAATGGCAGACATCGGCACAGCACGGTGCAAGGGGCTGGGGAGCCTCAGGACCCTCCCTGACCGAGGGCCGGGAGATTAGCCTAGGAGGTCAGCTGTGGAGAGACCCCCCCCCCAGACGACTCACATTAGGAACAGTCCAGAAGTGATTGGTCCTTCTGACTGTGAGCTGGAGCAGAGGGAGACCTCATTCACGGCGCGCCGGACTGACTGTGATGCGCTCCCCACGGTCAGAGTCGTCCTCGTCCATGCAGGGGGCCAGGCTCTCCCGCGCTCCCTGCGGGTCCATCTGACAAAGGCTGCCTCTGGCTCACCGCCTCCCAGGCCATGTAGGAGGTGCTGGGATTCTCTGAACCTCAGTGTTGAGTCACTAGATCAAGGTCAGCTAGGAAATATGTGAAGTATAGAGATTCTAATTAACCTAGCCCAGTGTAAGCGGACTCAGAAGAGGCTCTGCTTAATTACTTTCTGTCTCGTGTCGTGGACTGATCTGACTCGGGTTACACAACAAAGCTTTCGTCGTTGATTATATATTAGTGGTCAGAGTTTATAATAAACACCTGCCTGTAGTTGCTGAGAGTAAAACTTTTTTTTTTTAAAGATTTTCTTTATTTATTTGACAGAGATCACAAGTAGGCAGGCAGACAGAGAGAGAGAGGGGGAAAGCAGGCTCCCTGCTGAGCAGAGAGCCCGATGTGGGGCTCCATCCTGTGACCCTGAGATCATGACCTGAGCCGAAGGCAGAGGCTTAACCCACTGAGCCACCCAGGCGCCCCGATAACAAAACATTTCTTAGCATCGTGTTTTCTCTTCACAGTGCTGTGTAACTGCTTGTCATTTTTCCACGAAGCAGCATTAGTAATGGAGTCCCGTCCCTCTTACGTAGTAATGCAAATTCTCTGGGAAATTGGCGTCAGCCTGTACACGTAGATCTAAGAGGTTTTAAAAAGTCACCTTGCTCAGCCCTGCAGCTGGCGTTGGGATGGTGCCGGCGTGTTCCGTTCCCAAGCGGCCAGGGTCATTGCGCCTGCTGGGACGTGGCCCGCCACGGAGCATTGGTTCTCAGAGGGCCCCTTCCGTGTGCACAGTGTTCACTGCTGTGTTTGTGTTTGCAGTGTGAGGTGCCTGAGGGCGGACTGGTCCCCAAGTCTCTGTACAGGACTGCGGAGGAGCTGGAGAACGAGGACCTCCGGCTCTGGACCGAGACCATCTACCAGTCTGCAAGCGTCTTCAAAGGAGCCCCGCACGAGGTGCGCCGTCCGCACCGGGGGGCGGGGACCCACCCTGTCTCCCCAGGGACCTTCCTCAGCGCGTCTTCCCAGCAAGAGCGCCTTCAGAAGCATCAAATGCTTTTTCTGGTCTTGGCCTTTAGGGTTTATTATTTTTTTTCCGAAACCTTTAGTTGGGGTGAAAGTCTGCGTTGAGGGACAGGCGTCTCTCGAGGGACCTGCGCCCAGAAGGCGGCGAGGCCTCCTGACCTCTGCTCTGCCAGGGTCTCGCGGGCACGGGGCGGGTGGCTGGTGGGGGAGGCTTCCCTGTGGGACGCGGACTCTGTGCCTGAGGCCAGCTTACGACTCTGCAGGGCTGGTTTCCGTGTCTGTCTCTTCGTGACCGGGCTTCAGTTATTTCTGTTTGTGGAAGAATTTGCCCGTTTTTTGTAAGTTGGGCAGGGTCCGGAGAAGTAGCACTTCTCTGTTTTCCCTTTTTACGGCCACATTAGGGACGGAAGCAAGAGGACTGTGTGTCCGGCTGATGCTGTGTGTCCTGGTATGTGGCGGGCGGTCTGGGCTCTCAGGGCTCACGACCGAGTGCCTTTCCTGAGCTCTGGGTGGCGCCCTTTGTGCCTTGGGGGTGGTTGCTCCGGACTGCGGTATGGGGCACCGAGCCAGGGCTCAGCGCACCGGGGCCCTGCGCTCAGGCTGACCCCTTACTGCCACCTGCCATCCGTCCTTGCTGGCGTCTGTCCCGGCGCGGCTGCGTGTGGCGCAGGCAGCTGCTGTTGCCGTGTTGGAACAGGCAGGGGCAGATCCAGTCTGCCGCACGCGTGGGTTCGGTGGGGAAATCTCAGATTTTTCATGGCTGTGTCTTTTGAGGATTATTTCTGGTAATTCCGTATTCAGAGGCCTGGCGCAGGCGGAGTTCTTCTTTGTCTTAGGTAACTCGCTCTGTCTGTGGTCTGTGGTCTGTGGTAGGGAGCTCCCTGGCGGGGTCGGTTCTCCTGCGTCGTGGGGCATGTGGCAGGTGGAAGCTTTCTACGTCGGAATGCGAAGCCCTGCTCTGGGGGTTAAGTAAAACACAAGTGAAGGCCATAAGAGCCCTGAAATAAGGGCTGAACTCTGTCCCCGCGGTGAAGGTTGGGGGGTTCCGCAGAAGGGGCCGCGTCTGGGGAAAGCTTGGCGCCGGGGGAGCCACTGTGCTGCGCAAGGACCGTCACGGCGCCCAGACAGGACTGTCGTGCCCCGTGGAATCTGCTGTTTAGGGAGATCCTGAGGGGGTGGCTCTGTGCTGAGAAGCTGCAGTGGTGGAATCGCGGGGTCTGCCTGATGGGCAAAGCACCAGCCGGGTGGCCCTGGGAGGAGGGGACGCCACCGCCTGAGCTCTCACCGCCGCGCTCAGTCCTCCCATTGCGCCCCCAGTAACGTGCTCAGGTCTGACTCTGATCAGTCCCTGCTGGGAACCTTGCCTGGGGCGCAGTGAGGAGGTTGGAGTTTGAGGTGGGCGCTCAGTCCCCACAGCCCTCCCCTGCCCCAGGCCACTTGGCGGGCCCTGGCTGCCACTGTTCCTTGTGAGTCTGTCCCCTGCCCCTGCTGGAGCGCTTCCTTCTGTTCCTCCACGCGCCCTTTACTCAGCTCCCACCTTCTCTGGGATGTCCTCGTGCTCGCCAGCCTAGAACAGTCCGTGGAACCACTTCTGAACCACCTTGAGTCACGTCTGCTCTGTGTTGTTACAGCATTTCTATGGCCGGGAGCCGGCATGTCGGTGCTAAGAGTCGTGCAGCGGGGAGTCTGGGCTGCGGGTGCAGCTGAGGGGGGCGCGGAGCTCAGCCTGTGCCATGGAGCAGGAGGGCTGGGAGGAGGGAGAGCAGGGGAAGCTGGGGGCAGCACGGTGGGCAGCACGGTGGGTGCGGGTGAAGAGACGGCCGATGGGCTGACGGGACAGGCCTCCCTCCCTCCTATGACACACACGGCTGGGTCCAGAAGCTCCCCGCAGAGACGACCACCGCGTCGGCCCGGGGCGCGGGGGCTCGTGCTGAACGCGCACTCTGCTTTCAGATTCTCATTCAGATCGTGGATGCCTCTTCAGTGATCACTTGGGATTTTGACGTGTGCAAAGGAGACATCGTCTTCAACATCTACCACTCCAAGAGGTCGCCCCAGCCCCCCAAGAAGGACTCCCTGGGGGCGCACAGCATCACTTCCCCGGGAGGGAACAATGTGCAGCTGATAGACCGAGTCTGGCAGCTGGGCCGCGACTACAGCATGGTGGAGTCGCCTCTGATCTGCAGAGAAGGGGAGAGCGTGCAGGTAGGCCGTCCGAGGCCCTCCACAGCTCGGGGTTTTGTCTTCTAAAGGGAGGGGTCTGCTGCCGCCTTGCCAGCCTGCGTGGCTGGCGCTGTCGGTCTGCGGGAGCGCCTGTGGCTGTGTGCAGTGCTGGTTACGGTCACAATGACCTGGGAAGCCCAGGGAGGCTCCGAAGACAGGGAGCTCAGACCTGAGCAAGGGTTCTGGGATGAATTCATGACTTTTAGCTCAAGTGCCTGAGTTTTCTTGAGAAATTAATTTCACAGAAGCGACGTGGAAGGCAGGGAAAGCCGTTCTGTGCCCGTGGACAGCTGGGATCCAGCCTTCCCCGAGAGGACAGTCACCCTAAGCAGCAGGGAGCCCAGCATGTGCTGGGGGAGGGGAGCTGTCATCACTGAGCCCCTTTGGAAATGCTCTGTCAGCTCATTCTTCAAATCGTGGCCGGTCATGTTGAGTCCTTATGCAAAGAGCAGTGGTTCTCAGGTGCTCTGGCCTGTGTGATAGATGCATAATTCTGCTGCCTTTACAGTTCTCAGGGAGGAGCCTGTCAGTGGGGGGCCGAGAAGTAGAGGAAAAGAGTATTTTATTGGGTTTTAAAAATAATAAACAGTTTAAGCTCCAGAATTAGTGAAGAAGATAATTTTCAGAGGTTGACATTCTGCCCTAGATTGCATTCTGTTAGCCAGAATGCTCTAGTAATATCATCGGAAGCCGGTCCGAGAGAGCACTGCCAGGTCAGATGATGTGTTTGGAGCCTCTGAAGGCCGCACGAGGGGTCCCCGCCCACGCTCCCTCATCGCATCCCACCAGCCCCTGCTGCTGCGGTGGCTTCCTTCCCCCGAAGCTGCAAGTCCTGGGGGTGGACAGACGCCCACCGGGAGTCCCTCCCCGAGGCCACGCAGCACCTGGGAGGGGCCTGGCCTAGGTCCCGCGGACCCCGAGTGGAACCAGCCTAGGAGCACGTAGTTGACTCTCCAGCCACTGGGCCAGCCGGCCGGCTGTGTCCAGCGTGCTCGTGCTCGGGGAGGGCTGCGGGCGGTGCGTGCTGGGGTTGGGGCCAGGCAGGGTCTCGGGAGGGAGTTCTCAGCCCGCGCCACCCGACTCGTTCCAGGGCTCGCACGTGACCAGGTGGCCGGGCTTCTACATCCTGCAGTGGAGGTTCCACAGCATGCCCGCGTGCGCCGCCACCAACCTGCCGCGGGTGGACGACGTGCTGGCCTCCCTGCAGGTGCCGTCCCACAAGTGCAAAGTGATGTACTACACCGAGGTGATCGGCTCCGAGGACTTCCGGTACGGGCTCCCCACGCCCGGGCCGCAGCAGCACAGGGGGTTGGGGGGTGGGGGCTCGGGGGACCCGTGGGCCAAGCCGGCAGGCTGCCGCGGTTCCGGGAGGGCCTGCCGCGAGAGTGCTGGGGGTGCCCCGCGGGGCAGCCTGCCGTGGGCTCCTCACGCCTCTCCCCTCCCTGTGCCGTCCGCAGAGGCTCTATGACCAGCCTGGAGTCCAGCCACAGCGGGTTCTCCCAGCTGAGTGCCGCCACCACCTCCTCCAGCCAGTCTCAGTCCAGCTCCATGATTTCCAGGTAGTGCCGCGGCGCCCGTGCCCAGGGCGCGGAGGGGACAGCGCGCCTCCTCGGACAGCCCGCCGCGCCCCGCCACCCGCCCGGCGGCCACACTGTGCAGACTCCTCACCCTCTAGGTAGCAGATAGCTCTCCAGATGGCAGGCGTAGGCCTTGAGCCCAGACCGTCTCGACGGGTCATTTTAACTCGCACTCTTTAGCCATAGATTTTGTACACAGTGTGCGCAAAAGCAAACCAGAGCACAAGGGCTCTTTCGAAAGAAAAGTAGTTTGTATACAATTAAGAGGTTGACTTCGTATCAAATGTTGATGCAAAAAATGTTTCCAGCCACCTCCACACCCTGTCCATTAGCAGATGAATTGCTGCACCATCCATCCGTCCTCCGGCGCTGGCCCTCCTTCCTACACGGAGCAGGAACTGCTGGCCTGTCCCTGCACCGCGTCACGGTGTTGCCCCCCGCTGTCCCTGGCACGGCCCGCGGCTCGAGGGACCCACCAGGCCCCTGTCCTCCGAGCAGCGCTGCTCCCATGGGGAGCGCTCGTGGACAGCCTGTGGGAGCAGCCCACTCGGGTCCCTTGGGCAGGTGCCCTGCTGTCCTGTGGTGGGTGCGGGTGGGGCCCGGGGCTCTCGGGGGCCCCCACAGCCGCAGGAGAGCACCGCCACCATTAAACAGCTTTTCTTTCCTCCTTTCCACATCTTTTTGTACTTGCAGAGCAGGGTTGTTCTGTGTGTGAACTCGCGCGGGAGGGTCCTTCCCTTTTCTTTCTGGTGTCGTTCTTACCGCAAATGCTCATTCTAAGCTCCCTCGAGACTTGCGTGCCCTCTGCCTCCTCTTGGCTCGGTAGCATCAGGGCCCATGTGGTTTTCCTAGTCACTAGAAGGCTGTTTTGGAGACTCAGTCGCGTTTGCCGTTTGAAGTTGTCCAGTGTCCGTCTGAGCTGATGAGTGTTCTCGCTGCGCGGCCGCCTCAGGAGAGCGAGGGGCTGACGGGGACCCCCTCCCGCATAGACGGAAACCGCCGGCGTGCGGGGCTGTGTCTGCATGTGCAGGCGTGGCGGGTGGGTGTGGCAGTGGTGCAGGATGCATGTGTGAGTGTGCCAGGGTTTGTGTGTGAGTGTGGCAGTGTGTGGGGGGCATGTGGGTGCGAGTGCGGCAGTGCGGGGCACGTGTGCGAGTGTGGCAGTGGGGGGTTTTGGAGTGGGTGTCAGTGCGTGGGGGGCACACGTGTGTGTGGCTGGGGTGGAGGGGGGGTGTGGGGTGGACGTCGGGGGGGTGTTGGTGAGAAGTGGGGCGGGTGGAGAGTGGGGTCTAGTTACAAGGGAGTCTTTGTAGAAGCAGATCAGAATATGAGCTGGTTTGCCTTTTGTGTTCTGTTTTGGATTCCCAGTTCCCAAGCGCGGTGTTCTCGTGTTGGTCTGTGTTTTTTTCAGCTTTTTATGGGAAAAGCAGGTCATTTACGAATCTGTCTGGATGTTGCGTTGGGTTAGTGTTTGTGATAAGGATGTGATGTGTGGTGGTGGGTGTTACCGGAAGAGTTTGTGTTTTTAAAAGATACAAGCCCAAAGCCGCATGGCTGTTAGCAGCACGTGAGGCACGAAAGCCTGGGCCGCGTTGCTTCCCATCTGCTCCCGGGGCCTGCGGCGGGTGGCCACGGTGTGGACAAGTGTGTGGAGGGCGTGGGTGCCCCGTGGGTGAGCCCCAGCGGGCTCTGGAGGAGCACCCAGGCGGTGAGGCCCGTGAGGCGCCCGCGCACCGAAATCGGGGCTTCTCCGTCGTTGCTGGCCTGGAGTTGTTCCCTTTGTTTGAAAAGATAGGTTCAGCACGGCGCCTAAAGCCTAGTTTCCAGAAAGCACGTTAGGGTTAGGTAGCGCCCCTGTGCTGCTTCTGATCAGTGCTTGCTGCTTCTGAATTGTAAGGACCTGAAGGTGGCGCCTTCCCTCTCTCTCCCTCTCTCTCTGTGTGTGTCTCAGACGGCGGTTTTGCTGACAGCTGCCAAGAACACGCTTCCCTCCACAGGCCAGCTCAGCCCAGGGATGTTTGTAGAACTGTCTGAGTCGCAGCCGTCCCTCCCTCCCCCAGTCCGAAGACGTGTCCGTTTTAAGTTGACTCAGAAGTGGCCCTCTCTTGTCCCCAGAGAGTCAAACGCGTCTCTAAGAGTTCAAAGCACATCACTGCGCAGACGCCAGCAGGGTTGCTCACGAGTGACGGGCGCCTGCTTCTCCTCCGAGGGGGCCGCGGCTCGTGGACCCGGCCCTGCGTTTCTTCCTCTCCGCCTTGCTTCTGCACTAAGGGTTCTTTTGGTTTCCCCAATGTTACTAGTGTCTTAACTCACTTCTCTTCCTCAATCCATTATTTGCATATCAAATTCTGTAAATGTTTTGTAAACATATTACCTCACCTTTGGTAATACAATACTGATAGTCTTTAAAAGATTTTTTTACTGTTATCGATAATAAATGTGAACTGTTTAAAGACGAGCATGTCTCTTTCTTCCTGTAGGACGTGACACCGTAGCGTCCTTTGGAGAATGGGACCCTTGGAGATGGGAGAGGTGGAGGACAGATCTGGATCCGGGGGGCTGGGTTCTAGAAGCTCCAGAGTGGAGCCCCACGTGTGCGGGACCATTTGTAGCTGCGTGGGCGGTCCCGCAGACCGATGGCGGCTGTGAGCAGCCGGCCCGCAGATGCCACCCCGAGCCGACGGTTCGCTCGCTCCTGTGACAAGTGTTCCTTGGACTCTGTGAGCCCACACATGGCTGGTGGCAGGCTGCCCGAGACACTGTTTCTTCAGTAACGACACGGATCCTCGAATCACGTGGCTTCAGAAAAAAGAAAATGGACAGGTGTGGACCTTCGGGACCTGGGCCCCCTTGTCGCCAGCTGCTTGCCGGTTGTGTGTAGGGGTGGCAAGGCCAGAAGCCCGGCCTGCCCCGTCGTCGTCTGCTTTCCTGGTCAGGGTGTGTGGGAGCCGGCCAAGGGGACGGAGCAGGGGCGTGACGTGGCCCCACGTCCGTGGCCGCACGTGAGCGGTGCGTTTGCCAGCAGCCCAGGGAGGTGACCCGCATCCTTCCCACCGCAGGGGCCCCCGCGGGCCTCCCATCGCAGCGTGTTGCTGGGGGGAGGGCAGGGCGCACAGCAGCCCCTCTCGGCGCGGAGGCCTCCGCCGGCCCTCGGGTCGGGCATGTGCCTGCCGGCCAGTGGGTGTCATTCAGGCTCTGACCGGGACGGCAAGAGAAACGGGTGAGCCTGGGTGGCCTGCTGCTGTCTCTTGGCTGTCTCAGAGCGAGGCAACAAGTGGGGCGTCCTGAACAAAGGTCAGTGTTCTGGGTCGCCGAACCTCCAATATGTAGTTCTGCTTAAACACGTCACGTCCTTTCATACCTGAGCACAAGCGTCGGGCACCTCTCAGGTCTCCGGTCTAGGCAGAGGTGATCTCAGTAAAATGTCATGACACACCAATGAATCTGTTTTATTTTATTTTAAAGATTTTATTTATGTGAGGGACAGCTAGTGAGCACAAGTAGGGACAGTGGCAGAGGGAGACGGAGAGAAGCAGACCCCCGGCCAAGTAGGGAGCCTGACGCAGGACTCGATCCCAGAACCCCGGGATCGTGACCTGAGCCAAAGGCAGACGTTCAGCCTACTGAGCTGCCCAGGTGCCCCCCCAGTGAATTGGGTTGGTTTGATGAAAGGGCTTCGGAAAGCAGGGTTTCTGGGAACAGGACCGCAGCAGCCGTCTGAACTGCGGGCTTAGAAAGGGTTAAAATGGCAACATTTGTTATTTATTTTCTACCACGACCCTCCTGCCCTGTATGGGCAGCATTCACTGCCCGACCAGGTGCTGAGACCCCTGCGTAAACCCTGAGCATCGGCCCAGAGCAGCACAGTCCCGAGCCCCCGTGTTCATCAGCGTTTAGTTGTTTGGGGGTGGGGGGACACAGGGGGGCAGGGCCCTGCGAAGCCCTCCTCCTGGTGTGGAAGCCCGGGTCCCCGCGGCCGGCGTGTGCGGCGCAGCTGTCGGTCCGTGGAGCTTCCAGTGCGGCCTGCGGGGCTCCCTGGGAAGGGCCCCACACTGAGGGAAACCCGCCAGGAGTGGATGAAAACTAGGGACAGGGCGTGAGGGTGGGAGAGGAGGCTGAAGCCGGGCGGGCGCGGGCAGCTCCGGCAGCCTCGAAGGAAGGGTTTTCTTGTGACCTTGCCCAGAACAGCAGGAGAGGGAGCTCTGGAGATCTCAGACGCTTTCTTGAAGCCCCTTTCAATTCTGGAAGTTTACGATCCACTTTCACATAAAAATAAGCATCAGAAAAGCGTTCAAGTCAAGTCCATACGAAGCGGAGCGGGCGCAGAGTGTCCTATAGACCAGGAAAGGCCAGAAAAATGCTCCTGCAAGAGAGACAAACGTCAAAGGATTCCTCTGAACGCATGATGTTGCGCTAGCGTCGGGGACACAGCTACCCACTCAACGGTTCTGTGCCTGCCTCCGTGCTCGCCGCGGCCGGGGTGGCCGCTGCTGGTGCAGGCCCTGTCGCCACGGCCTCATCGACATCCCCGGGCTGGGCCTCTCGTCTCTGAGACCGCCCTGACTGCGTGACTGGAAGTCTGTCCCTCGTCACCCCCACCCCTCTGGCAACCACCAGTCCTCTGGGTGTGCGTCTGCGTTTGTTTCTGTTTTTTTTTTTTTAAGGAACTAAACGACATTAAGAGAATTGACAAGACAGG
This sequence comes from Mustela nivalis, assembly GCF_964662115.1. Lineage (NCBI taxonomy): Eukaryota > Metazoa > Chordata > Mammalia > Carnivora > Mustelidae > Mustela > Mustela nivalis. The sequence goes on from NC_139036.1 coordinate 58,152,645, forward strand.
AAAGAATGCATTAGAAAAGCCCAGAAACGAAGTGACAAGAATTAGAAATGAATGAAATCACTTCAGAAATTCAGACAGAACTAGGACGCAGTGAAAAATGCAGCAGATAAGGCTCTAAGAGAAAAGCACAGAAGGGGAAAATCGTACGAATCAGGAAGGACAGAGGTGAAGGAACGTCCAAGGGGACACGGCTTGAAGGTGGGCGAAGCAGGACAGCACCGGGGGTCACTTCGGCGAGACGGAGGCAGCTGGGCCGAAATCAGGCTTTCCAAAGGCTGAGCTTTACGGGGGAAGAAATAGAATAATTGGGATTTTTAGGGGAAGAAAAGAAACAGGGAAATTTCTAGCCAGCAGCACTGCTTGTGGGTGTCCGTGCGGTACGTTTGAGTCGGGGGGCCGTACCCCCTTGGGTGGGGCTGCCAGGGTGCGGGGGGGAGACCGCAGATGGGGGGTTCAGGGCACCTGGGTGGCTCAGTGGGTTAAAGCCTCTGCCTTCAGCTCAGGTCATGATCCCGGGGTCCTGGGAGTGTGTTGCTTGAAGGCCTGAGGCCAGCGAGCCCGCAGATGGGGTGGTACATGCTTGCTACCACTGTGTCTGAATCAGAAAACTATTTTTTAAAATATATTTTATTTATTTATTTGACAAAGATCACAAGTACGCAGAGGCAGGCAGAGAGAGAGGGAGAAGCAGGCTCCCCGCTGAGCAGAGAGCCCGATGCGGGGCTCCATCCCAGGACCCTGAGACCATGACCTGAGCCGAAGGCAGAGGCTTAACCCACTGAGCCACCCAGGCGCCCTGAATCAGACAACTTTTTAAAAGGGGCAGGAAACAGGGTCAACGTATGTGGAGGATTCTGTTCTTCGTCACCATATCAACCACGTCGTCCGCGTGGTTGATCCGGGAGTCTCGGCCAGTGATAAGGATGTGTCTGGCTGGGACCCGACCAGCGCAGTGAGAACCCCCCAGATCCCCATGGTGTCTCGACAGGCCCATGGACGTGGGGTCGTCGCGCAGCTCCTGGGCGTGAGTCATTGGTCGGACTCAGGCGCTTCTCTGGCTCCCTGTTTTGTTTTAGAAAACAGGTTTGTGGGTGGTGGTATTTTCGGGTTAGGACTTAAGGCAGCTAATTTGCCTTGAGGGGGGAGTTACAGTGGCTCTCTTGCTGGGACTCGGGCTTTCTTTCCACGGACCCGTGGCTGGAGCAGCTGGGGACAGCAGCTCCCGTCTGATCTCGGGCTTGTGTGCGTGGGACAGCGAAACGGAGCCCTCTCCCTGGTGGCAGGGGACCGCACAGCTGTTCTCATGGTGTCAGGCTGGTCCCCGAGAGCCCTGCCCCTTGCCCGTGCTTCTTCAGTAGAAGCAGCCAGACTAGTGTCCTGCTCTGACCTTGCCTTTGGGTTTAAGAACTCCATCTCCAGGACCCATGTTGACACCCACAGAGAAACAGTCACGAGCCTCGGGTATGCAAATCACTGGGAATCTGCGCACCAGCCCAACCACCCTGTGTCCTATGACCCGTAAAGGACAGACCGCGTGCTGCCTGCTCTTCGGGCTGTTTCTGGGAACCAGCGAGGGGCAGGCGGCCCGTCTGCAGGGAGGAGGGCGCCCCCAGCTCCGGCTGTAGAGCATTGTGGGTCTCCATGGACTTGAACCCCATCTACACCCATGATCTGACAGTCCTGGTGCCACAGCCAGAGTCACACCCAAGGTCAGCCCCCAAGGGGAGCCTTGCCTTCCAGCCCAATGAAGCCGAGGGCCCTCCCAGCTCCTCAGGCCAGGGAAGGGCCTCCCCCGCTGCCACCTTGTGGCCTCATAGCAGACGTGCATTCTCTGTCCCCATGTGGGGTGGTGGCGACACCTTTCTCCAGCTCCAGCCTGCAAGTCAGGGTCCTCATGGCTCCTGAAATCTCTCAGGGGAGCCGTAGTTCATGGGTCAGTTTAGCTGGGCCAGGCGGTACCCAGATACTTGGTCAAATGCTATCGTGGGTGTTTCTGGGGATGTGCTTTTTCGGATGAGAGTAACAGTTAGATGGCTGGACTGACTGAAGCGGACTGCGCTCCCTAATGCAGGTGGGCCTTACCCAATCAGTTGAAGGCTGCCCCCTCCAAGGGAAGAGAGGATTCCTCCTGCCTAATGTCTTCAAACTGGGATATCAGCTAAACTTGCCTTTGGGCTAAAAAGTTGTCTCCTGGATCTCAAACCTGCTGGCCTTTGGACCAGAAAACACCACGAAGCCCTCCAGTGTCCAGGTGCCGACTGCTGGTCTTGGGACTGGTCAGCCTCTCTAATCATGCGAGCCTATTCCCTACTTCAGATCTCCTACAAATGCGTTCCCTTGATTCCTGCTCTCTGGAGAACCCCCACTAATACAGGAACTGTGCTCCACACCCCCAGAATTGCAAAGCCTTTGACATTTACAAAAAAAGCTGGTTGGGGCGCCCTGAGTGGCTCAGTGGGTTAAGCCTCTGCTTTCGGCTCAGGTCATGATCCCAGGGTCCTGGGATCAAGCCCCGCATCGGGCTCTTTGCTCGGCAGGGAGCCTGCTTCCCTTCCTCTCTCTCTGCCTGCCTCTCTGCCTACTTGTGATCTCTCTTTGTCAAATAAATAAAATCTTAAAAAAAAAAAAAAAAAAAAGCTGGTTAATCTGGAATCCTCTTTCTCTGGTTTATGTCTATGTGTTTTGGTTTGGGGTTTTTCTTTTTCCATCAATAGGCTTATTTTCTGAATGTAGAATAGAATCGTGGGCTGTTCAAGCGGAGGCGGCAAAGTCTAGAATAGTCTGTTTCCAGCTCTTGCAGCTTGCGGATGGTCAAGCCTGGAGGGGGGACAGGGCTGTGTCTGAGCAGGTGGCTACGAGTCCAGCAGGCTGGGGGACGCTGGGCAAGCCACTCAGCCTCCCCGAGCGCCACTTCTCACCGTGAAGGCCAAGTCCGGAGACCTCCGTCTTGCTGCCGTCGCTTACTGTGAAATGGGAAGAGGCAGGCCCGTCTCATCGGGGTCCCTGAAGACACAACAAGCAAATGATGATGAGACCGTGTTGTTCAATCCCAAGTGCTCTGCAAACACGGCGTGTTCCGTACAGTCCTGGTCTTGCTTAGGGCAAGGGTGCAGAGTTCCGTGCCCACGCCGAGGACACATCAGTGCCTGTGCCTTGCCTACCAGGGTCCTCTGGGAAGGGAGCACACTGGACATCGGGTGGAAGACGCGCCCCTAAAGGAGACGCCAGGAGGAACAGCTTGCAGTTAGAAGCGAAAGAAGAAAGCTTGACGGCCGGCTCTCTTCCTCTTACGGAGAGGGAATGCGATGGCCGCAGGATGGCAGGGGGTCGTGGGGGCGAGCGTGTCCCCTGACTGCCCCTCTGCTCCGACGCCTGTGGAGTGGGACGGATGACTTGGTGGGTTGAACGTCTGTTGGAGCCAGGGGCTGTGGAGGGGGTCGCGGGCCCCTTCCGGCACCTTCTTTTTCCCATGCCCCATGCGTCACCTCTGTCGGGGTCTCTCCCAGCCAGAAGGCAAGGGAGGCGCAGCTCCGCGGGCTCATGAGGTGGGATGTTTGCTGTTCTCGTGGGTCTGTGCCGTCAGGGCCCGGGACAGTGCCTGGCACGGGGCGGGCGCCCCCAGAGCGTCAGGGGAGCGAACGTGGGAGGAGTAGACTCCCGAGTGGGCTGGTCTAAAGGTGGGTGTGACCCAGCCTGGATTCCTTACAGACCCAGCATGGAGGGACTCATTGTTTTCTTCTTCTTTTAGAAGAAATTAAAGTTAAAACGTTTTTGTGGACCCCTAAAAGAATGGTGGATGCTGGGCCCTGCTCCTAGAGGCCGGAAAGCCTCTGCGGACTGCCTTGCCCCACCCCAGAAGGAGGCCGGGGGAGGGACCCTCCCCACCGCGTGAATCCTGAGCCCCACCCGGCCCCCTGTCCCGGGAGCCGCCTCGCAAGCTCTTCCTGCAGGGGTGTCGCCGCCCTCACGTGCCCCCGGGGTTGGCGCTGGTGGGCGGGTATGCTGGGTCTGTGCTGACGCTCTGCACTCTGCGCCAGGACCGGTGCAGAGCTCTGCGCCCTTCGGAGATGTGTGGAAGGGACGTCCTGGTCGGTGCGCTCAGTCCTGGGAGCTGATGCTTCCTTGGGCCTGGGGGCTCTGGCCAGTCTGCGGGGTGCTTGCCCCTCGGGCCGCACTCACTGTCTGATTGCCCCCAGGTGGGATGTGCCGGCCTCAGAGGAACACAGTATGCTCTGCTTCTAGAAGGCTCCATGGCCGTATGTGCAGAGACCCCTGGAGTTCTTCAGTGAGTCAGAGTCTCCTCCTAGCCCTTGGACCTGCCTACCTTAGCTTAGCTCGCAGAGGCTCAGAGCTGGGGGGTGTCAGGCATCGCGACAGCCCATGCCTGGCCCGGCCCACACCCGCTGCTCTGGAGAAGCATCTGGCAAAGGGGTCCCTGCGCCGGTGCCAGGGAGGCGCCTGGGGCTTGTGCCCAGCCGTACTGTTTCTGAGCTGCCCCGTGGCCCCTTGGGGGTCTTCCTCTCCGTATCCTTCTGTCTCCAGCACGTCTCTCCTTATCTTTACTTTCCTGCCTAAGTACCACTCCCCATACGCCACAGAGTCTCCGGCTTCAGCCCTCCCGGTGGCCCCCAGCCTGAGGGGGGCTTGGATGGGGTACCTCGAAGCTAGGCAGAAAGGGCTGGCCAGGGAGAGCAGGCTCAGGATGGCGGCCGGTGCCCTCCCCGCCTGGTCCTGGGGGCGCAGCGGGCAGACCTACGGGCCGGACCCTCACTTGTTCCCTTTCCTCATGGCCTCTGACTGGAAGCTTCTTCGTGAGGTTGGGGCGGCGGCTGGCTTGGTGGGATGACCGCCCACTGTGTCCCGCTCCCAGGCCTCACGGCGGCTTGCGTGTCCCACCCCGCCGCGCCAGCTGCCAGCAGGCCCCCTGCTGCCGGGCGAGCGGCCACTGCCTGCACGTGGGAGTCCCAGTGGGTCCCTTTCCACTTCCAGCCATGAGCGGCCGCCACCTCTATTACGTTCTGCTCGAAACCGCGAAGGTGATCTCCGTTCTCCTGTTGTCTCGTAGGGTGACCTGTGCCGGGGGAGTGTAAGCGTCACGACAGACAGGGTGATGGGGTGCGATGGGGGTCGCCGTCCTCAGCTGGGTGAGCAGGAAAGGCCCCACCCAAAGGTGAGGGAGCCAGCCTGGCAGATTTCCAGGGAAAGGTTCTAGAACGAGAGAGGCGCTGACGCAGAGGCCGTGGGACAGGCACGTGTTCAGCAGGACGGCTGTGGCAGGGAAACAGGCGCCGGGACCGCCCGTACCTTCAGGAGCCCACGAGGATGCTCCGGCCAACAGACGATGTCCCCTCTGGCGGGGGCAGGGGACACACTTCTCCAGGTCAGCCTGGGTCGGTGTCACCTTGGGGTGTGGTGCTGCCTTGCGGAGCTGCCTGAGCCTCAGGAACCTCATGCGAGTGGGAGGGAATCGCCCCCGTGATGTCAGGGTTTGAGTCACCCCCGAGGGAAGGAGCTCGTCCTGACAGAGGTGTGAGGCCAGCGGTGGGGGTGGGGCGGCCAGGCCCCAAAGCCCCCGTGGGTCCCTCGAGGCCACCAGCTGGCGGCTCTAGCTCCGACTGTGCTGGGAGCAGCTGTCTTGTTTGTTACGGGGCTTGGGCTGTTTGCTTGTTTTCAAGGAGAAAATTTTAATCTCTGTGACGTCAGATTTCTCTTCCTTTCCTTGAGAGCGTCTGGGTTTTACACCCTGCTCGGAAAGGACCTCCCCATGTGAAATTCTCCTTCATTTTCTTCAGGTACTTCCATGGTTTTAGTTTTTTTACCTTCACACCCCTGACGCGTCCAATGTTGGTTCTGTGTGAGGAGCGACGTGAGGACTGGATTAGGCCTAATTGTTTCTCCAGACTTGGTAGCCATAGAACTAAACTTACGTTCAGCTTTTTTTTTTTTTTTTAAAGAATATATATATATATATATATATATATATATATATATAAGATTTTATTTATCCACTTGACAGACAGAGATCACAAGTAGGCAGAGAGGCAGGCAGAGAGAGAGGAGGAAGCAAGGCTCCCTGCTGAGCACAGAGCCCGATGTGGGGCTCGATCCCAGGACCCTGGGATCAGACCCAAGCCGAAGGCAGAGGCTTTAATCCACTGAGCCACAGAGGTGCCCCTAAAGAATATTTATTTACTTATTTTTTTGAGAGGGAGGCAGAGAAAGTGAGAGAACATGAGAGGGGGGAGGAGCCGGATGTGGGACTCGATCCCTGCACCCGGGATCCTGATCTGAGCCAAAGGCAGACGCTCCACCGACTGAGCCCCCCAGGCACCCTCACTTCCAGCTCTTTAGAGCCCTCTTGGGGGCGCCCGGCAGGCTCCGACGGTGGAGCGTGCGACTCTTGGTCTCAGGGTTCTGAGTTCGAGTCCCCAGCTGGGTGCGGAAATGACTTAAAAATAAAATGTTTAAAAAAAAAACACAAAGGGGCGCCTGGGTGGCTCAGTGGGTTAAGCCGCTGCCTTCGGCTCAGGTCATGATCTCAGGGTCCTGGGATCGAGTCCCGCATCGGGCTCTCTGCTCAGCAAGGAGCCTGCTTCCTTCTCTCTCTCTCTCTGCCTGCCTCTCAGTGTACTTGTAATTTCTCTCTGTCAAATAAATAAATAAAATCTTAAAAAAAAAAAAACAAAACACAAAAACTCTCTTTAGAAATGCTTAGGGACTGGCTGTTGCAGGCAGGAAGGCGGAGGTGGTCGGGAGCCCCAGGGCCAGCTGGGCAGCTGCCTGCAGGCGGTGAGACTGTGCCGAGTGTTGAAATATTGCAGGATCAAATTGCAGTGCTCGGAGCCCGGCGTCCCTGCACACCTTCCCTGCTGGCCGAGAGCGCCCTCGCATGGCCCGCGTCCCCGGGGCAGGGCCGAGGGTGGGGGGTGACCCTGCTGCCGGTGCACATGGCGGGCAGCCCCGGCCCCGCCGTCAGCATTCCGGGCCCGCATTCACGCAGCACAAACGCGCAGCCTAATGGCCAACAGGCTGTCTTCCGAGAACAAGTGATTTATTTTATTGCCTCATTTTTAAACACTCCAGCGTGCCTCCCAAGAAGCTGCTTGGTTTGGGAAGTCACAAGAGAGGAAGCCAGCTGCACGCGGGGAACGCTTCTCGGCCCTCCTGTGCCCGGACGCCAGCCGGCCCCGCTGCGGACGGGCATCGGGGCGCCGGCTCTGGCTCCCAGCGCGCGTCGGAACGAGGCACCCAGGTTGTCGTTAGGAGAAAAGGCGGACTGTCGCTCTCTCTGCCTCTGGAAGCACCCAGTGGACGCGGCTCCGTTTCAGGAGCGTCGCAGGGGCCGCCTGCAGGGACCCCAGCCCGTCTCCAGGTAGCCGGCGGCCGCCGCCGTGAAGGAGATGCACAAACCGAAGCAGGGCGCGGGGCCTCCGTCACCGACGCTCCGGGGATCCCTGAATGGGACGTTCTGGCCTCGCGGCCGTCAGCCCTGACCAGCTCTCTGCTCTTCCCAGAGCAGGGAAAGCTCCTGAGAGGTGTCCCCCGACTCTCTGGAAGGACCATGGAGAAAGGACAGTGGACCTTCTCCACTCCCCCAGTTTGCATCCAGCCCAATAAGGCATGTCCGTCCGTCGTCCCCATAGCCCAGTCTGGACCTGGCATGGGCGGGGCTTTGTCTGCTCCGGGGTCACCCGATGTCTGCGCTGTGGATGTCCTGGGCGGGACAGTCCCCTGCTGTGCGAGCCGCCCGGTGCACTGCGGGGTGTCCGGGGGTCTCCCTGGCCTCTCCCCTCTAGATGCCACGGGCATCCCCTCCTTGGACAGCCGACTCTGGTGCTAGATGTTGCTCGTCCTCTGGGTGGGTAAAACCGTCCCTGGTGAGAATCACAGTTCTAATCCAACACTCTGACGACTGGGAGGAAGAAGCTGAGGCCCAGAGTTTAAGATGTTTGCTCAAAGTAACACAGCAAGTCCGTGGTGGTGGAACGGGGGTTTGACCTCTTGCCCTGGGCTCCTGGTTGGTGCTTGGTCCATCGCAAACGCAGTGGCAGACGTGATGAGCGCGTCTTTAGCAAACGGTGTAATGGGAGTTCATCTAGGGTCCGGCTCTGCCCTGGAAATCGCGGAGATCATGAATGAACCTCGCTGGTGGTGCAGAGAGCCGAGAGCGTTTGAATGCGGGGCCCTGACCCAGACCCGCTCCCGCCCGATCCTGCGCAGAGAACACAGCCTTCCTACCCGCAACAGGCAGCTTGGAGGGATGTTAACTCTCAAAGGGGCAAACATCATTTTGTTTTCAGCCAGTCTCCTGCCTCCCTTGGGATGCCACCTGACAGAGCCACCTGGCGGGGCAGTGGGTGTCTTGTCTCTGTCCCAGCACCTCCGAGAGCCCCGGGCTCTGCGGCGTGGGACCTGGCCCTTGACTGCAGCCTTCCTGCACCACCGGCCACACGTCCACCAACCGAGAGACAGATGGCCCCGCTGTGGCCCATTTTCCTGCCGGGAGCCAGCGAAACCCGGGGTCCCGGTCCTCAGCCCTGGGGAGGCTCCCAGACCTCTGCACCTCGAGAGGGTTGGTCTCCAGGTGAAATGAGCTCACATGCATCGGGCCTGGCCTATCTGTGGGAAGGTTCTAGAACTATTAGCCGCGATGAGGAGGCAGATAATGATAGTGACGACAGGCTGACTCGAGGCCTCACAGTCGCACACTCAGAGGTGATCACAACCAGCCCGAAACCTCCAGAGCTCTCGACTGCAGCTGGGACCCAGCCCGGCCCGCTGCAGTCGTGGGCTCTCCGCTGTGCCGCGCTGTCCTGCACATGCTCTCCCAGCGGATGGAGACGGGTCTGGTGTCCGAGGGAAGACACCCAGTGAGAACGGGCAGCCGGCCCTACAGCTGCGGCCTGGATGCGCCCCAGGAGGGGAAAGGGACCCCAAACCTGGGGCTCCTCCCAGCAAGGAGCGCAGGCTACCTCGGGGGGTCACCCGATGTTTGAGAGAGAAGCTAACGAGCGCAGCCACCGTGTAGAGGTCGGCACCCTCTGACGTCTGTCTCTGAATTACGTTAGATGGGGAACAGCCTGTGAACTTGGCCCTCAGACTCAGCACTACCCCCTGGAGACATGACCTTGACTGGGGATCTTGCGGTAGCCCCCGCCTTTCCGAAGGGCCGCTTCGGGCTCGTGCACGGTCCAGCATTTCTGGGCCTTCTGGTGGACGCACGGCCCTAACACAGACACCCGCGACCCTTCTGTCCTTATGTCTGGTTTCAGGGATGGCTGTCGTGGGGATAAGTCACCATGCCTGCTCTGTGGACAAGGACTGCCTTGCAGCCACAGCAGGGTGGCCTGGGAGAACCCACTGACCGGCCAGCCCGCTGCATTTGCCGCCATCACCAGGAACCTCCCCATGCAAGGCTCCTCCCGACCCTCCAGACCTTTGGGAACCGACTGAGAGGCTCTTCGACAGAAACCGCTCAGGAGGCAGCCCACGGTGTATGGCACTGTGCTCCAGAAGATTCCGCCTGCCTCAAAGGACAGCTTCCTTCCAGAAACAGAACAAACTCACTGCAGGGGAGTTGGGGCACAGGCCTGGTCTGTAGGGGCATGTGATTCAAGGATTGCCCTGACCTGGGCCAGAAGCCTCGGCAGGTGGACGGCTGCCTGGCCTTCCAGCAGGTGCAGCAAAGGGATGAAGAAAGCCAAGGTCTTGGGGTGAGGAGCTGTTTCTCGAGGACAGCGGCCTCCCCACGGTTCCAGAATCCTCTGGGCCGGTGTAAGGCCTGGGTCACCCTGGGCAGCTTCTCTGGTGGGACATGTGCATCTGAGAGAGTGAAAGGCCCCCCCCAGGGCCTCAAGGGCTCTGTCCTCAGATGAGCGCCCATGTGCCGTTTCCAACACAGCCACTCCCCTTCCCCCTGGGTAAGAGCCACAAAGTTCTCTTTACTGCTGCCGCTGTGCGTTTATCCTGGGTCCTGCGTCCTCCGGGTGATCTGTACTTGGTTTTTATTAAGTTTGAGAACCATTATGTGAGATCTCAAACACAAGGAAAAGCACGGAGTAACATTCTGAACGCCCCCGTGTCCGCACCTGTGTTTATCAGACACTAACGCTCTGACGCGCTTGCTTCATTCTGGAAAAATCGAAATCATTTTAAAATAAATTACTGTCTTTGTGACATTTCCATCTAAAGTATCTGAATATACATATCTCCAGAACAAAGACATTTTTCTTCTTCAGATAAGGCCATTATCACAACCAACAAAATCCACCATAATTCCTTGAGGTCACTTAACGCCTGGTCTGTATTCAGGTCTGTCCATCACCCCCAAATGTCCTCACAGCTGGCTGTTCAAACCAGGACCCTATAAAGGACAGTGCCCGGCCCTTGATCAAGTGTCTCATGTCACTTGTCATCCAGAGCAAGACCCACCCCACCTTGGGTTTTTAATGACATGGACCTCGGAAGAGACTGGGCCCGGTGACTTGCAGAGTGTCCCCCTTTGGGGTTTGTCCGATCCTTTCTGCTTACCGTCCCTTACTTTGTCCCTGATGTTGCTGGGAATAGGGTGTTAGATCTGAATGAGGCATGAGTAGAAGACCTTTGGCGGGAATGTCTTATGGCTGACCTGTCATACGTGAATGATGTTCTGTCAACTTGGTTCTTTAAAAGCAACTTCAGGCCTTTGCGTCCCTGGGGATTTGACTTAATCAGAGCAGTGAGAATGGATGGTGATGGGGCCAATCGGCGGGCTGCTCGGGCCGGGCCCCCGGGACCCCCAGCCTAGGCTTCTGCCGCCAGCTCTCACCAAGTTGGACTGAAGCTCGTGGTCTCCACCAGCAGGAGGACACTAGAGGGACAGATTGGCCTGGCAGGAAGGACACGGGGTGGGGGGGGTAGGGAGAGCAAAGGCCAGTCGGGAGGCGCTGGGAGGTGACTCACCGTGTGACACTGGTGCCCGTAGGGTAGCTTGCTGCAGGACATAGAAAAGAAAAGCCCAGAAACAGCGCGTTTGGGTGGTGCCTGCAGAAAGGCCAGTGCCTGGGAACGGGAGGGCTCCCAGCTGAGCAGTGCACACCCTGTCCCCCAAGGTGGCATGAGATGGTGTGTGTGGCGGGGACAGATGAGCCGCCAGGAGTTGCCGCTTCCCTGGGCCTACTGGAGCCCTGAAGTGTAGGCTGCGGACTGCTGGCACCAGGGGGCCCCCCAGGGCTGGTCGTCATTCTGCCCGGCACACCCTCGGGACCTACGGCATTTGGGGCGGCTCATGAATGAATGCCTCTCGGGGTCCCGTGTGGTCCTGCAGGCCAGGCTGCTTGTAGGCGTCATTGTCGGGGCCAGAAAGGGAGGGGAGGTGGTGGTGAGGGCACCTGTGGTCCCAGGAGCCCAGAGACCGCACTGCCCAGCTGTGCAGGGCAGAGAGCCTCCCGACCTCCAGCGCGACTCATGAGCAGGGCGCAGCGGATGGTCTACGGCCCAGGCGGGACGGGAGGGCGGCCGGGGGCGCCTCACCCATTGCTCCTGTCCGTGGAGGGCAGGATTGCAGCCCCCAAGCAGAACCGGGCTGGAAGGGCTCTTCCAGGGTGTCTAACTCGGTCCCAAGCTCCCCTCTCCAGCGGCCCTCACTCGGTCGGAGAGCCCTGGTCTTAGAAAGCTGCTCGCAGACGTCCAGCTCTCGCCTGCCCCTGTGCCTGGTGCAGGAGCCAGCCATAGGGCACTTGCATACCCAGAAACCTCGCTTGCCACCCCAGGCTTCCCTGGTGCCACCACCAGTATGTGCATGCACGTGTGCACATATGCACGTGTCTGTATGCATGTGTGTAGCGTGTGCGCACATGCACACGTGTGTGTACGTGTGTAGTGTGTGCATGTGCACGTGTATATGTACGTGTGTGGTGTGTACAGGTGCACATGTGTCTGTATGCATGTGTGTGTGCATGTGCACGTGTATATGTACGTGTGTAGTGTGTGCAGGTGCACATGTGTCTGTATGCATGTGTGTGTGTGCGCATGTGCACATGTGCACGTGTATATGTACGTGTGTGGTGTGTGCAGGTGCACATGTGTCTGTATGCGTGTGTGTGTGTGCATGTGCACGTGTATGTGTACGTGTGTGGTGTGTGCAGGTGCACATGTGTCTGTATGCATGTGTGTGTGTGTGCATGTGCACATGTGCACGTGTATATGTACGTGTGTGGTGTGTGCAGGTGCACATGTGTCTGTATGCATGTGTGTGTGTGTGCATGTGCACATGTGCACGTGTATATGTACGTGTGTAGTGTGTGCAGGTGCACATGTGTCTGTATGCATGTGTGTGTGCGCATGTGCACATGTGCACGTGTATATGTACGTGTGTGGTGTGTGCAGGTGCACATGTGTCTGTATGCGTGTGTGTGTGTGCATGTGCACGTGTATGTGTACGTGTGTGGTGTGTGCAGGTGCACATGTGTCTGTATGCATGTGTGTGTGTGTGTGTGTGCATGTGCACGTGTATATGTACGTGTGTGGTGTGTGCAGGTGCACATGTGTCTGTATGCATGTGTGTGTGTGTGTGTGTGTGTGCACATATGCACGTGCGTCTGTGCACGTGTGGGCCTGTGTGTCCCCACCCCCTGTCTCTGCCTCCTCTTGAAGGTCTCAGCTCCGCCCTCCGGAGGAGCCCGACCAAGTTCCCATGGGCCACAGCGCCACCTGCTGGAACGCACGCGGTCGGCCATCCAGACCTGGCCCGAGGAGGGAGGGCTGTCCAGACCTGGTCCGTCCCCACCCCCGCCCCCCGCCCCGACCCACGGTGGGGGTGGTTTGTCTTGTGACATCCTGGGAATCCGTGAGAAAAGACAGAGGCCTGGAGTCCTGGGCAGCATGCATAGGCATCCAACCCCCAGAGTTGGGCTTGGATGTTCAGTGGACGCTCAGAAATGTTCAGTGGGACGCTCCCTCCAGGACTGATCTTCCCAAGCCTCATTCCACCAAGTAGGGGGTCACTGCCCGGCAGTCCTCCTGCAGGCGCCCAGGGCTGTTCCTTCCCCAGCTTAAAGATGGGAGACTGAGGCCCAGAGAAGTTGCCACCAGTAGGTAGAGGACCTGAGATTCTGGCCCAGGTTAGTTGGCTCCAGTCCCCTATGGCTCTCTCTGCTTTGCCTAACCTGAGGACCGTTACTTAGAGGCCACCTCCTCCAGGAAGCCTTCTCTGACCCCTCCACATTCGGGTGGGTGCTCCTGCTCTGTGCTCAGCCAGCAACCTGTATTCCCCATTTTAGTTGCTTACGCCAGGTTGCTTACCTGGACCAGATTGACCTTCCCCCCGACCTCCACCCCCAGTTTGTGAGCTCCTTGTCACTTGTATCTTGTTTGCCTGCCTAGTGTAATGACCCAAACCTTTAACTGCATAACTTTGAGTTAATTATGAGGGTCTGAGAGCTATGAAGAAGGGTTGAGGTCAGAGGATGTACCAAAAGCCTTTTTCTTACTGTGTTTCCCTGGACTCTTCAAGAAGTGCTCCTCCTGGGAAGATGCTGGGTCAGGCTCTGAGTAGCACAGTGGCAGGACCCACGTCCGCTGTGCTCACAGATGGTGGCCAGAAGCCTTGTCTGTCAGCTTGGGGGCAGCCCTGGAAGCTGGTCGCATGTCCCTTGTAGCAAGGCCACTGACTTGTCACCCGGCGCTTCCCATCCCCAGCCCTCCCCCACCCTCTTCCTAAACCATGTGGGACCAGCTGCACCATGGCCCTCTGAGGTGGCCCCCACTGACGCCCCCAGGTGCCGGAATCCCAGGGATCGGCCGCACGCCTGGGCTCCTGCGCCGCTCCCAGGTCGGATCCTGCCCTTCTGCTCCCAGAGGCCAGAGCTCCCCATCGGACTCAGGCTCCAGCACCTCGCCAGGGCTCTGGACAGACCCACTGTGCTCTTTCAGCCCAGAACTTACCTTGTATTATGGCCAAGAGAATGACTTCCTTACTGCGGTAGGACGGCTCAGCCGATGGCCTCGGCTGAATGACATCAGCCTCCTCCACTCAGTGTGTGGGGGCAGAGTCCCAAGGTGTCCTGACTCCCAGCCCTGCCGTGCCGTCACCTGCTCCTGGTTGTGCTGCCAAGTGCCAGTCTAGACATGGCTCCAACAGGTTAGCAGGTGCCCTCGGGGGCCCCAGGGAGCTCACCTTGAAATGGGGAGATTATCATGGTGGGCCACACCTAAGCACAGAACGCTTTCCCATCTGGGGTTCCATAGCTCAGAAAGCAATTGATGGAGTGAAAGCAGCCTGTGGAAGGGGAGGAAGTATTTGCAAACACCGCCACCTCAGGGTTGAGCCCAAACTCCATCAAGGTCTCAGAAGGCCCCTCCTGCCTGGCCCCCCACCGACTGTGCCCTCATGGGCCACATTCTTCTTCCTCTCAGCACACTGGGAGGAACCCCCCCCCCCGCCCAAGCACAGAGTGCCCTCACCCCAGTGAGGCTCTCCCCTCGGCTGCCAGGACTCAGGTCACTGTTGCCTCCTCCAGGAAGCCTTCCTTGGTTCCCGAGTCTGGATTCGATGCTGCCGGTGCTCTCCTGGCTTCCTGTCATTATCCCCCATGGAAGCCCCCGACGTCACTGCACGTGTGGTCTTTGTGTCTCTGTTTCTGTGTCCATCTGGGCCGGAAGCCCCTGGGGTAGGGAGGCCGTCACCATGGTCGTCTCAGCACCCTGTGCTGCGTCTGCCCGCGTCTCTACTTGACCTGAGGCCTCCTCCTTCCGGCTCGCGTGCAGTGCCCCCTGGACGCCGGCACGGACGCCTCGGCCCGCCGTGTATTTATTTTCACTCGGCTCCGTGCTTACATTTCCTTCAAGACTTCCTCTTTGAGCCTGGATTATCTAGAAGCGTGTGTGGTGTTGTTTCATTTCCAAGCGTTTAGAGATTTTCCTCGTGTCTGTGTGTTGTTCATTTTCCAGTTGGACACTGTGACGGTCAGAGAATGTGTCCGGCGTGAGTTCCGTGGTAAAGAACGTGTTGAGGTTTCTTTGGTGGCTCAGGACCTGCAGGTCTTGGAGAATGTTCCCTGGGCACTTGATCACCATGTGTCTTCTCCTGGGGCTCCTGCGGGGCTCCGTCGCTCCGCGTCTGCCTTCGGCTCAGGTCATGATCTCGGGGTCCTGGGATGGAGCCCCGCATCGGACCCGCTGCTCCGTGGGGAGCCTGCGTCTCCCTCCCTCTCTGCCCCTGCTCGTGCGCTCTTTCTCTCTCTCCATCTCAAATAAGTAAATAAAATCTTTTTTAAAAATTTGTCTTCTCCTGTTGGGTGGAGTCTCCCAGGTCTGTAGGTGGGACCCCGGGACGGATGGAGCCGTCAGATCCCCCTCGGCCTGGCCAGCATTCAGTGGGTTCGCCCCATCGGTCGCAGACTGGGACGGGGGCGGGAGTCCCCGCATGTGCCCGTGGGCCCGTTGGTGCGTTCAGCCCCGCTCGCCGCGGTCCGTGAGCTGCGAGGCTGCACTGCTTGGCGCACGCAGGGGCATCGGAAGGATGACTGTGTCTCTGTCCATTCGTCTTTCTGTCGTCATGTGACGTCCCTGTTGGTCTCTGGTAATTTTGTCGGCTCTGAAGCCGACTTTATTTCATATGAATACAGCCACGCGTGCTTTAAAAGAATCGTGGGCACGGCGCGTCTTTTTCCCACTCTTACCTCTGGTCTCCAGGCTCACCCGGCTTGAAGAGCGGCTGCGAGCGGCGTCTGGCTGGTCCCGCGTTTTCCCTCTGGTCCACGGCCTCTGCCTTTCGTGAGTGGGTCGAGACCGCGCCCCCGTTTAAGGCTTAGCGCCACCGTTAGAGGGTCTGAGGGGTTTTTGCTGTGTTTTCTGGGCATCAGGGTCTCCTTCCTTCGCTTCTCTTTCGTTGCCCACCCGAGGCAATATTTTAGGACCCCGTGTTGGGGTTTTATGGTGTTTCTGAGGTTCCGTGTGCGTTTCCGCACACACGTGGGCATGCCCTCTTCACGGCGAACCGCCCAGGGCCGACACGGGTGCGTCAGCATTTCGGGTGGAAACTTACGCAGCTGCACCCGTGGGGGCCGTGACCCTCCCCTCCTCAGTGTCGGAGTCCGGGCCGGCCCGAACCTCCCACACATCCGCTCCGGAAGCCTCCCGAGGACGGACGACTGTCGTCCCGAAGCGCGTTTCTGCTCTTTGAATCATCCCCGATTCCTTCCTGAGGCTCAAGATACCTTCTTTTATTATTTCCTTCTGCTGGAAGAACTTCCTCTAAGCCATTCTCCGTGGATATGCCTGCTCGCCAGAATTCCTCTGGTCTCCTCCGTCACAGGATGTCTTTTCCCCCCGTCGCTCCTGAAGGGGACTTGGGCCAGACTGAAGGCGGATGGCTCGCGGCTCTGGTTCCTGCAGCACCTCTGTGGGCCGCGCTCCCAGCACCGGGGCTGATTCACAGCCAGGGCCGGGCGGGGACCCAGGGCCGCCCGCCTGCCCGCCCCAGGCCGCTCGGTGGGAGGGGACCAGAGAGCACCCCTGGGCCCGTGCTTCTGGTGGGGCGCCTTCCCTGGGCTCTGGGTGTCTCTGGGTGAGTAAGGGGAGCCCTTGCCTGGCCAAATATGGTTGGGGTTGTGCCCGGCATGCCTGCCGTTTTAGGGGCCTCTCCCTGGGCCCAGGACAAAATGAGCCTACGTGCGGCCTTCTGTTGCTGGGTTGGGGCTTGGGAAGCACGTGTCTGGGTCTGGGGTGCGGCGCAGGCAGGAGGTCCTACGGCGCCTGGCGGCTCGTTGTTCCTGATCGGTCTCGGGCTCCCAGCCGCCTCAGCTTCCCCTTCTGCCCTTGTGGGTTGCCTCTGGTGTCACCCCTAGGGCACGTAGGGTCCTTAGCAGAGAGTGGGGAAGAGACACGTCCACATCCTCTTTTCCAGACTCGAAGTCCCTCGATACGAAGACTGAGTGACAGAGGGTCTGTTGGGAGGAAGCGGTGACCACAGGCCCCTGGGAACAGCAGGGTGAGTGCCTCACGCCAGAGTCACGAGGTCCGGGCTGGACGGCAGGTCAGCCAGCTCCCGTCACAGCCGCGCAGCCGGGGAGCTCAGGAGTGGCCGTCCCCACGGCGTCCAGCGGGACCGCCGCGCATCTGCTCTCCGCTGTTGGCTGGGGGACCGGCCGACAGCCGACCGCGGCCCAGCTACAGCCGCCGAGAGACGGGGACAGGGGAGAAGCCCCAGCAGAGACACCTGGAAGCCACACCCCACGCCCCGCAGCCGGTCTCCCCGGGGACTGGAGGGGTTTGTGCGGATGCACGCGCCAGCCTTTCTGAGCGGCCTCCCGAGACAGGAGCCCCTTCCTCTCCCGCCCAGACCGCCGTTCCCTGTGGCCCGGGAGCTGAGCCTCCTTCAGCAGCGAGTGGGGTGGGGACCGCACACCTCCGGGGCGCTGCGGGCACCACGGGCCGCTGTCTTCCCGCCGTAAGCTGGAGGCCTAGGCAATTCGGAGGGACTCAGTGCACGTCCCAGTTCCGGAGGAACCCATCAGCACTCCCCGATCCCCTACCCCTGCCTTCTCGCCCCTCTGCCGGGGCAGCCCTGGGGCATGAGGGCAAGAAGGAAGGGGCCAGTTCTCTCCCTTCCTGTTCTCTGACTTTCCCTAGAAATTGCCTTTCCGCATCCCTCCGTGTGCTGTGAGGAAGGGGGCAGTGGGAGGCCCGGGTCACACACAGGTGAGTTGGACCGGCCGGGCCCTGGGATGAGCTGGCCCTTGTCCAGTCCTGCCCCGGGCTGCAGCGAGGCAGAGCCCTGGAAGGTTTCTGAAGCCTGGGTGTTTGCACAGGGCTGGTCTCTCTCTCTCTCAGGCGGCACCTGACCGGGCCAGGAGGGTTGATCCCACCCCCAGTCCTGGTGGCTGCCTCCCGCCACCCCCCGCATCTTTCCTGCTGGGACCTGTCTGTGGCTCCCCAGGCACGGGCCCTGCTCCCACCCCCAGGCCGCAGGCTTTGTTGCCAGCTGGGTCCTGCTCGCCTCTTCAACATGGGCGGCCTTCCCCGACAGGCACCCACCGTCCCACGGAAGCCTGTAATTTCCGAGGGCTGAGTCACCGCTGGCTGGCTAGACAGTTCAGTGTGCTGCCCGGCCCGGGGCCGTGAGGTGAGCTACCGGGACCTGTGCCCTGAGGTGAGGTGCCCAGGGACCGATTTCCAGGAAGCCTGGCCTGTGAGTAAGTCTTCAAATGCAAAGAGCCAGGCAGAGTAACTGCACCTTTGTTCCCTCCCCGGACCTGAGTCAGGAGCCGCCAGGCTCCCTGTGACTGGGTTCCAGCATGTCCAGCGGGCTCTCTCTGATGCTCTGGGGTTTGGGAGGAAGCCTGCACATTTCAGGGAGGGTGCTGGGCATGCCATGCAGAGCAGTCCAGTGGAGGGCTACTGGAGAGCCTGCGATGGAGATGAGGCTCACCCACTGAGCGGCTGTGTGACCTTCCCCAGGTGACTTCACCTCTCTGTGCTTACGTTCCCCACCTGTGGATGGGACTGTGATGGGGCTGCGGTGTATCAGTGCAGAGAGACCCCAGGGGCAGGTCATGATCCCAGGGTCCTGGGATCACACCCCTCGTTGGGCTCCCCCCGCCTCGAGGAGCCTGCTTCCTCCTCTCCTTCTGCCTGCCGCTCCCCTACCCAGAGCCAGAAGAACTCTTCTTGGAAGGCAGGAGGGGACACCATCTTCTGTCTGCTTTATGCCCTGCCCCAAATCCCTGACACCTTAGAATCGGGGTTTGGGGAAATACAGAGAGAAGATGTGTGAATTAAGGTCTTGCAAAATCTGCCCCACGCAGGGACCCTTTGGCAGCCCTCTGGTCTCTGGGGGCTGTTGGACTGTCCCCATTCCAGGACAGGGGGATGCCGCAAGGCGATTTAGTCCAGTTACAGGATTGCCTGAGTTGGTCCCTCTGCTGCATCCGTGTTTGTCCCGGTGCTGGAAGGGGCTGCCCGGGGGCGGGGAAGGGAGGCCCAGGTTGATCTCAGGAGTGGGGGGGACAAGCAGATCTCATCTCTTTTAACGTTGAACGGGCATTTAGGAAAATGAGCCGTCACTGCAGACAGCTGTCGCCACCGTCACCCACCCCCGGGCGCAGGTCCTGACCCGCGGCCGGCGAGTCTGCGGGACGTCCTGGGAGCCCCAGGAGCTGGTGTGGGAGGAGGATGGTGCTGGCCGTCTCCGAGTGCTCCCAGGGCTGGACAGTGAATCGGGGTCCTTTTATTCTATTGTGGTAAAATACACATAATGCGAAATTTACCACAGTAGCCCCTTCTCAGCACCCTGCTCCGGGGCACTGACTCTGTTGTCTAGCTGTCCCCGCGTCAGTCTCCAGAGCTCTTCCATCTTGCAGAACTGAAATTCCGTCCCCATGACACATGAACCCCCAGCCCCCGGCCCCCACTCTGCTGTCTCAAGGAATCCGACTGCTCTAGGGACGTCAGAGAAGGCGAAGCCTACAGGGTCTGTCTTTGTGGTCCTTTTAGACGTGGGCTTCCAATTCCATCTTCCTGACTTCTCACTCACGGGCTGGAAGCCCCTTCCCGAGAGCCATGACAGGAAGAACACTGGCCCCCCAGGCCCCAGACTGGAGCCTGACAGGGTCACGGAATTGTGCAGGTAGGACTCAGGGAAGAGGGTATATTTCGGGGCTCCTGAATGTACACCGGAAAGATGAAATACTTCAGGGCACCTGGGCGGCTCAGTTGGTTAAGGTCTGACTCTTGATTTCGGCTTGGGTCATGATCTCGGGGTCGTGGGATCAGGCCCTTCGTGGGGCTCTGCGCTCAGCGGGGAGCCTGCTACAGGATTTCTCTCCCTCTGCCCCTCCCCGCCACTCTCTCTCTCTCTCTCTCAAATAGATGAATCTTTAAAAAAAGATGAACTATTTCAAGCATCAGAAAAATGGCGAGCCATAGAACAGAGACCTGTCACACCGCCTACGCTAGCAAAGGTGAGCGTCTGTCACATGGGAGTCACACCCTCCGCCCCTCTCTCCCCATAAGTGTTAACAACACGATGCTACAACATTAAATTGAAGGCCCCTCTGTATCCACTGGGACCCCATTCTTTCTCCTTCCTCAGAGCTAACTGTTGTCCTAATGTCTTTGCTTTTATAATTTTATACTTTTTTTTTTCCTTGTAGACGTATTTGTAAGCAACACCCAGAATCGTGTGTGCTAACCTTCCTGTTTCCATCATGCGGCAGGGTTGGCTGTGGGACTTCCCTCGGCCGTTCCGTTTCGTGGTTTTATTTTCCATGTCTGTCCCCTCTTCTTCTCTTCGGTTGGATTGAGAAGGTTTTCGCATTCTCTCTCTCTCTCTTTTTAAGATTTTCTTTTTTTTTTTATTAAAACTTTTTTTTAAAGATTTTATTCATTTGACAGAGAGGGAGAGACCAAGCGCACGTCCACAAGCAGGGGCAGCAGCGGGCCGAGGGAAGGAGAGAAGCAGGGAGCTGGGAGCCCAACGGGGACCTCGATCCCAGGACCCTGGGAGCACGACGCGAGCTGAAGGCAGACGCTTTACCCACTGAGCCCCCCAGGCGTCCCTCACTATAAATTTTTATAGCAACGTTGAAAGTTACTCGTTATTTCTCTCCTCTGGGAGTTTGAGCTTCCCACTGAACATAACCCCCCACCACCGACCCCAGGCTTCATTCTTACTTTTAGAATTTCAGTTCCACTCTTTAACACGCCGAATCAGTTACTGGATTTTCATTATCGATCGCAATTAAATTAACCAACATGGTTTCTGTGTTCACCCTTGTTTCTTGCTGCCTTCTCTTCCCTCCTGGCTTGACTTTCCTTCCCGCTGAAGTTCACCCTTCGGTAAATTTTCGGGGACGGTTTGTGGTTAGGGAACTCTCTCCTTACAGTTTGCATGTTGAAAATGGGCTTTGTTCTCACTGCTGAGTAAGAGCTTAGCTGGCTCCAGGATTCTAGGATGGGAGCTGGGTTCCTGCAGCCCTTGGACCGATTGCTCCAGACTGCAAGAAACCTGCTGGATTCTCATTTCTCTGTGGATGATCTTTTTGTCTCTGATAGCATCTGTCCTCAGATGGGCTGCAGGTTTGCTAAGGCGTCTCTAATTATGAATGGGTATTTATTTATCTGGTACAGCACGTTTCTTTTTTAGTTTCTAAGAGTTTTCAGCAGTTATGTTTTAGAACATGATTTTTTGTATCCTTCCTTCCATTCTCTTCTTCTGAACCCCCTGTGAGATGTATTCTGGGACTTCTGCTCTGTGCTCCTGCATTTCTTGCCTGTAACTTCTTGTTCTTATCTGCTTCGTTTGTCTATTTCTGGGTCACGTTCTGCATGATGTCTGCCAACTACCTCATTCCTCAGTGTGTCCAAAACATACGTCCTGTCTGTCGAGCTTTAACTTTCCTACTTCTCATTTCCAGGAGGGCCAGTTGATTTTTTATCATGACGGTTCGGTTCTGTTTCATTTAAGCTGGTTTTGCTTTCATAATTTTTTCTCTTCTTTGATGTTTCTTTGATGTTCTTAAACACTTCATTTGAAAATCATTTTCAAAGGCATCTGGGTGGCTCAGTTGGTTAAGCATCAGACTCGTGATTTCGGCTCACGTCATTTTCAGGTTCCTCTATTATTTCCACTTCACCGGGAGGAACTTTATATCTGCTTGGTTGATCTTCTTGATTGTCTTTATCAGTATTAACTTTGCGCATGTCTTGGGGATCAGGTTTGTAGGTTAATCTTGAGCCGATGCTTCTGTCTCTCCAATCTCTTCCACTACCCAGCCATCCCCCATTGTTCAGCTGCCTCCACCTGGCCTGCTGGGGGGCCCCAGTGCAGAACAATGAAGCCATGTGTTGTTGGCTCAGAGTGCCCGTTTCCTGGGGGGATGTTGCGGACGCAGCTGCTGAGTCCATGGGTGTCGTGACTCAGAAACTATCGTTACTCCCTTCCACTTCTCTGGGCACACAGCTGGGAGCCGGGACCCAGCCCCCGCCTCCTTTCAGTGTCTGTTCCTTGGGGATGGGGATCTTAGGTTTTCTTCCGGTTATGGCTCTTAAATTTCTCTTTTTACAGTTTATCTGCCTTTGCTAAAGGAGATAACTTGGAAAATTGAATTTGAAGTGCCATGTACTTTTTTAAGCTTTAAATATTTCCTTTTACTATAAATCCATAAAAAATAGAAAACCAGTGTAAATTTTCAGTTTCCTGGAATATAATGGGTTTGGAGGTTCACTTTTAAAAATGAAACCTCATCAAGATGACCCAAGTGTGAGCTCAGCTACACATTTTCCCCCCTCCAGAGTGGCGGACCCTTCCAGCTGAGTGCAGGCAACAGAAAATAAATTAGTGTTCCCATTTCAAAGTTGGAGGCAATAATATCTCCTTGTAAGGTAAATGGGGTAAGCTTCTTTCTGTTGGAAGCCTCTTTGCTAACTGAACTTAATTTTTTTAGAAATTATTTTATTGAATTACAGCACGACACGGCAAAGTGTACACATCCTACGTGATCACGTGATGAGCCTCTGTACAGGGACTTAGCAGGGTGGCCTCCATCCAATCCTGGGCAAGCCTGTGGCCTCGGGAAGGTCATGGTCTCCATTCCGTGGGTAAGGAAATGAAAGATCAGAGAGGTTAAGTGCTTTTTCCAAGGTTCCCAGCTAGGAAGAGCCATAACAGGGAGGGCACAGCCAGGCCTCAGGGAATTGCTCTGAGAGGTCCAGGCTGTGGCTGGGCAGGGGAGGGGAGCATCTACACAGGAAAGGAAAATTTCAGAAGAAATACCAGTCCTTTGAACATCTTAGGCTTTTACAAAAGAAGAAAAAAAAAGCAAACAGAAACAAGAAACCCACATCTCTGCATTGTTCTTATTTGTCTCATTTTGCTTCCGATGGCCCCAGCCCCCAGCCTGGTGTCTGGGACCCGATTGGGGGATGGTCAAAGCTCCTCTCCAGGACTGCCAGCCTAGGTCCTGGGGCTGAGGCCCGAGTTTCCAGATTTAGCAAGCAAAAGTACAGGATGCCCAGTTACATACTAATTTCAGATAAACAATAATTTTTTTCAGGTATGCCTTTATGTCTTAAAAACTACTTGGGATGTAGTCATACTACAGAAAATATTTGCTGCTCAGCTGGAAGTTCAAATCTCATGGGGCGTTCTGTGTTCGGTCCTGCAACTTGACCGAGGGACACCCGCAGAGCACAAGGGCTGAGCGGAGTGTGCCCAGAGCGCCGGAGGGTGCCTGCCCCCACCCCCCCCGCCCCAGCTCTGTGACCCGCGGCACCTGCACCGCAGCCCCTGGCAGGCCTTGTATTTACTTATGCTTTTAATGAGAGCGAATTAAGATTCACTTACTCTGGAGAACTGTGACATGATGGCTCTTATGAGAAGTGGAGACACCTGGCTTTTCTCTGCCTGGCGTGTCCCGCGTGGGGCTCCGCGGTCCCATGTTTATGGCACCGGGGGAGGGGAGGCCGCTCCTGCCCTCACTCACTCACCGTCCACCTGGGGACGGGGGAGCCCCCTGTCACACCGCAGCCCCACCACAGCCCGGAGCAGACGTTCTCGCCATGCGACGGGGAGGAAACCGAAGCACAGACTTCGCTCCTGCAGGGGCCCATCCTGGTGATACGCTCTGGGATGTCCACCCGGGCCCTGGGGTTTCCCTGCAGCAGGCCGGTGGCTCGAGCCCAGGGAGCACTTGGGAAAGCTCCACCGCCAGGCCTCCTGACCCAACGGGCCTGGCCCAGGGCCTGGTGGGGAGCTCTGAAAGCTCGCTGGGCGATGCCAGGGGACAGAGACGAATCTAGTAGCATCTTCCCGCAGTTCCTCCCGCCCCGTGGAGAAGGAGGAGGAGGAACTCCGGGGTGCTGAGGCCTGAGGGCGTGCTGGGGCACAGGGGGGCATGAGCAGAGGCACAGAGGTGGGCTGTGCTCCTGGGCCAGTAGAGGGCTGAGCTCCAAAGGCGGGCTTGCCTCTGGCTTTCCTCTCCACCTAGCTGGGGATTCCCGTTAGCTCCACCCCCCGGCCCCCGCCGAAAGCACGGGTGCGGTGTCGGCGAGGGTGCCAGGCTCTTTCCCGCCTTGCCACGGGGCCTGGCGATTTTCCCATCGGAAAGCTCCTCCTGGCTCCTCCTCCTGGAGGGCAGTGGCGGGGAGAGGAGGAGCGGGCAAGGCCGGCAGGAAGTGACAAGGGCAAGGGAGAGCAGGCCCAGGGTCAGCGGGCCTTCGTGCGCAGCTGGCGTCGGAGTCTGGCCCTCCCCGCCCCCACGGACCAATGGCCCTCCCATGAGCATCCTTTCCCAGAGCATGTCCCGGGGAACCCGCAAGGCACTTGTAACAAAGGAGTCCTGGTGTCCTAAGTTTGGGAAACGCTATGTACTGTAACTCTGGTCAGAGCCTCACAACATCCATGAGCACATTAAAGGCTCTGAGAAGTCCTACAGCAAAATGCTGCCCGTTAGTTTTTTGGTTTTTTTTTTTTAAGATTTTATTTATTTATTTGACAGACAGAGATCACAAGCAGGCAGAGAGGCAGAGAGAGAGGAGGAAGCAGGCTCCCCACTGAGCAGAGAGCCCGATGCGGGACTCGATCCCAGGACCCTAGGATCATGACCTGAGCTGAAGGCAGCAGCTTAACCCACTGAGCCACCCAGGCGCCCTGTGCCCTCTTAATTTTGTTTGATGTAAGTGTGGACGCTTAGTGACCTCAGAGCCCTTCTCCATATAACGAGGAGCCCCGAGAGCGTCGTGGAATGCATCCTGGGGACGGACAGTGGCTGCTCCCTAGCGCCCCAAGAATGGGTCCTGAGAGAGGGGCGGGAAGTGGAGGCGTCCGTGGTGCCAGGTCAGTCTTCCAGAAGGGCCCCCCTTCCTCGGGTGCCGGTGAGGAGGGAAACGCCTTCTCTGAGGAGTGGCTGAGCCCGGGGCCAGGACGGATCTGCCTTGCGGAGCCTCAGTTGCGGTTTGCAGCCCGACCTGGACGAGAGGCGGATTCAGACTCGGGATCTGCGGGCCCAGCGCTGGCTTTTGCGGCCTCAGGAGAAGCCGTGTTTCGTGGGGAGGGAAATCCCGGCATGGGGGCCCTGGGTGACCTCGGACTCTGTGTCGCATGTCCTGCAGAATGGGCTCACAAGAAAACCTCCCTGGAAATGAAAGTTAAAGTTGCTTTGAAAGTCAGCCGTCCAGACTGCCGCGAGGTAGAAAAAACCTTGCTCGAGGTCCTGATAATGATGAGTTTGAGTGTAAAAGATCTGACAGTCAGGCAAAGCTGGGAAAGTGTACCAAGGCCGACCTCAAAGACAGGTGTCTGTGGACACAGCTAAGGATATCCATTGACACGAGCCTGTCCCTGGGCGCCCACGGCCTGGATGGCTGTTTTCTCAGATGAGAGAGCAAAGTGCCTTTGTCATGGAAAACAGAGAAAAATACAAGGAAGAAACCAAGTTACCCATAATCCCACGATGGGCGGGCACTAATGTTAGCCTCCGGTGCGGCATTTCCTGTATTTTAATGTTCTTCTCCTACTATACACGTCACGTTTCTGTTTTCCAGACAAGATCTCTGTGTAGCTACAGCCCTGAAGCCTTCTTTTTATTTTTTAGTAAAGTCTGTGCCTGACTTAGGGCTTGACCTCATGACCCCGAGGTCAAGTGTCGCATGCTCCCCTCCAACGACTGAACCCAGCCCGTGACCATCATTTCTTAAAAATAACTTATTGAGATGAAAATCACATAAAATAAAAAGACCACATAAGGCGAGCAAGTCGGTGGCATTGGACGCTTTCACGGCGTGCGACCAGCCCCCTATCTAGTTCCAGAACTTTTCTGGAGTCTGACCGAGGCTGTGTGTACTCCTCCACCAAAGAAGGGGGCTGTGACTTCTCGAACACTAAAGCTGTTACCGAATACTGGCTTTAATTGCCTGCACTGCCGGCAGCTGCCGAGAAGGTCCAGCCTGCACCTGCTGTCCATGTGTCTGTCTGTTCTCCACCGTCCAGCGGACTCTGGGAGGGAACTTGACAGCCGAGACCTGCCTCTGAGGCCCAGACGCAGACACCACGGCCCAGCTGATGGCTCCTCTTGGATGCCTGAAAGCCTCCCCAACACGACGTGCCTGAAGCCCAGCCTGTCGTCCGTCTCTCTTTCCTCTCAGCCGTCCTGATGCAGCCCAACCCCAGGCCCAGGTGACTTTACCTCCGGGGCTCCTTCCTGATACGCTGCAGTTTCTCTCTTTGAGTCTTGCCATCCCCCTCCCCTGCCCCCATCATCGTCCTCGCCTGGGACCCTGCCTTCGGCTCCCCCTGGACTCTGGCCCCCCCTCCTGTCACTTGCAGTCCGTCTAGAGCTGCTGTTTCAGAGGGCCGGTCTGCTCACACCAGCCCCACTCCTTCGCTCTTGGAACTGTCCCATGACCTCCCATTCTTTTTTAGGATAAAGGTCCATGTTGTTATTGTGCCTGGAAGGCCTGCTTCCTCACCATTTTAACAGCTTCTCTGGGCTCAAGCCTCCTGTGTCGTCCTCCAGTTCCTTGCAAGGACCACATTTCCGCCCACCACAGGACCTTTGCACGGGCTGTTCTCTGCCTGTCGTCTCCTTACCCTCCATTGCTCCTGGTTAATCCTTGCTCATCTTTCTGATCTCAGCCCAGTCTCCCCTCCTACAAGAAGCCCTCCCTGACCCCAGACCAGATGTGAAGCTTTCAGTGTCTACCCTGATTGCATCATCTTCTGTGTTTGTTTGGCTAATGTCTGTTTTCCTGACCCAGCTCGAAGCATTAGAGGGAAGGGGCCATAGTGAGTAATCAAGAACTATACATTGCATCAGCCAACGAAAAAACAATGTACTTAAGAGGACAAAGCTCCTGACACGTATTTGCCACAGTGCTTTCCGGACAGGTGCGAGCAGGGTACACTCCCACATTGCATATGCTAGTGTCAGAATAGCCAAACCTTGACCGTAAATTCTGCCCGTGCGGCAGAGCCTCAGTCATCTGACAAGTTCAAGCTCAGGGATGGCGCAAGTAGGAGAACAGTCAGCAGCAGATACGCTGAGCTGCGCTGAAGAAGCCAAGATGGCCACACACCTGGTGTGACCGGGATCCACTCAGGACAGAGGACAAGAGTGATGCCCCTGGATGGCTTATCGGACCCGAGGCTGGCCCCTCGGGCCTGGAAACCTGGGTGGGATGTCCAGGAAAAGGACTGGCAAGACGTTGACAGAAGGCAGAGAAGAAAAGGTGAGCAGGGGCGGTGGGTTTGGAAGCGGAGGCGGCTGGCATTGGGCGGTGGCTGGAGCTGGAGGTCTCAGGCCCGCCGATGGCGTGGGAGGGGCTGCGAGGGGACGCTCACCTCGCTGCGACCCGGGCTGGCAAGACCCAGAGACCAGGTCTGCCGGCCAGATCTCTCCTTGTGCCCTTCTTGGGGGCAGGCTGCTCCTGTGATGGTCCCCAAGACGTCTGCCTCCCTCCTGGTATTCAGGACGGCCGCCTCCGTGACCAGAGCACGGGGTCACCGCTTCCGCCTTCCCCACAGACTGTCTTCTGCTGATGGACAAGTTGCTGTGTTGGGGAGGCCCACGTGTCAAGGTAGCACCAGCTGGTGCCAAACTGAGACCTTCCAAGAGCCTCCAAGGAGCTCAGTTCTGGCAACCATCCCATGAACTTGGAGGGGGATCCTTCCCTAGTAGGAGCTTTAGAGGAGACCCCCCCACACACAATCAGCCCCTTTGATGAAGTCCCAGAACCTAAGTCAGGTTCGGTGGGGTGAGGTTCGGAGCTGATGACTAAAGAAAGAATTCTTAAGACATCTTTGGTGCAAAATGGTGGTTTATTAAAGCACGGGGACAGGACCCGTGGGCAGGAAGAGCTGCTGCTGCCCCGGGTTGTTAGGAGTGGTTGGTTATATACACAGGAGTTGTGAGACCCTCTGGAGCCCAGAGCCCAGCTGAGCCATGCACCCAGTCCTGACGCACAGAATCCATCCGTGGGATGTTAAACGTGTCATTTTAAGCCACTAAGTTTGTTACGATTTGTTTGCACGAGCAGGTGACCAGTACTCTCCCCTGTGCCTTGGTTTCTGCATCTCACGGAAGTCTGGAGTGGCTCAAGTTCAAGGGTTACAATTGTACAACAAGCCCGCCCACGTTCAGATGGAAGGAACGCAGGGAGGAACGCCAAGGTCACAGTGTGCAGCGGGGATGGGGACCGGACTGTGGCCGGTTTGGGGGAAATACTCTCGGACACAGCCCGACCTTGGGCCGCAGCAGCTCGCGTGCTCCCACGTGCCAAGCACGCTCGCCCAACCCCCAAGACGTCTCCCGGACATCTGCTCCATGTGCTGTGGGCCAGATTCCAGGTGCAGGCTTCAGTCCCGTCGCTCAGGCCACCTGGTGCGGATGGGCCTGGGAGCGGGGAGGGCTGCTCCGGGGCTCTCCGGACCTGGGGCAGTTCTCAGAGTCATGCTTCCTCCTTTCTAAGAAAGCAGAGTTTGCAACTGAATAGCTGCTCCCCCGCCCCCCACTTCTTCTTCTAAAAGGCTGAGAATGCAAAGGCCTCTTTTCATTTTTTTTTTTATATTTTATTTATTTATTTGATAGAGAGAGATCACAAGTAGGCAGAGAGGCAGGCAGAGAGAGAGGGAAGAAGCAGGCTCCCCGCTGAGCAGAGAGCCCGATGCGGGGCTTGATCCCAGGACCCTGAGATCATGACCTGAGCTGAAGGCAGAGGCTTTAACCCACTGAGCCACCCTGGCGCCCCTGGCCTCTTTTCATTTTGTCTAGTCCTTATCCCTGGTCAGTCCAAGCCTAATTCCTTTAAAAGCTTGGGGGCTGCCTGTGTGTTCATTTAAAATTGGCTCCTTGGGCGCCTGGGTGGCTCAGTGGGTTAAGCCTCTGCCTTCAGCTCAGGTCATGATCTCAGGGTCCCGGGATCGAGTCCCCCCATCGGGCTCTCTGCTCAGCGGGGAGCCTGCTTCCCTCTCTCTCTCTCTCTCTCTGCCTGCCTCTCCATCTACTTGTGATTTCTCTCTGGCAAATAAATAAATAAAATCTTAAAAAAAAAAAATTGGCTCCTTGCATTAAAAACCCCAGCCACAAAACTTAAAAAAAAAAAAAAAAGAACAGACTTTGTGTGTAAAGAGTTGTTTTAGATTAGAGGGAAGGGGAGCAGAAGGCACAGAGCGTTCCCAAGGGCCCCGCCCTGCCCCCACCGCGCCCCCAGCATCCCCTCGTCACCTGGGTTACAACTGTTGAGCCAATACTGACACACGATTAGTAACCAAAGGCCGCAGTTCCCATTAGGCCTCTTGTCGCGCTCTTTGCGGGTCTGGACAAACGCGGGATGAACAGGACAGCCCACGGCAGCACTGCATGCACTAGTCTCACGGCCCTAAAAATCCCCTGGGCTCCACCCACACCCCCATCCCCTCCCGTCTACCCCATGGCAGCCCCTCATTACTGCCTCCGTCGTTCTGCCTCTTCCAGAATGTCCTAGAGTGGAGTCAGACAGCACGGAGACTTTTCAGTCGGCTGCCTTCCCTTAGCGCCACTTAGATACGCCTGTCCCTGTCCTCCTCTGGGGATGCAGTGGGAGAAGCCCGTGGAAGACCATCTCTTTACGAGAGGGTCTGCCAAGGCAAGACCCTCCGAGTGCCTCTGTAGCGGGAAGCAGTTTAGGAAGCACCTTTACATTTTTCCCGAGGTCTTCCCGGAGGATCTGACCGTCACATCCGGACTGGTTTGTTCTCAGGCCCTTTCCTACTCTGCACACCTTTCTCTGGCGGCGGACACGGTTCTGGCTTTTCCCGTTCCCTCCCAGTTCCACTGGAAACAAATCGTTTGCTCTTAGTTTGTCCTTTTCCTTTTTCTTTTTATTATAGACAGAGACGTCTGCCTCCACCCGGAAAGCCCCTTAGCTAGACCGTCAAGTTCACGAGCACACTTTCCGTCTGTTTTGTCCACCACTGCAGGCACTGACTTCGCTAAGCTTTCTGCCGCCACTTCGTGAAGACTTCCTGTCCCCCAGGGGGCAGTAGCACTCCCTTTTTTTTTTTTTTTTTAAGATTTTATTTATTGAGAGAGAGAGAGCGCGAGAGAGCAAGAGCATGTGCTAGTGGGAGGGGAGAGGCAGAGGGGGAAGCAGATTCCCACCTGAGCAGGGAGCCCCATGCAGGGCTCAATCCCAGGACCTTGTGATCATGACCGGAGCCAAAAACAGATGCTTCACCAACTGAGCCCCCCAGGCGTCCCCAGTAGCACTTTCTTTACTCCCCCCAGGGTCTCTCCGGCTTCTGCTCACTGCCCACTCCCAGCCAGTGCCACACATTTTAGGTTTAGTGACAGTAGCAAGTGAGGCACTTAATATAAATAAAATACTCTTTTATTTTTTTATGTGGGAGGGGCAGAGGGAAAGGGAGACTCTCTCTCTTTTTTAAAAGATTTTATTTATTTATTTGACAGAGATCACAAGTACGCAGAGAGGCAGGCAGAGAGAGAAGGGAAAGCAGGCTCTCCACTGAGCAGGGAGCCCGATGTGGGCCTTGATCCCAGGACCCTGGGATCATGACCTGAGCCGAAGGCAGAGGCTTAACCCACTGAGCCATCCAGGTGCCCTGAAAGGGAGACTCTGAAGTGGGCTCCCAGCCCAGCGTGGAGCCTGACACAGGGCTCAATCTCAGGCCCCTGAGATCATGACCTAAGCCGAAATGAAGAGTCAGCCTCTTAATCAACTTAGCCCCCAAGGTAGCCCTTTAGGTTGCTTTTCTAATCAATACATCTGCCTCGCAAGCTACGTAAGATACTGTCATTACATTTATAGGAGGAGAAACTGGGACTCAGAGTCCTATGGCTTGTCACAAGCCACACCTTGGGTGACACGGGAGCTGAGCGTTGGAAAAGAATTTTTACTTTTATTATTATTTTTTTAAAGATTTTATTTATTTATTTGACAGAGAGAGGTCACAAGTAGGCAGAGAGACAGGCAGAGAGAGAGGAAGGGAAGCAGGCCCCCTGCTGAGCAGAGAGCCCGATGCGGGACTTGATCCCAGGATCCTGAGACCATGACCTGAGCCGAAGGCAGTGGCTCAACCCACTGAGCGACCCAGGTGCCCTGGAAAAGAATTTTTAAAAGGTGGCGGGCACGGGGGTCTGGGGACGTTTCTTGAAGAAGCCACAGAGCAGTATATGAGTTAGTAACCGTTAAAGGTGTCATTGAAGATAGTCTTGAGCCACGAGAAAGTTCGGTATACTCTAGTAAGGCAGGTAATTTTGTTATACATTTTATCAGAGAGCTGTACATCAAAAGAATGAAAATAAAATTTCTGTGCTTAAACAATTAACCTTCATGCATCTCGAACATCAGCGTGTATCGAGAACACCTCACTGCCTCTCCCTCTCATCCTTCCTTCAGAGTCTGGGGAATGTGAGATGTCCAGCAGCACGACAACACAGGTGTTCCCGGTTCCTGGGTGCCCAGGTCCATGTGAACGATGACCCACAGGCAGGAAGGTGAGTGTCGAGAGAGAGGCCAGCGCGACAGACCCTCGAAGGTCCCGCCTGACTCCAGGATCCATCTGTCCCGAGGATGGAGGTGCGTCTGGGCATCGCTAAGTAAAATGAACCAAACCAACAACTGGACGGACTCCTGAGAGGTCCTTGGGCTCTGGGAACCAGAGGCCTCAGTGTCGAGTCGTATTGTGCATAGGGGCTGGATCCGAACGAAGCTGGACCAGAGTGGAATTTGCACACGTGGCAATTAGGGGTGTTGTGCTAGCGCAAGTGACGACTGGGGGCTGTGTGTGGGGTGTGGGGTGTGCGGCAGCCGCTGCTCGTCCCTCCATCCGGCCCGGCCTGGGGCTGCTCCCTCCTTCACGCCCCAGCCCTGCCTCAGCCTCCCCTCTGTAGACAAGGAGTGGGAGCTTGGCCGGGGCAAGAGTCCGGGGTCCACTCTGGTCCAGTCGGCTCTAATGAGGGGTTGGGGAAGGTCACCTGGCTGGACCGGACAGATTTCTGAAGAAGGGGAGCAGGTGGGTAGGACTCACCCTCTCAGCCACACGGACCTGAGTTCTCATTTATACGAGTTTCCGACTCTCTGGCAGGAAATAAAAATGCTTCTTGGACCCCCACGGAAAGTCAAGGAGAGGAGGGAAGAGAGCGTTGGAGACGCTAAGCATACTTGCTCCTGTGGGCTGCTGGGGAAGGCGGCCAGGGGCAGGCAGCGTTGAGACCTCACGGAGAGTTTGCCCGGATCTCCTCCCCCGCTCCGGTCTTCACCTTGGGGCCGGGGCTGGCAAACCTGGAAGGGCGGGCCCGGCGCGCCTCCCTGAGTTTGAGTTTGTGATCCTGATGCATCGCGCCTCCGGCTGCGCCCCGCCCTTCCCTCTGCCTGGAACAGCGCGCCTCCCCGAGCCTTGGCTCCCTGGCAGATTCCTACTGATTCTTTAAAACCTTGCTTTGGCATCACCCTCTAGACAAAATGCAACACTTTCTCCTCTGTACGTTTAAAAAAAAAAAATGATTACGGAAAATTTCCTTAAGGATACAAAAGCAGAGAATTCTTCTGTACAACTTTTGCCAGGGAACGCGCGCGGTCGCCGCGGCCTGTATTGCACGGGTCGGAGAGCTGCGTGTCCCGGCGTCTGCTCTTCAGAGCGGCACACGGTACCCGGCACAGAGCGGATAAATGTGTCCCAGAGGCAACAGACATGAGCTGACACACGCACCCATTTTACAGACGCAGAAACTGAGCCCCCCCCCCGGGGGCTCATCAGAGGAGTCCAGGCTGTCCTTTTGACCACTAGATAGACAGACAGGTACCCGGCCCACGCTGCCCTGCTCCGGGCGACGAAGCGGGAGGCCGGCTGTGCCCCCCCGGGGCTGGCCCACCGGGCACCGCCCCGCCCCCGCGGCCACCTGGGGCCCCAGCGCCCGGACTCGGGGCAGGGAAGGAGCTGCGACGGCCTGGGACCAGCCCTTCGCACCGGGGGTGAGGGTGGGCGGTGCGGGCGGCGCGCGCCCGAGGGCGCCTCCACCCTCCGACGTGCTGCGGGGAGCGGGCGCAGGGCGGGGGCCGCGGGGCCGCGCCAGGTGCAGCGCGGGGCGGGGCCGGCCTTGCACCTCCACGGCCGGGGGCGGGGCCGGGGCCGGGGGCGGTGCCTCCCTCCTCCCGCCCCTCCTCCCGCGCGCTCCGGGCCCGGGATTAGCGACCCGGGAGCCCGCGCCCCGCGGCCTCGCCGCCACACTTTCCTGGGAGCGGCGACACCATGAAGAAGTCGTACTCAGGTGGGCGCCGCGGCCGGAGCGGGGGGCATCGGTGTCCCGGGACCATCGCTCCCCACCTGAGCCGAGCGGGCGGCGGGCGCGGGGGACGTCGCGGGCCGCTGCGCTCCCGCTCAGGCTTTCCGCGGCGTGGGGTGGGGGCGTCCGCGCGGGGCAGGTGTTCGCAGCCCCCACACGGGACCCGATCCAGGGACCTCCGCGCGCTGAGCCCCTCGGCGGACTCGGTGCTGCCCCTTGCTGCGAGGCCGCGGGACCCGCGCGCCTGTCCGGGACCACCCGTGCGGGGGGCGGGGGAGAGTCCCGGCGCTCGAGGCCTCTGACCCCGCACGCTGGCCCCGCTCCCGGCCTGGCTCGGGGTCCCTCGCCGCCGTCGGCCACTGCTCGCTCAGGTGTCTGGAGGGGCCGCCTGGGGGCCGCTGCCCCAGGCCGGCCGGACTTCCTGCTCGCCCTCCTGGCCCTTGCGTGGGCCCCTCCAGGCGCCGCCCCTCCCAGTGTGCGGGTCCGGGCGTGCGGATTCCGGGGTGCGGGTCCCGGCGTGCGGGCCCTGGCGTGCGGTGTGCGGATGCGTGTGTTTGCAGGGAGTGGTGGCGTGGAGGATTTCCTGGGGCTCAGCCTCCAGGGCTGGTGGTGGTCCAGGCGGCAGCATCCTTTCTTCAGAGGAACTGTTTGTTACCCTTGTACCCGCTGGAGTACGGGAAGTTTGCCAAAGGGGACCGTCCAGCAAGGCTCGGGCTCAGTACCCGGGGTTCATCCGGTGGGTCTGGGGGCAATCCCCCCAACAGGTGCTGGTACCCTAACTTCACCGGCTGGTGTGCCCTCGCACAGGTCAGGCTGAAGTTCCATTTCACAGATGGGTAAACGGAGGTCACAAGCACGGGAGGACAGACAAGGGTAACCCAGATCTCTCTCCTTTTTTTTTCCCCTTTGTGGTTCCCCCCCCTTCCACCCCCCACCAAGGGATCCTGGCAGGATCCGTGTCCTCCTCCGTTCTCAGATAATAAGTAGAATCTTCTCTTTTGCTCACCTTGCAAACTGTGTCCCTCCCCGTAATCTATTTGGACATGAAGTTTTCTGCCAAGGACTCAGGAACTGATTTTTCTTGATAAGAGGACAGCATCATGGGACTTAGCTGGCGCTGAGGCGGCCATTCGGGCCACCCCCCTGCCTTTGGGCCATTTCTCAGTTGCCTGCTTTCCACATTCAGGAACTGAAATGAGTAATAAAGAATAACTTGTTTCAAAGAGGGTTACTCAGAACTTCCCTGAAAATACCCTTCTGGATCAGTGGCTTAGAATTTCAACTTTTACCCCGTAGCTGCAAACAGCACGGCCCTCCCGACACCCCCAGCGCAGCTCTATCTGAGGAGCGTGGGCGCGTTGATGGAATGGGGGGGGTGGGGGGGCTTCCAGGTGGCATATGCTGGGGTTTGGCACTTGGCCTCCCTTCCTCCCTAGCATGCTCCAAATACTTGAGATGGTTGTGGGCACTGCTGCTGTGTGCGGCCCTCTCCCTGGGATCGTTGGCCCAGGGGCAGCCCAGGGACCTCTGCTGGCTCTCGCCCTGGGCTCCTTGCGCTTGACCTCCTGCTGGTGGGTCTGGACAGCGGGGGCGAGGTGGGTCCTGCCAGGTCATAGGTCCTTGGCCTCTTCCTGGGGAGACTTTGAGACCATCCTCTGTGGATGCCAGGGGGCCCCCAAAGCAGGCTTGGGCTCCTCTCCTTCCGCCTTCTCCCCCTCCCCCCAGGTAAGTTTAAAAAAGAAAGATGAAGTAGGGTTTAATGGGGTGAGTAGGAACCAGCTCTTGTAAAGGCGGCCTGTTTGGCTCATGTGTTTACCTAACGGGGCGGGACCCTGGAGGATGGGAGCAGGGAGGGCTTGGACCCCTTCCAGTTTGTTTCCCTGCTGGCAGTAGTCCAAGGCGGACTGGGTCCCTCGGTTGCGCTTGTGTGGGGTGGACTGGAGGGGCCTGGCCCAGGGGCGGGCTGGCCTCTTGGCCTCATTTTGAGCATGCGTTCTCTTGGCGCGCCCTTTTCCGGAGGGGTGCTCTGCAGAAGTCAGACTGACCCCTACGTAGCATCCGTGCTCTGAAATTAAGGAGAGCCCAGAGGGTGTTAAAAATCCCCCCAACCCCGCCGCCAAGGGTTGAAAATCCAAGGACAGCCAAGAAGGCTTTTCTTTTCTGCCTGGACTGAATGGGATCATTGCTTCTGGACCTATTTATGGGCTCGGCAAGAAATGGAATGATTGTAAGGGGGTCCTTTGTAGAGCTGGGTTTGAGCACTCATGAGTCCCTGAAACGGGAAGAATTTTTAAGCTCTGCTTTGGGTGGATCCCAAGTGTCTTGGTTCTGGACGCGTTCACTGAACTCGTGCCGTGCGTGGGGCACGTACTGCGAGGGTACAAAGATGCTGAAAAGACGGGGGTCCTCGCTGCCTACTCACAGGGGAGACGCCAGCAGGGGGACACCCCCCACCCCACCCCGATCTGAGCCACGGGCTCCAGATGCCACCGAATGCCCTGGAAGGAGGGGCCGTGGGCGTGCCGGGAGGTTTGAGCGGGAGGCCAGATTGAGACCTGGGCCTTGAGAAGCGAGAGGTGGAGAGTAGGGGGAGAATAGCAAAGGGCTTTCCGGGCGGGGGGCTGCGGTCGGGGGGCTTTCCCTGGACCCACTTCCCCTGCTGTTCTGTGGGGGGGCAGGGCGGGTGTCGGGGGCAGGCAGTGTGGCCTGGGGCCGACTGTGCGGCCCTTGGAAGGCAGGCTGCACCTCCCCGCCGTGGGGCAGGTGCTTGATCTCGCTTGGGGCTGATGCTGACTTGTGACGATTGCGTGAGCCCCTGCGCGTGATAGGCCTAGAAACATCTGCCGGGTACCTCGGCGGCTGTGACTGTCTTCATCATTCATTCGTCCCTGCTCCAGGAAGGCCGAGCAGGCTGTCTGCAGCCCGGCAGCTCCCCATCTTATCTGAGTCCCGTGCGGCTTCAGAGACCCAGGCCCGGGCTTCTCCCTCGGCCCCTTGGCGTCAGAGCGGGCCGCGGTCCGACCCCCTCCGCTTCCTGGTGTTCTGAGCTTCTCTCTGCACGCCGGGTCACGGGGCCCTGGCCTTTCAGTGTCGCTGGCTCCCCCGGGAGTTCTCATGGGCACAGGCGCTTCCTTGAGGCCCTCGAACCACAGAAATGCGGAGCAGGGCGTGGGGGTTGGTCTATGGGTGCACTTGGGAATTAGTCAGAGGTCCGCTTTCGGGATATTCCCAGAGGGGTGCCTGGCCGACCAGAGGTTCCAGAGACCTGGGTAGCTCCAGAGGCCTGGGGAGGAGGCTGGACCCCAGGGGAAGGGCCTGACAGAGACCGCGTCTGCGGCTGCCCCTGGAAAAGTGTGGCCTTGCTCACACCCAGTGCCCTAGGACCTGACTTACAGGAAGGGAGAGGAACCTCCGAGAACACTTCCCCAGTGAGCTAACCCCGGGTTGCCGGGTGAGCGTGGGCAGGGGTGCTGAGGCAGGTTCTTCCTCTTCTCTGCCCCCCCCACCCCGTCCTCGCTGCCCCTTGTCTCTGGCTCATTCGGGGTCTCAGCGAGAAAGAGCCGCTTTGTGCAGCGGTTAGTCTGTGGCGCTGTGGGCTTGTGCCCAGGACCGTGGGACTCGTGGACCCCGGAAGCCTCCCGAGTCGTGAGCAAACTGGCCGAGCCTGAGACCTGGGGCCATCGCTCTTGCTGGCCTGGTGCCGAGGCGGGGACACACGCTCAGGCGCGGGGGGGTCCGCCTACCCGCCCTTGTGGCTCACCCCGGCTCGCGGTCACCTGCCCGGCAGCATCGCCCCCGCCAGCCCAGAGGGTTCTGAGAGTCCAGGGGCATGCACCTGAGTTGGGGGCCGCCCCCCTGCTTCCTGGAGATCCACCCCCTTCCAAGTAGCCGGTTGGAGCCAGGACAGGTGCAGAGGGGACAGGAGGTTGCCCCTCGGGAGCAGAGGCCTAGAGCCCGCGCACCAGGTACACATGCTCCACCTCCCAGGAGGGCATCAGCAGGGGGCATCTCACCTGAGGACCCCGGGACCCCGCTAGCGGGAGGAAGTCTGTCCCCCCCCCCACCCCCCCCCAGGGTAGCCCTCAGACACAGGCCCCCCCCTCGTGGATGGGACCTGGGGGTGGGACCTTGTTTCTGCACTGCTGTTTGTCCCTGCGCAGTGTTGCGTGGGCTGTGCTGTTTGTCTAAGATGTGCTCGATAAGGAAGCCTCCGCGCCCGGCCAGGGCCCAGCCTGGGGCGAGGAGCGCCAGTTCCTGGGCAGACCGGCCAGTGGCCTTGGGGGAGGGAGGGCTGGAGAGAGAGGCCCCAGGCCTCGGGGGTGGGAGCCTCCATGTGTGGGGGGAGGTGATTGCTGGGTTCCTGGCTCTCTCCGGTGGAGCTATTATCGTGGAATGCCCAGCTCGAGGTGTGGTCTGGGGGTCTGGGTTTGGGCGGGGATCCGTGGGTGTGAGGGGTGGTGCAGCCCCCTGGGGACCAGCGCAGAGCACCCGAGGGACCCAGCCTCCCGGGGGGACCGGGGGCTGAGCTGTGGGGTGCCTGTCTCCCCAAGCTGCCGGGCCTGTTCGGACTCTCCCTGTGGGTTCAGTCACTCATTCCCAGAGTGCCGCTGCGTGCCAGGCCCTGAGCGTCCTTCCCGCCCTCTGGCGGCTCTCACTGCCGCTCTGGAGGGGGGGCCTGGCCTTGGGTCTCTAGGTTGAGTGTGGCCCTCTGCTCCCAGCCCAGTTTCTCTCCGCCTTATCTCCCTGTCCCCGCCCGGGCCCAGGTCCATTGCAGCTTGCGTGAAGGGGGGCATTGAGCTGCTGGCGGCAGAGGGGGCGGTGGCCCCCCGGGCATCTTGCTGTCAGTGGCCTTTTGGAAGCTTTGCAACAACTGAGCTTTGTTCCCGGCCTAATCTGACCTGGTTCTCTGAAGTGTGACTGCCTGCGGCCTGCAGGCCCCCCGGGACAGGAAGGTGAGCAGCAGCAGGGAGAGGAAGACGATCTGGGTCCCAGGGTGGCCCTCGGGCCCAGGCTACCTGCCTTCTCTGGCAGGAACGCACATCACCGGTCATCCTCCAAGGGCTGCTGGCTCCAGGCCCCACGTGGCGTGTGCGGACCCCACCAAGTGCTGGGTGGGGAGGGGAGGGCTGGGGAGACCTCTGTCCTGCTGGCTCATGCCCCTTGGAGAGTCGGTCTTCTGCTGGCCTGGGGTTTCACGGTGGGGCCGAGACAGGATGGCGGGGCCGGGGGTCGTCCACGGTCCTCCTTCTGCCTCCCGGAGAGGCCTTGCTCTTGAGGGACGTGCAGTGACACCTGGGGGGTGCCCAGGCCTTCGTGGGCCCTCCGGGCTGCACCTGGGAACCAGGGCATGGTCCTGCAGCCGTGCGAGTCCCTGAGAGCTGAGCCAGGGCCCCTCGGCCCGGCCCGGCCAGGCATGTTGGGGCAGCGGCTGAAAGGCAGGCGGCAGTGACTGTCTGCCGGGGCTGGAGATTGCTCCTGGGCAGTGTGGTTACCAGGAGGGGCCAGGCAGGGCCAGGCTGGCAGGTTGCCTCGGGCTGGGCCCGCACCTCCATCTGACCTGCGTCCTGGGGCTTTCACAGACTTCCCAGGGACCGCGCTCCCCTCCCCGCCCAGGACCCAAGCCCAGTGGGAGAAGAATGTTCCTGTAACCCAAGCCACTTGGAAGTGGGTTAACTCCAACCCCTGTTGTCTTCCAGCCTGTCAAGGACTGGGCTAATCCACTGGGGAGGGTGGGATTTGGGGTTCACAAAACGCACTAAGAGAACCGTGACTTTGGCTCTGTAGCCGCAGGTTCAAATGGGTGGGTGTCGGGGAGCCGGGGTCGGATGGTTGCATACAGGAGAGCCAGTGTAGACGCCGCGGGGGACACAGGGAGTGGCGTGACCTCCCGGGGCACACGGCAGCGGCAGTGTGGGGCTGGGGAGGGGGCGGTGGCCGACTGCTGGCGGCTGCAGTGTCCCGTCGCCTCTGGCACAAGGGGCCGAGGTGGGGCAGCCCCTCAGCGGGCGCCGCTCCAGCTGCCAGACCTTCGCGTCCGTTTGGGGGGTCTGCTTTCGTAAAGAAGAGCTTTCTATACATGGTGCCTCTTTTTTTTCTCTTTTGTCCGCCCCCCCCCGCCCCCCTGGGTCGTTTTGTTCATTGCTTGCTGCCCGTGTGAACAGGAAAGTGAATTCTTCAGTCCCATCAGTCGTGACCTTGCTTTCTGTGCGCCCTCGGCCGCGGGCACAGCGTCTGATCCTCAGAGGGGTGGCACGTATTTCCCCAGAGGTATGCGCTACCCCCCCTCCGCACCCCCGGTTCTGGTTCTGCTCTTTCCACCTGGAATCAGATCTCATGCGTGGACGGCTCCGTTCCTGGCTCTTCGGAGTTCCTTAACGGACTTAACCACCCTCGTACGACACGGACCCTCTGTTGCCAGCTGGGATGGGGAGGGAGGGTCCCCGTCCCTCGAACCGAGGGTTCTGAGCTGAGCTGCAGGTGTGACAGCAGCCGCGCTCCCGGCTGGGGGACGCGGGCTGCTGGGAGACCAGGACGTCGCCAGGTAATTAGCTGAATGAAACATTGCACACGATGACTCCTTGTTCCCCTCATTCCTGGGATGGCCTCCAGGGCCAGACAAGTGTTCTTCCCGCGGCGTTCTGTAGGGAGGCTGGATGAACAGAAAATGCCGTTTGCTCGCATCAGTCCGCTTGGAGGACTGACTCGTTCCGGAGATCGGCCCCAGATCCCTGCGGTGGAGCCAGCCCCCCACCAAGGGGGTTGGGATGTGGAAGTGGGGCCTTTGGGAAGTGAGTCTGTTTAGACAGTCTTGAGGGTGGGGGCCCCATCCGTGTCCCCCTAAGGGGAGGAGGAGACTCTGGGGCTCCCCCTACCTGCTCTATGAGGATAAACTTTTTTTTTTTTTTAATTAAAAATCCATGAAAGATCAACCGTCTTGCCTACAGGGCTTGCTTCCTGCCTCAGGCTGGTGTGCGATGTCAGGGTTCCCACCCTGGGGCCCTCCTTCCCTTCGTCCCTTCTGTGGCCCCTGCAGGTGGACGTATCTGTACCTTGGAGGTGTCCCCCGACTTCCTTGAGCCAGCCTGAATGCCCCAATCTTGGGGCCAGTTGCCCCAGGTGACTGACCGCCTCTCCTGGTGACCATTCCCTCTGCTACCTGGTGACTTGTGCGGCGACTCCTTCTGGAACTCCAGGCTCCAGGGGTCGGTCAGCAGCGCTGCCTGCACAGCCCGCGCCGCCAGGGCCTCTGTACCCCGGCCCTACCCCTCCCCAAGGCGTGTCCTGCTGTTACACTCCCGCCACCATCCGAAGCCAGAGTGAAGCACGTCTGGCTCTTCGGTGACTTGGGGCACGGTCAGCGGCGGGGCCCAGAGCCCGGCAAAGCCTTCCGCGCATTCTGGGGGCCCTTCCCCCTTCTCCTTCCTGCGGCGGTCAGCAGTTTCTGACGGCGTCTTCTCCGTTCTCGAGACCGCAGGTCCCCTGGCCTGTGCTTAATCTCATCTTTGTCACGGGCACGGCTCGTTCCCGGCGTGTGTTTTGGGGTCTGACCGGGACTCAGAAACCGCTCGAGGACTTGGAACAGGACTTCAGTGTCGGGTGTTTGCTAACAGGGAGGACGGAGAGCAGCAGCAGGGGGCAGATCCGGCTTGCGTGGTGTCTCTACAGCCCTTGAAAAGCATGCACGTGATTCCTCGTTGAGACTGAGGAAAGAAAGAACACCTGGTTGTAGATTTTATTTTATTTTTTTAAGGATTTTCTTTTTAAAGTCAGCTTTGCCCCCACCGTGGTGCCGAACTCACAACCTCGAGGTCAAGAGTCACACACTCCCCCGACTGAGCCTACCAGGTGCCCCCGAATGGTAAATTTTAAACAGCTGGCAAATCCAATAAGTACCAGACAATCTTAAAAAATAGGAATGCTTTTACCAATCACCTACCAATGCTTTCCCCAAAGCCCTGGTTTTTTTCCTATTGTAGTTTTGGCTACGAACTCTGATCGCTTCTTTACACCATGACTGGGTAACCTCACTTTCTCATGGGCGAGTGGAAAGGTCTTTCATTTTTTGGTTAATCAAAGTTTGTTCTTTTCCTTTTGGTAGTTGGGATGCATTAAAAAGTGGGACTTCAGGGGCGTCTGGGTGGCTCAGTCGGTTGAGCATCTGACTCTTGGTTTCAGCTCAGGTCGTGATCTCAGGGTCGTGGGATGGAGCCAGAGTGGGGCTCCCTGCTCAGATCCGAGTCTGCTTCTCCCTCTCCCTCTGTGCTCCGCCCTCCCAACCTGGCTCAAGCGCACACACTCTCAGATTGAAAAAAAAAAAAAAAAAAAGTCTTTTTTTTTTTTTTAAAGATTTTATTTATTTATCAGAGGGGGGGGGGAGAGAGCGAGCACAGGCAG
This sequence comes from Mustela nivalis, assembly GCF_964662115.1. Taxonomy (NCBI): domain Eukaryota; kingdom Metazoa; phylum Chordata; class Mammalia; order Carnivora; family Mustelidae; genus Mustela; species Mustela nivalis. Next base: position 58,194,296 of record NC_139036.1, read on the forward strand.
ACAGAATGGCAGGCAGAGGCAGAGGGAGAAGCAGGCTCCCTGCTGAGCAAGGAGCCCGATGTGGGACTCGATCCCAGGACGCTGGGATCATGACCTGAGCCGAAGGCAGCTGCTTCACCAACTGAACCACCCAGGCGTCCCCCAAAAAAGAAGTCTTTAAAAGAATACTTGTGGGGTGCCTGGGTGGCTCAGTTGGTGAAGCCTCTGCCTTCGGCTCAGGTCACAATCCCTGGGCCCTGGGATCGAGTCCCACGTCAGGCTCCCTGCTCGGCGGAGAGCCTGCTTCTCCTTCTTCTTCTGCTCCCTTTTCCCGCTGTGCTCTCTCTCTCCCTGGCAAATAAATAAATATAATCCTAAAAGAAAGAAAGAAAGAAAGAAAGAATATTGCTCCCCTTTTTAAAAGAAGTGTGACCTCACACAGTTTGTGGTCCCACCCCCATTCTTGCCCTACAAACACAAGGATTCTGATCAAGTCTATCTTGAAGATGATGTCTCCTTTTAAGAATGAAATAGGAAACTGTGGAGCATTTGTAACTGTATGTTTATTACTAACCAGAGATGCTTTTCGTTTTGACTCACCGTGGAAGAGAATCGAATTCTCCGCTTAAAACAATGATTTTCCGTGGACTTTTCCGTGGCCTCGTTTCTGGCCTCACACATGCCACATCTCGCTTTCCCCCCACTGCCCGCATCTTTCCACCAGGCGTTCAGGTTGTGCTCACATCTTACCCCTTCTGATTCCGCAGAGCACACAGATCGGAGAGCGTGTAGCTGGATGGCCACACTGGGGTGGTCAGCAGTCCCCTGAGCAAACACAGACATGGCGGTGAACCACGTCAGTATACCCCAGCCGGGTCCAAACTCGACATATTTTTCCATCCAACCTGTCCTGGGTGGGAGCCTCACCCTCCACTGGTACTTACGCAGGAGAAGTGTGATGGGCAGGAACGCAGAGTGGACCCAGTGATTTTGCCAGATCGGATTTAAGATATTTTCTATTTTGCAAATTTTACAAAAGCGTTTGACCCCGTGGCTGTGTTGTTAGGGCCCTTCTCCTGTCAGCCAAGGGCCTGGAGCTTAAGGTTCCTTGGCTTCCTGGAGACAAGCTACAGATTAGCCCAAGGAAGCCACCCCCCCCCCCCAGGTCAGAGGGTCAGAGGGAGGAGGTGGTGTCCCTAGTCCTTTGTCACCTGATAGTAGTGGGGCAAAGGTGGGCCTGCCCGGCCCCAGCTGCCGCACTCAGCAGAGACAAGATCAGGGGCCAGAGAAACCTTCCAAGGCAGAGAGGCGGGCAGGATCTACCCCATTTCTCCCTTGCTCCCACCTTCCAGGCTCCTTCCAAGCCCCCCCCCCCCCGCACTGGGTGGCAGACCTGGGGACCAGGTCGTCCCGTGGACCATAGCTCTTCTGCCACGCCAAGGAGAGCCTCGGAGGGGTGAGGAATGGAGGGATAGCCTCCTGCTTAAAGATCATCTGTTGTTTACCTGAAATTCAGGTTTAGCCGAGTGTATTTTCTTTTCTTTTTTTTTTTTTAGCTGAGTGTATTTTATATGGCCGTGTAGTTTATAGGGGTGGGGCCCAGAGTCCGGACGCCCAGCTGGTGAAGCTCAGCGGGAAGGGCTCTGTGGGACGTTGGTCAGCACCATGTCGTGGGGGAGGTCGCTGGCTGCTGTCTGGAGAGGGCAGAGCAGAGCCCCCCGCCCCCCGCCATGTGCCTAAACTGCCGGCACCTTCCCGACGCGTGAGCTGGACACCCGGGGTGGCTCCTGAGGAGTCCGTGAGCACCGCCGGGAGAGCCCAGGTCCCCTCGGGTCACTCTTGTATTCCGTAGTCCTTGACCAGTGCCCGGGGCCGTGGAAACTCGGTGACACACACTCAGGAGTCTGCTCCGCGTAGACGCGGACACTCAGGATCAGAGAGACAGCGCTTGCCCAGGGACGCGGTCAGCGCTTGGGACGTGATCAGGAGCGCGTCCCCACCTCCCCAGTGCGTCCGTCCGGCGCTCGCCTCTGTGGGCAGCAAAGGCCGAGGGCGGCGGCTGGGAGAAGACAGAGGAGCTCATGGCCTCATCTTAGGCTCTTTGCACGATGAGCCTCGAGTTTGACTCTCCCACTGCGACCCTTGACTTTGGGGGAGCCCCTCCCAGCTCCTGTGGGTACGTGAGCCATGGAGAAAGGGGGGTGAAGACTGTACGTCCCGGGGGCCCCCATCCTGGGCTCAGAGGTGGAGGCACACGCGGCTCCGGGCCAAGGTCGCTGGGACCTCCCTGTCCTTTCCTGAGAGACTCGGACTCAGAGGTTCGAAGACAAAAGTTGAAAATGGATTCTTCTGTTCTTTACTGAAAATGGACGTTGGTGTGAATTTTCATAGCGGCCTCTGCCTGCAACACGGTGTCTTCTTGACTGGAGGAAGGTACTGGCCAGACTTCATTTGTTGTTGGCACAGAGCAGAACGGGGTGTGCGTGTGTGTGTGTCATCGTCCACCGGGGTCAGGACGTCTCGGCTGTGCATGACCCCAGAGGGGCTGGGGACAGCCGCCGGATCCTGGGCAGAGACACTGTGGCCCCGAGGCTGTGCGTGGTTATTAAACTCACAGCTAATAATGACCCATGACCTCGGGAGTGTGCTTAGATGTCTCAGGGCCTGTTTAAGCATCTCGAACTTAGAATTTACTGGGTCCGACCCATCATAAAAACTTGGCTGGAAGGAGGACATGCAGGGCTTTCGTGCCCACTGCACCCCCTCCCTGCCTCCCGTGTGCATGCTCCCCAGGTTGCAGGCCCAGGGTGATGCCCACCAGACGGGGGGGCGGGGCTGCTATGCGGGGGCGGGGGCGGTGTAGGGATGCCCTGGGGCCACGTGGCGAAGGGGAGTTGGGCGGTTTTCCCCTGCGTGAGGGTGTCTGCCCTGGAGGTGGGCTCTGCCCCTGTGCTGCTGCCACGGTGGCTCCGCCAGCCCTCCCCGCAGGCTGTTTCTATGGGAAAACGCCTCCCAGGCCGTCCCTGCTTCGCCCAGCCTGGCCTTTTTCTCGAGGACCGAGGAGCCACCGCTCCTGGTCTGGCGTCTTCTCTCCGGCTCCTGAATGCCGCGCTGTCATCCCGTTTAAGATGCCGGCCGGCGGGGGCGGGCGGGGGGGGCGCCTGAGTGGCTCATTGGGTTAAGCCTCTGCCTTCTGCTCAGGTCCTGATCCCAGGGTCCCGGGATCGAGCCCCGCATCGGGCTCTCTGCTCAGCAGGGAGCCTGCTTCCCTCTCTCTCTCTCTCTGCCTGCCTCTCTGCTTACTTGTGATCTCTGTCTGTCAAATAAATCAATAAAATTTTTAAAAAAAGAAAAAAAAAATCTTAACAAAGAAAGACACCGGCCAGGCGTGAGTCCTGCTTTCTGCCCCCTGCTCCCGCTGCCCCGACTCACCTGAAGGGTGTTTCAGACTCGAGGGCTCGGGGCTTAACACGTTACAATTCACCGGTGTGTGTGATGGGTGCGCAGTTCGTGACCGTCTGTGAAATGGCCTTTGTGCCCAGCCTCGGAGTTTCTGGGGTGCCCGGGTCTGGGAGAGCGCCCAGATCCTGGGTTCCTCAAGCATGACTGTTCCCTCCGGGTCTTACACAAACTCAGTTTGTTTAAACGCATCGGCTCGGGGCAGCCAGGCTTTGTCGATTGCAATTTGTAGATCCCGGGGTTCAGGCTGGCGTGTGTGGCTGGGGAATGATAACTGTGAAAACCATTTTTAAATTATGATTATGATTAATATGCTACTAGTGATAATCATATAATTTATTGAGTGCTTACTTCACGCGAGGTGCTGTGCCGAGTGCCCACGGCGTGTGGCCCCATTTAACCTCGGTCACCCGTGTGCATGCGCTCCGTTCTGTCCGCGGGCGGTGGGTCAGGCAGCCGGCGCTGGCACGGGGACCGTATTTCCTGGGGTGCAGGGCGGCAGCTAGTCCCTGGCGAACCCCGGATTTGAACCCTGCTCCTCCTCGGACTGCTGGCTTCCCTGCCTCCCGGGCCTCTGGGAACTCCCTCCAGACAGCCAAATTGCAAATCGCCTCCTTTCCTTCAGAATATGTTTTATTTTAAAATCACATGAAAATAACTCAGTTCTCCACTGGAGCAACTGAGCGCTTAGACGGCTTGGAGGCCTCTCCGGCTCGTTCTTCACTGGACTCCGATGCGGGCCTGAGCGATGAGGTCCACGGAGCGGGGCTTCGGTAGCTCTTGGCCGCGTGTCCCTCCCCGGCGGAGGCCGGGCGGAGCAGGCTGGCTGCGCCGCGCTGGGCGGGGATGTTGTGCGAGGGTGGGAACCTCAGGCCGCCACCAACCCGGCTTGGGAACCAACGTGCCCGGTGTCTTCTCCGCGCCAGGGGCTGCCTGGCACCAGCCATGTGTTTTGGGAAATTGGAAAAATAAACAGCACAAATAAAACAAAACTCCACCCAAGAAATCTGAGACAGATGCTGCTTTCCTCCTGCCCATGGCTCCAGCCCCAGCCCGGGTTTGGGGAGCAGCGAGCCCAGAAGGGAGCTTGGGGACCAGATGCCCGGGGGCGGCGGGGGGGGGGCTGTGGAACCAGAATGGGACCCTTTTTACCCCTTTGCCAGAGACAGGGGCAGGGGCACGGGTGGGCGTCCCGCCGGCCCAGGGGGAGTCGCAGCCGGAAGTGAGTCAGTCTACAGGAATGCTGGGCCCGTTCCTTGTCCGTTCCTCGCCCCGTACGGTTTCCATATTGGGGACTCGCTGGATTCACGGGCATGGCGTGGCTCACTGGTGCCGCTCTTAGCCCGGCAGTGGGACCTCTGAGTGGCTCGTGTGTGTGTGTGTGTGTGTGTGTGTGTGTGTGAGGGCGTGATGATGAGATGGTGATTCTCCTGCTGTGTTGCTCCCGCTCAGGGGAGAGGTGACAGCCATCGTGGAAGGGAGGCCTGCGGAGGCCGGGGATGCCCGTGCTCAGGCCTCAGCAGCCCTAGGAGCAAGGCCTGTCCCCTCCCGCCCCTCCCTGCCCTGGGAAGCCCACCAAAGCCACTTCAGGCCCAACCTCTCCCTTTCTTAAGAGAGCTGTCTGTTCTGGAAGTCCAAGGTGGGACCTGCCCGAGCAGACCTGAGGCCGTGGCCCAGGCTTCCTGTCCGGCAGGGCTGGCCTGGAGTCCCTGTGCTCTGGTTGGACATCCGAGGAGGGATCACAATCACCGCTCGGCTGTGAGCCGACGTGCGTCCGAGTAGGCGGGGACGGTGGAGGGAGGCCTGTGTGTCTGCCGGGTGAGGTCACTGTAATCGTCGGGGTTCACCAGACAAACAGACCAGTGGGGGATGGGCTTGTGTCGTCCTGGAGGCCGAGGAATGCCACTGGCTGCAGTCAGATGACATGGGGTGTTGGGGTGGGGTGGGGGGGCTCTGTAGGAGACGGGGGATGTCCGAGCCTCCCTGCTCTGAAGTGGCAGTGGTAGCATTTGCCCGGTGGGGGTGTGTGGGGAACGGATATGAGCTCGTGACCATCCCAGAGCCTCGGTGCTTGGACGTGGCCATGACCGCCCAGCGTCCCCCGAGCCTTCTGCAAGGGTCCGCATGGCCCTCCCTGCCTCTTCAAAGCCTCGCTGGTCACTTCAGGCCCTTGGATCTCCTACCACATGCATTCCTTTTCCTTGTTTCACGGCGTCTGGGTTCAACATTTGGGGCGCATCTTGGGGTCCTCCCCAGCCCTGGAAAGAGACCTGGGCTTGGCGGCTGGTGTCTGTCAACCCTAGACCCTGCAGGACGAGCCGCACACGTTCTGTTCTTGGTGCTCAGTCCATCCCTGTCCTCCGGACGTGGAGAGCATGTGAGTCTCCGGGGAGCTGGGCACGAAGCCGGCCGTGCAGGTTGGCCCGCCGGGAGCTCTGGAACCGCTAGGAACAATGCCGGCTGCATCCTCTCTCCGTGCCCGTCGTTGAGGAGTGGGTTTGTGGAATGAATGAATGTTCCAAGGGCCTCTCTGGAGGAGCTCTGAGGCCAGCGTTCTGGGTGGGGGTCCGGGAGGTTTCTGGGTTAGCCCCAGGCCCCTTCTCTGCTCCTCTTGCTGTGTGTGGGGAGGGCCTCTGCTGGCCAAAGTGGGGTATCCCTACAGCTCCAAGGGATGGCTTGGTTGCCCAGGGAGCCCGCTTCTGGAGCAGCAGTCGCGCTCCCTGTCCCTCCCGTGGACCCCCTTCCTGGCAGCCCCGGGTTTGCTTGGCTTAGCAGCTCCCCAAGTCCTCTCGAGTCCGGACTTGCCTGCTGTAAACCTCTCCGGAGAGCACGCGCCGGACCCGGGGGTTGCGTGTCGGGACCCAGCGCCTGCAGCACGGGGCCGCGTTCCCCTGGGCTCTGTCCTTGTCCCCTCCTGCGGTGGTGGGAGGGACCCGCTCATCCTTCACGCTCCTGAATCCAGTCCGGCTCTGCCCCGCCCCAGAGCAGAGGGGCTGGGTCGGGGCCCTGGGTGCAGGGCAATCTCAGTTCATGATGCGGGTCGACCAGCTTTATCCCGGGGGCGGCTGGAGCCTGACTGGGCGCCAGCACTCTCACCGTCCTGCGGACAGTCGGGGTGGAGGAGCCACTTGGCCAAGCCTGGGTTTTGGAGGTTGATGGGCTCAATTGCTAGTAGCTGTGCGGCCCCAGGCACGTTGCTCAGCCCCGCTGAAAGGCAGCTGTGAGACGGGGAGTGAGAGCTGGGCGGGAAACGTTGCGCCAAAGGCTCGGCCTGGTGCCCGCCAGCCGCCGGCGTCCGGAAGGCAGTGGCTGTCCTTGAGGGCGGCAGCTGGGTCAGGGTGTCACGGGGGAGGACCAGGGCCACTGGTTCCTGGTCCTGGAGCCCCCTGCAGAGCATGGGCGAGGTTATCTCCCGTGAGAACCGCCCTCCAGCGGCCCGGTGTGACCTTTGCCCTCTGCCCCTGTCTCTAGGAGTCACGCGGACCTCCAGCAACCGTCTCCGGAAGCTCGGCGACCCCACCGGCCCAGGTGAGTAGCTTGTTCAGCCGTGACCCCCCCACCCCACCCCCTGGTTCTTCTGGCCCAGCCCTCTAGCCCACCTGGCCTTCTGAGGTGAGCGGTGGCGGAGGGGGGGGCCTTGCCTGCCGCCCAGGGAGGCCTGGTCTTTGATGGCTCCGACTCAGGTGGCTTTCAGGCCTGCTGAGCACAGTCTGCCAGAGGTGGGCCTCGTGGGAGCGGGGGCGCCTCTCTGTAGGGAGGCAGCCCTGGCCCAGGGAGCAGGCCACGTGTGTGTGGGGGACAGAGGACAGAGGACCGAGGCGGGTGTGGATGCTGTTGGGCTGCCCCGCGGAGGCGCGGAGGGACGGACGGGCAGCCCACGGGCGGGAGGCTTTGACTCTGAGCAGCCACGGACCCCTGCTGCTTCCCACGCCCTGCAGAACTGAGGGGGCTCCGGCAACAAACCTCCGCGAGGGTTGTCCGTCTGAGGTGTCACCTACCCACGGGCTGGGCACCCCTGGGCTTGTGGGGCAGCCTGGCAGGGAACGGGGGTGGGAGTATCAGGGGCCTGTGGATGCACAGGCCGCGATGTCCCCACGGCTGTGTCTGAGGCCCCTTGTGGTGCAGGACAGGGCTGGGTGTGGGAAGGGAAGGGTGACGCCCGGCTGGAGGTCTCCCGGGCGGCTGAGTGATTCACATCCGCGGTTACGCAAGAGCTCCGCCCCCTGTAGCCACGTCGGGCCACTAACCACTGGACGGCCCGGCCTGTCTTTTTGGGGAACTTTCCTCTGGGCCCCGCAGCTGGTCTGCTTCTTTGCTCTTCCAGCAGCCAGGCCAGGTCTAAGGGCCTCGCCTGGTGCCGGGGCCAGGGACAGGTTGCTGAGCTCTGGGGTTGAGGTGTCCGGAGACTGGCGCCCTGGGCCATGTGGACACAGTCTCCTCTGGCCATTGCTTCCCTGGGCTCAGACTGGCCAGTTCTGTGCCGTCAGCACTTGGCAGCCACTGCCACGGTCCGCTTGGAAGCCTAAGGCATAATTTGCTGCAGCCCAGAGCTGTGCGCCCGCGATCTGGGTTTTCTTGGGACCGCCTGCTGACACACGAAATCCTCTCTGGGGGGGCCTGCCTGGGCTCTGCCTCGGGACACCCTTTCCTTGTCTTCCTGGCTCCTTCTCTAATCCCAGCCGTCCCGCAGCTAAGACCGGGGTCCCGATGGGGGTCTTCGCTGGACCCCCAGCCTCTCAGTGCCCTGGTCCCTCTGACTCTTGCAGGATCCCTGTTTGGAGCCGCCACCCACCCTCCCCTCTTGTCGCACACTCGGCCTGGCCTCCTGCGTCCGGGACCCCAGACCCCTAGTCCTTCCAGAGGGCCAGGGGCGGTATCCCAGCACAACCTCTGTAAGCTCAGGCTCTTCACGAGGTTGATGCTGGCAGAAGCCACAGGCCACCAGCTCAAGCCGTGCCCACGGTCCACCCTCCTATGACCTTACTTTCTGCCCTTCTTGGTAAAATGGGATTGGTAGACCCTGTAAAAACACTGGAAAGAATGAAATAAGCCAGTCGTGTGCCCACCAGCCCTCTTGAGAAATAAGGTGTTCTAGGTGCGGTGTGAGCGCCCGGGGGACCCTCCCCATGCCCTTTCCTGCCAGGGTGACTCCCTGGTCACTGCCAGCGCACGTGTGCTGTGTGTCTGGTTGACATGTGTCTCCCCCTGCGGACCGGCAGCTGCCTGTCGGCCGTCCGAGGGGCGTCGGCTCGAAGGTGCTCTTTGCTTTTTCAGGCGACACGATGTCTCTGAGATCGTCCTCGCCGGCACGTGTAGCCCTGTTCGTGTGTACTGCCCGTGGGCGATGGCTCCTTGGTGTGGGCCTGCTGTTGGAGGTCGGCGGAAGCCTTCCTCTGTCCTAGGCGCCGCTGGAAACATCCTCACGTGTCCCCATGCACACGTGTGTGTCCCCAGGCGGATGCCCACACTCTGACCTCCCAAGTGGCCTTCCGGTGTGTTCTCCCACAAGCCTCGAGCGGCCTCTGTGGGTCGCTGCCTCTAGGCCACTGTCTCTGGCCAACCTTTGTCCTGGTTCCCACAGCTCGCACAGTGTTTCCCCTCGGCCGGCTTCCTCACCTCCCGCGGCCGGCCCCTCCAGCCTTGCCCGACTGTCCCCCTGGGACTCCTCAGAGCCTCTCTTTGTGCCCGGACATCCGGTGTATTCCGTATCCCGCTCTTCCTCCTCCAGTGCCTCTGAGATGGGTGGCCTCATCCCTGCTGTAGGGGTTGACTAACGTCCCCCCAGAATTCTTGTTCACCCGGAACCTCAGAAAGTGGCCCGACTGGGAAATGCATCTCTTAGAAGCGCGGTCAGTGAAGGCCCCGGAGATGAGATCCTGCTGGACTGAGGGTGGTTCTTAAGGCCGATGGCGGGGGGCCTTACGGGAAGGGGAGAGGTACAGGGGAGCAGGCTACGTGAGGACCCAGGCAGAGATGGAGGGAGGTGGCCGCAAGCCCAGGGACGCTCGAAGACGCAGGAAGTGTTTTTCCCGCAACCGCTGGAGGAAGCTCGGCCTCCGCTGCTAACCTTGATTTTGGGCTTCCACCTCCCGAACGGGGAGACAATCCACTTCTGTTGTTTTAAGCCTCTCTGTCATAGCGATCTGTGACAGCAGCCCCAGGAAGCCCGTGCACATCCTCTGGGTCCGGCTGGGTGGACGGCACGCTCCCCGCAGAAGGGTCTCCCTGAAACGCTGCTGTCTGGGCCGTGTCTCTGCCCTTACGCCTCACGAGTGGTTGCCCCACGGCATCCCTGGTGCGGATTCCTGCCCTCCCCCTGTCTTTCTGTGCAGGCTCGCACACGCCTCCTTGCTCCCGGCCCCGGGGAGCTCTCCGCCTCGCGCTCAGGACGCCCGGCTGTACGCAGGGCCCGGCTGCCGGCGTCCCAGCCATGTGGGCCCGGGGGGGCGGAGAGTGTGGCTTGGCGGCGGTCAAGGAAGACACCGCCAGAGTCTGGCTGCCCGTGGGCCTTGCCCGAGGCTCCCACAGGCACCCCTCGCTGGTGCTGCTCTTCCCACCCATGGACACCTGCTCCTCCTCTGTTTCTCTCGGGTCTCAGCCTGGCCGTGCACGGAGGTCCTCAAGCAGGAAATCTCAGCCGTCTTCCTTGACCGTTGCCCCCCCCCAGCACCGTCAGGTCAGCAGGTCACCGAGACCTTCTCAACTGCCCCTGCCCTCCAGTGACGGTTGGATGGGCTGCCTCACGGCCTGGGCGCGGTCAGGCATCAGTGCCCCCCGCGTCCTCGCCCTTCTCCCCACGGACGCTCCCCTGGCCCCGTCGGCGGTCAGTGGCATTTACCGAGACCCGCCTGCGCGCACAGGCTCCATCCGTGTGATTACCCGAAACAGACCTGGTCATGGCCTCTTACTTAAAGGACCCCTAGTTGCCTTTTCCAAAGCGCGGGATGAACTAAAGCACAGGACGGTGTTCAAGGCGCTTCCCAGCCTGACCTGTCTCACCTTCCAGGCTCTCGCTGCCCCGTCCTCCCTCCTAGACGGGGAGGCCGTCCCGGCTTCCCCCCGGCCACGGTGCCGGGACAGTCCCTGTACCTTCATACTTCTGAAGGTCTTGACTTTGACCCAACCT